>NC_141611.1:25331799-25663049 GCF_047967505.1 Dipteris shenzhenensis
ACAGCAGAGCAAAACAATGGCGACTGGCTGCAGATTTTATGAATGATATAGGTATATATATAATATGGAATTTTTAATGGCTGGTTCTCTTCAGATCGAGCAAGCAATATGTTTCATTCTGTATTATTTTGTCCTTAATTGTTTAACTTAAAGGAAGTTTTTCACAGTGCTAACTGTCTATTATTCTCATTAAAAATCAAGAAAACAGAAGATTCAACTTTCTATGTGGCATGTGAGAAGCTATTTGGTATTGTAATCATTACTATAGCCAACAAATATACCTCTGATTTATCATCACCTTTCCTCTTGTTGGCATTAGGAAAATGAGCATGAGCCGTGCAACCAAATATCCTTTGGTGATCTAATTTAGGCATTTAATCCTATAAATGCCTCTTCAGAAGTTTTAGTAGCACGCAGGTTATGAAGGTACGCAGTGTTAGAGACTCTCAACATGTACAATGGCTCTGATACCATATTAGAGAATCCACGCAGGAAGGAAATATGTAATGTGTATGGTGTATGCAATGGAAGAATCTCAACAACAAGAGGAAACTCTGTAATTGAACTTTAGACAATATGTGTGCACAAGAAACAACTCACAAGCCCTTAGATCTAGAATAAAAGATAGCAGTAGAACACCCAATATATCTCAAGATGTATTGCCATCAAGGCATGCGCTAATGTACTGACTGAACCTGCCTGCAAACAACCGCCACAAACAATGAACGGGCTGTGGGTTGGAGTGTACGGAAGATTCGTATGGTGGATTTGTATGGGGCAAATGTACGGACAAGTTGAGGTCGGAATCATACGGCTGTACAAATGGGCTGTGCGGTGGCTTTACAGAGTTATTGTGATGAAGCAAGTCACTCACAATATTGAGGCGGCAGTGGGTCGCAAGGATGAACCGAGCGATAGAAAACAGATCGTGTATAGTACTGAGAATCAGTTGTACCGTGCAGTAGGTGCATCGGTCGCACTCGGACAAATTGTTGCATCAAGAAGCAAAAGCCATTCTTGTCTTACTTCATCGCATATCAGACCGACTCCTATCTTCACCCACCGAACGTTTTTCTTAAGAATATGCTCTGCTGGAGGACCTCCTCTTGAGGCAGGACTAGCTTGTGCTAGTAGAGTAGGGCTATGATACCAAATGTTGGGAATGGAGATAAGAGGAGAACACTAAAACATGGAGATATATTGAGAATGGAAGAGTCACCTTTCAAAGAATGACCAAAATGAGGAATATATCCTGTACAATGGAAGCTACCCTAATACTAATCCTAGGGGAAAAAGCCTCCTAAGTGGAGGGAAAGTGTCTCGAGGGTGTGTTTACACTGCACTACTCATAATCTAACATCAGAAATGGTGACATTGCTGTAAATGATAAGTTTTCTTTTGACTAGATCAAAGAGACTTTATGCCTTCGATTCTTTACGATAGCCTATAAAGACACTTTTGATGAGCCCTTCGTATGAGGTATCCCCCATATGACAGCCAGCTAGGGGAATATCCTTGTGTTTTTAACCAAAAACTCTCAAATGACTGTCTAAAGGCTTTACACTCTAAGAAAGCTTCTTCTGATATAATGTTCTGCAAGATGGCTCTTCGACTTCTATTTATAAGATGGACATGCTTTTGCCCAATAACGATGGGGAATAAGCTGTTTATGTTATGTTGTTTGTAGAACTGGTTGAACTCATCTAACTTAAAATCTCCACACTAGAGGATCTTTATGTACTTTTCAATTTGCTTTTCTAACAAAGCTTTTAACTCTTTAAATGTATTGATAGCCTATAGAAAATAGACTGTGAGTCTTTCTGAAGCCTTTGAATCATGAGTGAAGGTGATGGAGTACAAGACTTTGTCTAATGACTGAGTTGAGGCATAACCCAAATATTTGAATGTATGATCTGAGTATGTTAGTGCTCCTAGACCATGAAGTGGGAAAAGACTCACGGTGTTGCTTTCCCGTGCAACATGATTCACAAATGTTCTTTTGGAAGTAGATTTGCGGAAGGCCTTGAATCATATTTGCTCGCTTGATTGAAACCAAGATTTTGAATTTGAGGTGTGCAAATCTCTTGTGCCATAATGTGCTAAAATAAGCATGTTGGTTCTTATGAGAGGCTATTAAAGCTCTCCGAATAGGCATTGATGATTCTTGTTTTGGCTATGACTTCTGTTTGGATTGTAGAACTCTTGTACTGTGCAATCAAACTTGTTGAAGACTAACTCCATTTCTCTTTGAGTTATGTGGCCAATTGACAATTGGTTTTGTGCCATGGGGGGGGAAAAAAGCATCTCCTATGCTTTGTGCATTGCCTTCATGATTGTGTAGAGGAATGTCGCCAATTCCTACCATCTTGTGACCCACGTTTACATTCTCCTTTGCATTTTCGTTCGGATCCACCAAATACTGTCATCATGTCTCTTTCAGTCATGTGGCCAATTGACAATTGGTTTTGTGCCATGGTGGGAAAAAGGGCATCTCCTATGCTTTGTGCATTGCCTTCACGATTGTGTAGAGGAATGTCGCCAATTCCTACCATCTTGTGACTCATGTTTACATTCTCCTTTGCATTTTTGTTCGGATGTAATTCTGAAAACCGTTCTTTCTGATGTGGTGCTTCGGAATCAAACCACCAAATACTGTCATCATTGCCCAAATGCTTTGGACTTAATGCATTTGAGGGTTGAGATGATGCTAAACTTTGTTTTGGTGCTCAATCTGATGTTCGTGGGATCATTGCAGGCTCCATATCAGCGTTGAGCACGAGGGTCATGAGGAGCATTGCATGCAGTTGCTAAAACATGGTCTCACGAGATAGAACTGTAACAGCCTAGAGCGGAAGAGCAGCCCATGGAGCAGTTGACATCAGATGGAGGCGGCGGTGTAAGTTCAAGATCTAGACATTGTGGAGGAAGTGTCAGATCAGATGCGAAGTGCCCACATGTGACAGGGGCTAAAGTATGTATACATGATAAATCTTATTAAATCAAGATTCAACTTTCAAGTGAATGCCAATTTCAAAATACACAAGAGTGAAGGATCAAGTGTTAAATATATATGAACTAACTTTTTTTTTTCATGAAAGAGACTTCTATTAAGTATGAAAAAAACCCGCGTGAGCAAGCTCGATGTGGAAATACATCATGTTGGACATGAGATAAAAACACCCTAGAAGAGTAAGCAAAATTTCAAAAAGAGCTGGAGAGAAACCAAGGTTGAGGCTGAAAATGCCTCCTCAACCTTGATGTAGTCTCTGAGAAAAAAGGGGAGTCCCTCCATTCCGTAAGAAATATAACCCTCCTGGAAGAGGCTGCCCTAGAGGACCCTTGCATGCTCGTCCAAGGTATGAGAAGGGTGGACCTGAGATCCATCAATGGCCTCTGTGCACGTGGCCCTCCAGATGTTGCCCAAGTCGTAGTATCTCCCAAGCAGAATCCACATTAGCATGCACTGGTCTATATCGAGAGATAGGCACATCCTCCAGAGAGCAAGGCTCAACTAGGTGTCGTGGAATGGAAATGGCCCAGGAAGCATCCTGCCACTCGTAGAAAATATGAGGACCTGATAAAGAGAGCCAAGCAAATGATCCCCACGTTATGAAGAAATGAGAGGGGGAAAAATGCTGAGAATCCTAGCAGCCCCTATCCAAGTGGCTCTCGCATGTCTGCAGTCCCATAAAGGAAGGTGGTTGTTTGGAGCAGTCAAAGAGCCGGTTTCATTGGTTCGATTGCCGGGATACCACACACTCTTTCTCAAGAGGTGGGCCTCAGTAATTTGGTGGAAGGATATCTTTGCTGCACTTTTTGACACATAATATTACAACCATAAACATGGTGAGTACCCATGAACAAGAGAGCTCCACAACTCCTCAAAGGAGAAGGCATGAAAGCCTTAATGATCCAGCTAGTGTACAGCTGCAGGGAGCACAACAAATGCCTTTTGAGCAGGCCACACATGAAGCTACAACTGAGCTCAACGGTGATACTAGTTCTAGCATTGAGTCAGATGATGCTACTATGTTGAATGCACAGCTTGCAAGTGCAGTGACTGCTTTGACTCAGCTGGCTCAAAATTTGGCTCAGATTGTGCAAACAAATGCCAAGAAGAAGAAGAAATCAACAAAGCACAAGCACGGAAAGAGTGAGTACACACATGCATCAGCTTCTCATGGTGGACCGCACACTCATGCATCAGTTTCCCATGAGGGACAGCCATCAAAAATGACTCAGAAACTAACTTCCAAGAGAGAGGGATCACCCAAAAGAGCACTTGAGAAACAGGTACAAAAAGTACAGCCAGTGCAACAGTATGAGCAGCCAGCACAAGGCCTTGGTCTGGGTACTTCTACTCCTCAAAATAATAATGTGCAGTCCATAAATGTGGCTCAACCACCTCAGCCATATTTGAGGCAGCAACCTGAATATTTTGGTACAGATTCTATCTTTGATGCTATGTTGATTTCACCGCCAATTGGGCATAGAAAGCAAGCCATGTATGACAATGTGGGAATGCAGCCAAGCATGCAAGCCACAGCATATGCTCCCATGCCTAATGTTCAGCCAAGCATGGCTCTCCCTAGTGACGGGAATGCTGCAAATATACAGCCATCTTTGGGACAGCCAATATCAAATGTATATAAAGCAGGGTTCTTTCCCGTGTTGATTTTCCGCCACTTGGTTCTATTCCTCGCTCCTCGAGCAGGAGGTCTTCCCCTGTTGAGGGGTTTGTTTCCGCCACTAGGTTAGGTAAGATGTTCCACTCTACATTCTCCCATCGATGAGAATTATTGGTTGGAACATACAGGGCCTAGGTGGCGTCCCACATCGCCACCGTAGACAGCTGGCTTCATCCAAGTGTTACTGGGGGTTCCATTGATATCTTATTTATTCAGGAGCACAAACTGGATTCTAGAGATTGTGCCAAGTCAGGCAAGTTGCTTTCTGGCCATACTTTTTGGTCGCCTGCCTTGGGCACCAGAGGGGGCACTTCTATTTGAGTTTCGTAGTTGGTTCTCCCCTTAGTTGTTGGACACGGAATCATTATTCCCTCTAGAGCTCAGTGGATTGTTCTCTTGATTGGAGGGTGTAAGGTTGGTTTCCTTAACTTGTATGCCTCCAACATTAGAGGGGAACGTGTCTTTATGTGGAAGGATTTGCTCTCCTGGGCCCCCATTGCGGATTCATGGGTGATTGGAGGTGACTTTAACATGGTTGAGTTACCGTCAGACAAAAAAGGGGGTAGAGAAGGAGGACTTCACTCTTTGGAGAGAGCAGCTTGGGATGCCTTCCTTTTTCACTTCTGTGGCAGAGATACTTGGTTGGAGTCTGGACGATGCATTTCTTATTCAGCCAGAGTCCCTCCTGTTCTCTTGGTCGAACAGGAGGCAGCAGATGCCTATTCATGTACGCATTGACAGATTCTATGTAGATGATTGGGCACTAGACATAGGTGGATTAGTATGCATTGTTGCTGGGGTTTTCACTTCAGACGACTTTCCTGTTGTGCTGGCTATCTCAGAGCCTCACTTGAGAGACCGGTCTGCCAACATCAGGATTTTAGATGCCTTGTACACAGAGGAGGACCTTACAGAGGTAGCCCTGCAGATATGGGTTTCTCATGTCCAGGGTGGGCAGCCTTTTCCATCACATATAGCTGCTTCCCTTTCTGGTATTAGCGGCTTCTACCTTTCAGTTGCTTGTACCAGAAGACGAGATATTCAAACACGTGAGATTGGTGTTTGCCAGTATTTGGCAGCTTTGCAGAAGGAAGAGCAGAAACGGCCTTCAGATGCTTGGATTCAGGAGGGCCTTGCTGTAGCAAGGGCTCATCAGCATATATTGCTTGATCAGAGAGCAGAGTATGCTTTTCATGCACGGGAGTCCTTCTGGATTCAGATGGGTGGCAGAGTCAATAAACACTTTTTCTCTACTCTTGGCCCTAGACATAGTAGAGAGAGTGTATCCCAGCTTATTGACTCACATGGGGTTTTACAGACAAATCCTGATGATGTCTTGCATATAGCTTCAAATTTTTATGCCGCCCTTCTTACTGCTGATCCTAAGACACGGGATAGAGAAGATGCTAGACAGGTTATTTGGCAGAGCATCCCTTTGTGGTGAAACCGGATATGCATGTTTTGCTTGATGCACCTTTCACTAACACAAAGTTTAGGACTGCACTTTCAGCCCTTCACAAGGGCAAGTGCCCAGGTTTGGATGGCCTTACACCTTTTTTCATTGCATTTTGGGATATGATTGGAGACTACATTACTTCAGCCCTGCAGAGCATTTGGGACTCTAATGAGATAGCCCGGGTTGCTTACAGAGGGTCTCATTCACTTTATCCCAAAAGGAGGTTGCAGAAATCTAGTGTCCCAGTGGAGGTCTATCACACTTCTGGGGACTTGTTACAAGATTCTGGCCAAGGCAATCAGTCTTCGATTACAGCCCCTTCTCCCAGAAGGAGGTTGCAGAAATCTAGTGTCCCAGTGGAGGTCTATCACACTTCTGGGGACTTGTTACAAGATTCTGGCCAAGGCAATCAGTCTTCGATTACAGCCCCTTCTCCCAGATCTTATTCATGACACTCAGACGGGATTTGTGCATGGCAGAAGCATTTTTGATAACATTTTCTCTTTCTGGGAAGCTTCAAAGTGGGCCATGCAGAGCGGCCAGAATTTAGCCATTCTACTTTTGGATTTTGAGAAAGCTTATGACAGAGTAGATTGGGGGTTTTTGGAGGGCACCCTTCTATGTTTTGGCTTTACTGATGCTTGGATCAGAGGTGTTTCCTCTGTGTACAGATCAGCCCACAGCTAGGTACTTATTGGTGGGGTAAGGGGTGAGAGATTTCAGATTTCCAGATCAGTTCGTTAGGGATGCCCCCTTGCTCCTTTTCTTTTTTTGTTCGTGGCCGAAGCTATGAGTATCTATGTTAGATCTCAAGCTGACATCTTTGGGCTGAGACTTCCCATCAGAAGGGAAGAGGAGCTACTTGATAGTGAGTTGGCAGATGACACAGCAGTTTACTTGGATGCCACTCCACAGACGCTCACTTCTTTCAGGAGAGGATTACCAAAAGGCGAGCGACAAAAAGTGAGCGAGCAATAAAAAACAATAAAAGATTTATAAATCCCCCATTTCAATAGCAAAAAATAATAACTTATTCAAAAGTCCATATGTTTCCTCAATGCTAGAAGGTTAAATATGCATATAACTTTCGGAGCCACTAACACTAATTTCACATCATCCATGAGATAGTTTGTATGTTCAATTTCCAATTCATTGTTTGTATTAAAGACAAACCCTACAGTAACTGCAATCAAGTTCTCTCTTTCCACTAGAGTAATTGAGATCATCAATGCAACCTTCCACATAGGTGGGGTGTTTCCAAGGACTCCTTACATGGATTAGTCTAGATTCCATGCATATGTAAATGCTTAGCTTTTTAAACTCTGTTCACTCTTGGAATGAAACCCATGTTTCTTTGTTACTAGAAAAATATCCTTCCCTAATGATTTATTCTTACCTCCCACTAATCTAACCAATGCAACAAATTAACCACAAATTCATATTTTGGTGCATTAAATTTTACTAGATGGTACACAAAGACATGATAATCATCTAAAGTACGCCTTGCCATTTTATTTGATATGTAACATGACCCTATTTGGACTTGTAAATCAAAAGATACAAGGATGTGAAAATGTCCTCTTTTGGGCCAAAACAGGGAGCACGTTAACGCGCTTCTTGTTTTGGGCCAAAAGAGGACATTTTCACATCCCTGTATTTTTACAAGATGTCAACATATGATTTTTTTAGCCCAAAAGATGAGTTTTTAACATCCCTACATCTTTTTATTGTCAAATATAAATAGCATAATGTTACATATCAAATCAAATGACAAGGCATGATTTAGATCAATATCATGCCTTTTTGCACCATCTAAAAAAATTGTGTGCATCAGAATATGAATTTTGTGAAATTCTGTCCAATTTTTTGCACTAAGTTTAAAGCAAGGTTCATAATGGGACGCGAGAAGACACTGTCTATTTTGGTTAAAAAAAACCAAAATTTAAAATCCTCTACCTTTTAATTGCACTCTGGGGATCACTCTTCATAAACCCATAAAGCATGTGCAAGCAAGCATGTATTAAAAATTACCCCTATTCTTGCAATTTACATTTTGTCATGTAAATGGTTGAACCCATGTATGTGTTTACATTTTAAAATGTCTACATATGTAAATTACATTAAGTTGCTATTTTATAAATCCCCTCATGCACACAAACAACATGTAAGTCCCCCCACTAAAGAATATCCCTCAATGCACAAAAGTGGTATGTTACATGTTTATGAGTGACCCCCCAGGATAATTGCCAAATCCAAATGGGGTCATGTTACAATAGTCCTTAACTTTAGACTACGCAATTTCAAGAAATGTGACACATAACTACTCTTTTGAATACTTTATACTTCAAGCAATTATTTTATAAAAAACTTAGATTCTTTCTTTGCTTGCTTGATTTTCCAATCACTTCAACTAATTGTCGCTCGCTTTTTTGGGCTTTCTCGCTTTTTCTCACTCGCTCTATTGACTGCCTCCTTTCAGGACAGCATTGGATTTATTTTGCTTGCGGCGGGGGTGCAGATAAATTGGCGTAAATCCAATGGCTTTTGGATCAGTGATGAGGACACTCGAGTTTGGGGGCTTGACATAGGATTCACTTGGGTTCAGAGGGGTGTGCCTGTCAGGTATTTAGGCTGCCAGGTCAGCTTGGATATTTATGTCACGCAGCAGTTCCCGTGTTGGAGAGCATCAGGAGGAAGCTCCTTTTTTGGAGCTCAGCCAAGCTGGATCTTGCCTCTAGAGTTGTGGTGGTCAACCAGGTCCTCTTGGCCATGGCCTGGTTTGTTTGTTCATGCTGGTGCCGTTCTAGGGACTGCATCACTCAGCTCAGGATATTATTGATTCAGATTTACAGTGCAGAGCTTTACTATGCAAGATGTTGGTGCGGGGACTTATGCCAGGGGAGGAACCGTGGAAGGCCTTTCTTATTAGCAGCATACAGAGGTGCACACCTTCTTTAGGAGGAGACTGGATGAGTAGTATTAGGTGGATCTTCACCATAGCACACCTTAGATCACCTTCGTCCCTTCTCATGGTTGCCATTCTGAAAGCTTGGGCCAGTTTTAGGAGCACTCTTTGGAGGATTCCTCCTTCCTCTCATGAAAAGATTGATAGGCAACCGATCATGTGGAATGACAGTATTTTAGATGATCATCGTAGACCACTTGGTGCCTCACTTTACATGCAGTGGTCCAGGTGGGAGAGGGGACCTGCATCATCTTTGGGGTCTTGGAAAGCTTTCCGCAGGCTTCCAGAGGAGACCAAATCTCAGTTGACAGGACATCTCAGAGGGAGTGCAAGGAGGATCTTGCAGATTGAGGCAGCCCTTCCAGAGGATTGGGTAGACACAGATGATATGCCACTCACTTGCTCCACTTGGGCAGGTACTTTTACGAGAGGCAATGTTCCGTTGCCATACGGCTCCATATGCTATCTTCAACTAGAGCTTGCAAGTCGTACGAGTGCAATTCACAACCTTCAGCCAGCCCATGAGCGTCGTACCTCCTCCCGAATTGTTCCCTCTTTTCGTTGACCAGCCAGTGATTTCTCTTCTAGAGCCCCCCCAACCATGCATATAGCCCCCGCATGGCCCAAACCCCAAATTCACTGGGAGAACTTTGCACACCCACATCCCATGGCCCTGCCCACTTAGTTTTCTAGGGTCTTGCCCACATGCAAGAAAACACCGGTAGAAGTTCCAATTGAGTGAGGGAGTCTGTGATAACCCCTCGAGCCAAAAAGAGCCAAAACTCAACGGGCAGATCTCTGTCAACCATCCTGGGGTCAGGTCTAGGAGTCAGAAGAGCTGAAAAGGGCTGAGCCGTCCTGACTCTGCTCCTGGAATAGATGAGAGGGAGAGGAAGAATCTGCGACGAGGTGTCTGTCCGCGTGGGTGACTGATACTCTCGCTCGATCTCATCTGCTAGGATCTCCCAATCCTCACGCTTGTCTGGGTATTGAGCAAAATCTGTGACCGCACTCGCAAAAGATCTGGATAAACCAGGAGTGAAAAGCTGCGAGGACGAGGCTGTACTGGGAGGGGTGTCTAAAAGGACGCTCCGCATATCAACAAAGGATGGTACTGTGCGACGGGGCTGTGAAAGGGATCTCGAAGGAACCTCGTACAGGCGCATGAGATCTTGGGACGGGCTCTCGCTCTGACCTGTGTCGTAAAATACCACTCTCTCAATGGACTGCTGGGGAGAGGCATCCATCACAGTATCTGCACTGAGCAGTCTCCTGTTGAATAACTGTCTCCGTAACCAATATCTGAACCTCCGGGGTAGTAGTGTCTAGAGTCATCAAATCCTGAGCTAAAGTCTCCTACACAGTGTGAAGACCTGCCTGTGGATGGTCCTCCGCATCTCGCCTTTCTTGGGTCTCGTGCACATGTGTCTCGACTCCCTGAGCTACCGCCTCCTACACAGTGTCAAGACCTGCCTGCGGATGGTCCTTTGCATCTCCCCTTTCAGGAGTCTCCTACACATGTGTCTCGACTCCTTGAGCTACCGTCTCCTGCACAGTGTCAAGACCTGCCTATGGATGATCCTCTGCATCTCCCCTTTCCGGGGTCTCCTGCACATGTGTCTCAACTCTCTGCCATCTATGAGCTCGTACCTAGGGCTGCTCGTACTGCTGGCTTTCTCTCTGTCTCCGTCTCCTCCGAGCTCTCCGTGAAAGCTGTTCCACTGGAGGCACCTCCAGGTCCTCTGAGTCCACTGGAGGCTCCCCCAGAGGAGTCTCTTCTCGTTCTGCTGAATGAGTCGAAGCAGGCTCAGAGAACGTTGAAGGTTGAACTGTAGGGTCTGGGTCACTCGTAGGATGAGAAGGATCCGGAGTCTCTGATCGAGGCCGACGACTGGGGCAATCCCTAATAAAATGACCTCTCTTCCGACAGAAAAGACACTGATCAGGAAGCCCCTCGTACAAAACCCTCTGCTGCATCTGGACCCCATCTCACGTGGAGTACGAAATCAAAGTAGGCAAAGGTCGAGGAGGGGGGAACTCTGAAGTGAGTCTGACTCTCGTAACACCTGTACCAGCAAGTGACTGAGCATAGGAAAGTCTAGCACCTGATGGGATGACTGTACCTGCCACGCTAGCCATATGCTCCACAGCTCTGCGACAAGAGCTGACCTCATCTGAAAGTCCAGGGAAAAGCATCCAAAAAGAGACCTGACGCGGTCCCGGGAAAGTAGTACTGAAGTGCTTTCGCCAAGGCCACAAATGGATGACTCTCCTTTGAAACTGAATCGGTGAGCTCATAAGTACTCTTTGAGCCTGCTTTGCAGACTGAAGGCCAAAAGAAAAGTACCCTCTGCCAAGCAATCGGAAAACTGTAACTGAGACACCCAATGAGGCCATGCTGGTGTACACCCAATCACGTAACTGTTGGCCTCGACCGGGTAGAAAGCCAATGATGTGCGTCAAACGAAAACCCTCCTCTGCTACCTCAATCATCTGCACAATGTCAGGAGGAAAAGAAACTGTGACTTCGATCTCCTCAGGTTCGGCGATGGGAGTGGCATTAGTGTCCTCCATTGTCTCAGCTTGTGCTGTCCTAAGGGGAGGAGCTACCTCTGCTGAAAATGTGTAGTAGTTTTTGAGCTTGGAGTACTAGGTTTTGAGTTTTTGTAGCATGGCTTGTATGAGTTACTCTTGGATTGTACTTTGTCTCATAGGCCCACGAGGCCTCCAAAGGCAGCAATACATATTTCTTTCTTTCTCTCTTGTCCAATCTCTCCCTCTCCTTTTTCTCTCTTTTCCAGTCGCTCCCTCCTGCTCTACTATGCCTCCCCCCCCCTCTCTCTACTATGACTTCGCCTCTGCCTCCTCCCTGCTGCTCCAACTGCAACCCCTCGTGGGCACCCTGCTCTCCCTGTTTGCAGCCACACCACCTGTCAGGGGCACCCCGCCCTCCTCGGTTGCAGCTGCATCCACATGTCGGGCTGCTGCTGCAGCCCCCCGCATTGCCTACGTGTCGCGCCCCTCCGTCTGGCTTGCTAGGCACTCTCTCCCGCCCGACTTGCTTGGCATGCCCCTCTTGCCCGGCCCGCTTGCACACACCCTGCCCAGCCTACTTGCATGCCCCTCCCGACCAGCCTTCCCTCTTGCTTGACCCTCTTGCACACTTGGTCCGGCCCGCTTGCACAGCTCCCGTCCAGCCTTCTGGGCACACCCCCTCCCTTGGCTCCCTTGGGACTATTGGATACCCCGCCTCCGGACAACCTCCCTTGGCTCCCTTGGGCCTACTGGATACACTTCCTCCCTTGGGCCTACTGGATACCCCACCTCCAGACAACCTCTCCACATTACCTGTCCTACAACCCACCCACCCCCCACCCTCTCTAACTCTCATTGCCCAATACCTCTCTAACAGCCCCCCTTCCCTAGCTGAACTAATTTGAAGAGTTCCAGGGGGGGCTGTCCAATAGGATCTTCACTATGAGCTACTCTTCAGCTTAGAGCCCTCCTTGAAAACACAGGCAATATGTTGGGAAAGATTCGACATGGGAAAAGGGGATAAAGACGAGGACAATGAAAAAGAGAAGCACATGAAAGACGACAAAAGTCACCAGAAGCAATTGACGCTTGAAGATGTAAACAGACGCCTCAGCCGTAGTGTACTTGGAGTGGATAGCATAGTTGTACACAAGACCTCCACCTCAGCAGCACCCACCTCGATTACATCTTCGACATGAGATCAGGTATCGACCTCTTCTCCGGCAAACACAGACTTGCCACCAGATTCATCACTCATGTTGCCACACCACTAGAGGCAACATGCACAGGTCCACTCTACTCTTCTTCTTTCTCTCAGCTCTCCCTCTTAGTTAGCCAGCCCTCCTGCCTTCGATTGGTATCACCTCCTTCCTACCTCAATCATCCTCATATAGCTTACTTAATCACCTTCGACTATCCTGGTTGATCCCTCTACATTCATATCTCATCCCTTTTAGTTTTAGATATCTCGGGGACTGGAGTTTCCACGAGCCAATCTGCCGGATGCTTGGGAGTCTCTCCTCATTGAGGTGCACAATATTCGAGCCCACGAGGTGTAGCTGATCCGATTCTCTTAGGATCAAACTTGTGTCATACAGGAGCAGGCCTGGGTTATATAGGAGCAGGCTGGGCTCATTCAGGGCTCTAGCAAGACATTTTCCAGCTCCAGAAGGTCGTCGCCACCCTACGTACAGCCCTAGGCAGTACACTAGTAGTGGAGCACCAGATTGCTAGCATGCAATCTGTAATTGAGGAGACATCCAAATGGGTGGATGTGGCCAAGCAGGAACCGGCAAAGGCAACCGTCGCAGCCACCCTCATGGAGCAGCACAACGGAGGGCTAGTAAAGCCCTCATCATTAGAGTTCGTGGTATCACTCGCACAACAGCAGCAACATCGATTGATGATGCGATTACATTTGTTTGGGGGGTGAAGAGCATGTGATTGAGAGGGCTTGGCAAGTGGGGAGGACCCCAACTGTGAGCAGCCCCTCATCATACGATTCCGTGATGCTCAGGCTGGACTAATCGCATTGCATCATAGACCGGCCCTCGTCGATCTCCATGGATGAGGATTTGACACCTTTGCAAGTTGAGGAGATGTGTATCTTGATGCAGATGCAGCAGCGGGATCTGGCCCGCAAAGAGGGGAATTGGATGGTGGTACGAGATGGGAGACTCCTCACCGGGCCTCTTAGAGTACCCGCCCCTCTTCCACCTAAGGGGGTGGGGTCTATGAGACTCAGGATACGAAGACCCTGTCCTGCACTATTTGGAACTGTAATGGTACCTTATGGTCACAACCAGGGAACTTCTCGGAGTCATTCACAGGTCGAGACGTAGTCTTTTTTATAGACACATACCAGAGCCCAAAGCGCCCCCTACCAGTTGTTAGTGGGTACACTTGGGAGACTGCTTATAGAGACGAGACGAGGGCTATAGGCAGGGTACAAGGTTCGGGAGGAGTTGCAGTACTTTACAGATCATCCCTTTTCAGAGCGATCTTGGTAGAGAGGAGAGACATTCATTCCAGATTTCATTGGATCCAGATCCGACGTATGGATAGCCAAGATTTGCTCATTGCAGTGTGCTACATCCACCTGAGATGTCCCACTTTGCCCGAGATATCTGCCGGAATGACACCAAGACGATGCCTTATGCAGCCCTATATCCATACATTGTGGATTTATCGAGCTGTGGAGAAGTCTTCTTGTTGGGGACTTCATCACGAGGATGGGGGTATGTTTGATGCCTCTCCTTTCAGAGATGATGCTATCACAGTGACTTAGATGACGCAGGTATGTCACGAGTCTCAGCTGATAGGCGAGTCCCGATCACATCTTATGGGCATGCACTGCTGGATCTGGGGAGGATGCATGACCTTGTTATCTACAATGGTCTCAACAGATAGCCCTCTTTAGGTTGCACCACCTCCAGTGCGGGCATCATCACGCTTGAGGTTCACATAATCGGACAAAGACATCTCAAGTTTGATGGCCTCAGGTAGGGCCTTATATGAACACAAGGAATTTGCCACATCTCATCAAAAGTGGCTTGCTGCTCACCACTAACTCTCTATTGCGTAGTAGGTGCTGCCATCTGATGCACTGGTTGCGTCGGGCTATATGTGCTCACTGCCGGAACGATAGGTGCATGAACCCCTGACTGGGTCTCTCTGCCAAATGCATCTCCCGAAATGATGGCATGCCAAAGGGTTGAGAAGAGGACTGACCTCTCGCCCAGGGTTGTGGGTTGCCATATAAACCAAAACCAGCTCCAGGCATACTCGGTGGTGCGGTGAAAGGAGCACTAGCCGGATGCATACCAAGGGGTCAACCCAAAAGAGATGGCTCGGCCTGCATGGATGCAACAAATTGAGAGCCAAAAGATGGCCTGACATCATGCAAGAAGGTGCTCTACGGCATAGAGAATGCATCATCCTAGTCCAAATAATCCCCATGGTGGGGTACATGCAACGGTCCAGAAGACTGGTGCTCATAGGCATGGCGGGCATCTGCTATAAAACCGCTGTGTGGAGCAGAAAACACATCTCGACTATCTGAGTGGTGGGTGCTTTTCGTCAGATGGGACTAGAATTCAGCGAGTAGCTTACCACAACCATGGCTATGCAGGATACGGCTCTTGCCCAGATGGGACGGCAGCTTGAGCAGCAGATTGGCCAAGCCATGCAAGACAAGGGCAAGCAGCCTGCACCCTAGCACGGGATTGGAGCATAGAAGCAAGGGTATCCAAAAACTGTCTGCGCTTCTTGCGCTTCTCAAGATGCAGGAGAGAGGCTGAGTTGTAGGGATCTCTGTACCACCAGTGGATGCACCCACTGTGGAGGGCAATTGCTCATGCTGAGCAGCCTCGTCACTATCATGCAATGTATCCTAAGGGGCACGCTTGGGTGCCATGGTGGCTGTCCGGGCGATAAAAGCTCGTATGCAGGCAAGGAAATGAAGTGGACTTAGAGAAGGAGACAGCAAAACCTTGCTGTAATGAGCACCTGATATAGTGTGTAGAACCACAAAAAGGCCGATGGAGAGGCTCGGGAGAAAGATCGATGAAGAGGCTTTAAAACGGAGCCCAAAAAGCTTTAAAATGGGGCCAAAATGACTCCAAACAGGGCTGTGAGAGGAGGTTGGAAAATTGTACTTTTTTTAAACTTTAAAAAAAAAAAAGGGAGAGGGGGTCCCTAAGTCACCTAGGATAGTTAGGACTTGGACCTAAGACTCCTAGGACTGCTAAGACACTTAGGACATTGAGTTGGTTGAACCTAACCTAACCTCCACTTGGACTAACCCTAGTTAGCTTAACCCCACTAACCTAACCAACCCAACTAACTAAACCTAACAGACTTACTAACTAAACCTAACCAAACGACTAACCTAGAGTGAGCCTAACCTTAGGAATTAGAGACTAAGGTCTATAGCTTTGGAACGGTGACGGTGCACGACGGACTGTGATGAACGGCGGCCGCTTGGTTCTTCGCAAGCTTTACTCCTGGTTCTAGGTCATGAATGGTTTGATCCTGGTTCTTGGCAAGTTTCGGAGCAGCGGCCTGCTAGCTGACACTAATGTTCGGGCTGCTAACTGAGGACTTTATATCATGGGTATTGAGCGTGGCTGGTTTCTGGTGTCCTTGTACCGCTGATGGGTGAAAATATGAGAAGTCAAAAGCACACAACTAAGCACTCAAAGACCGGACCCACACTTAGGGTAATACAAACACCCACTCAGTTGAGATCACTTCATCACAAAACTCCATATGATAGATACACTTAGGAAGGTCTTCTTCATCAAGAAGCCTCACAAGCATCCACTCTTCATCTACCACATGCAAAAGCAGAGACCAATAATCGCGATGAACCAGGAATAGCACAACCTCTATGTGAAAACCATTTGAAAAAAACACTAAGTACCTCTGGCCTAAGCTCAAGAGATAAAATCATAATTCATTTTTAAACTGCATCAAGGAACGGGAACCATACGTGATCACAGCTACTCCCGTGGCTAGTGGCATTGCCAACCAAGTAACCTGGCTTTTAGATTAGGACCTCACTCCAGCCAGCGTACAACTCCTGCAGCACTCTCAACGCCGTCCCTAAACCTTAAAAAAACAGTGCCTATACCCACCAGCCTTCAGCGCAGCAGCTCGTCAAAAGGCCCACTAGCGCACACAGTTTCGTCCATCCAGAATGGCTCCCTCTCTCTTCAGCTCTGAAACTCCTGCGTATGTACAGCCCACACACCTCACACCCCCCTACTCAGCAACTAAGCTCTCCGCTCATGATCTGTATATCAGTCATAGGCAGTCCTTTCGTCGACACCAGCTTTCACCTCTCCTCAGCCAGCCAAAAGCTTTTTGCTCATCCGCTTCCCCTTCCTTCTCTTTCCTGTGACTGTCCTTTTCATGATGATTATCAAGCTCTCTTCCAGGACTCTCCAGCAGCCGCCATTCCATGTACCTTGCCAGCTCATCGATCCAAAAGCACCATGGTACTCTTCACGCAGCCACCTTGCATGCACATGCCAATCTTTCCAGAAATTCCAGCCACATCACCAATTCCACTTTACCACTCTCCAATTCCTTTCCCCCGAATTGTACACCAAGACAATTAATGCCCAAAACCCCAACCTTAGGCACACTTCTTGCAATCTAAAGTGTGAAACAATATTTACAACTTTCCTCCCATCACTGCCTTAGCCTTTAATAGCAGATTGTCCTGGTCCAAGGCATTCGAAACGGCAGCTGGCGGGTCGAGCAAGCTGGATGTGTGAATGACTTGCTGGCTCTATTGTCCGTTGGCACTGGCGTCAATGAGGCCTGTGAACTACACGGGCTTATTAAGAGACGAAGCTTCCTCTAATTCGTAAGGGAAGGCACTTCGTCAGGTCATGTATTCCATTATCAAGTGGAGCTTCACGAGCATTAGCTTGTTCACAAACACACCCCTGCAGCTGAGCATGACGAGCAGAAATCTGCAAGATACGGTGGATAGCTGTACTCCTTGATTGCAGAAAGGTCTTTGCACCATTCTTCAATCCACTGCAATGGATTTGACATTGTGAAGGAAGAGCTAGGGAGTACAAAGCCCAAGGAACCTCGCTCTGATACCAATGCAATGAAGGAGACAAGGGGGCAGATTGGTAGGGAGAGAGAGGAAGAGGGAGAAGAAGAGAGGTGTGTGGAAAGGGGGAAGAGGGAGAGGAAAAGAGATGTTGGGAGAGAAGGGAGAAGGAAAGAGAGAGATTGTGAGAAACAGTGTAGGCAGCATGTAGGAGGGAGGAGAAGGGAGTAGATAGGATTAGATGCCACATCAAAAAGTGTACAATAGGGGGTGGATGGGGACTTATATAGTCCCTCCACATTTTCCACCTAAAAGGCCTCTAAATTGGCCCATTTTCTCCTTCATTACACATTCCTTCTCCCCCCTCGTCACTCTCACTTCTGTCAATTCTATCCACTTCCCTTAGTCTGCCCCAGCCTCTTTTCTACAGCATGCCCCTCTTCTGAAGACTCTTATAAACTTTCTTTCTTTCTTTCCTTCTTCCTCTACCCATTTCCTCACTTCTCATTCCTTCTCCCCCCTCGTCACTCTCACTTCTGTCAATTCTATCCACTTCCCCTAGTCTGCCCTGGCCCCTTTTCTATAGCTTGGGCAAGCGACATTCCTTTGTCCTTTCCTCATTTATTAACTGTGGGTATGGTCTAAAACAGGCCTAAATCCAAAATACTTTTTGGAGCAAAGCTGGATATGGTTATTAAAAAGAAACTAGACCTCTAATGATTTCCTGCCCTTAGGGAAGATGTTTAATACTATTAAAAGCTGTGTTTATTTTCTTAGACAATGAAAAGATCAGGTGACGAAGTCACCATGAAGAAGAAGGCTTTCTGTAAGCCACCTGTTGAGGTTGTGTATTTTTTGTCCTTGATTTTGGGTATGCTTGTATGCGGAGGAAACATAGTTTCTTTATTAAAAAGTACTAGTCGAGCTTCTTGAAGAAGCAGGTATTGAAGTTGGCTGATGTGTGTACATTTTCCTTGGATGATGTAATTTGGGGCATTAAACACTCTGAGAAAACGCTGACATGGTCAGCTTGTTTTTGTGGCAGGGATGCTGTTGGATCTCATTTCGCCCCTGTTCCCGAAATTGTTTGTCACATTACTCTGTATTGGCAGTGTCGCACGTTCAGTGAGTAAGGATGCAATGATAAATGTTTGCATTTTGTTGTTTTGTTTTGTCATGTCATTAGCAATTCTTGTTCTGACAATTGTAGATACTGGCAAGTAAAGGGCTTGGATTGGCAACATTATTGCTAGGTCTTTATGGTCTACATAATGTCACCAAAATCCATGTTTTGCAGCTGGTGTTGCAAGTGGAGCAACAAGGGCGGCTTTAACTCAACATTTTTCTTTACAGCAAAATGCTGCAGATATTTCTGCAAAGGTACCTAACAAGACCTTGCTTGTGCAAAAACTGGGTTACTTCTGTTGAAAAGAAGGACCAAGTGACAGAATGCAACTTGGATAACGCTGTGAGTTTGTCTGCGAGTTTTTATACCAGATGACTCCAGAGTGATGTTGGGGACTTTTAATGTGGCAGGAGGGTACTCAGGAAACAGCAGCAACATTAATTGGGATGCTTTTGGGCATGGTTCTTGCTAAGTTGACAGGCGGGCATACGGGAACCATTTGGATATGTTTTCTGGCGCTTACTGGATTCCATATGTTTGGTAGGTGTTTCTATTCCAATGGTGCAAGTGACCTCTGCATTACTTGATGTCAACTAACCTTCTTCAAGTATTCACAGCCAAGGAATGGTTTTGGTTTTGAAACATTAACAATAACAGGCTTGAGATGCTTATAAGATTGAAAGTCGATTTCATCATGAAACTTTCTGAAGTGTCTTAAGCCAAGATAGAGTGCTCACATATATGGTTGTTAGGTGGGAAAGTAAAGGTTTTTATTGTAAGGTGGAAAGCAATGACAAAGCAAAAGCTAGAAATTAAGCCAAAGAAAATGCTAAACCATATTGCATGCAGAAGAAAGGTACACCTTTTGTGTGGAGGGTGTTGTAATTTGGGCATAAATAGTCATCTTGGACAGTCACACATGTTGCTTTCCCCGTAGAGAAAGAATTGCCTATTAGAAACTTTGAAAGACAATAGATATCAACTATCCGTGAGTTGCCGACCAAAAGCAAGGCGCTAGCTGCTGTGCCTCCTGCTAGCTCAGTGCCTAGTATCGTGGAAGTATCGTGGAGGGCTATACAATCCAAGTGGATTCCTTAATCCAATGCCAAAGGTACCTGTAGGTCATGCCTTGTAAAAGTGACTTGCCCCACAGTACCCTGCTGTTAAGTAGCTCCCAGGATATAGATGATATTATGCTAGATATTAAGGAGGGTAGCTGTAGGCTGTACCTATTGTTGTACCCCCCCTCCCTCGTGCCCCCCCCCCCCCCCCCCTCTTCCCCAGGGAAAAAAAAAAGGAACTGCAGTGTGCTACCCTGTTGTTTCAGGTGGTGATGCTGGTGACCGTCTCTTACATGCTATCCTTGGGCAAAGCTCAGGGCTCTACTGGGATGGCAGGATGAGTCCTGAATGTCTAGCAAATGACATCCTGCCATCTATCTATCCTAAGCAGGAGAGACCATTCCAGTGGGAAAAACATGTCACCCTTCTGTCAACCATGTTGCCATGCCCTAGATGAAAACCAGTCGCATCATCCGCATTTTGGCCACAATCCTTAAGGAGCACTTCCATATCCTTTGTGCAGCATGATAGTCCACAAGTAGTGGCGATCGTCTCGAAGTCCCCTCCCGCACAGCAATGGCAAAATACTCTAGCCAGTCTCTCACTCTGCTGTGAAGGAATTCAAGGCGAGGCATCCAATTGGGATCATTTGCCAATGCGGGTCGTTTAGGAGAAGAAAAGAACCTGTTGTGTACTCTAAATGCCCAATTTAGGATGGCCGAAACCACACGTGAAGACCCCATTGCACCTCTTTCAGTGGCCTGCCCTCCCGCAACCATAAGCGCCATTGAGGGTGCTCCTCTCTTTACGGTTTGGGGTCAATGATATAGCTACATCCTAGAAGACCAACCACTCTGATCCTTTGCCACTTAGACTAGTTGGGCTGAAATCAAACTAGGTGCGGCGATGCTGGAACGGCTGGGCACGGTATCTTGAGAGAAGCTTTAGAGTGCAGAGGCAAGAGCTTGGACTTCTGAAAATTCACATGAAGACCAGCAGCTAAACTATAAAGAGAGAGAGCATGCATCAAAGAAGAGAGATCCTGCTGCGCATTTTGAGGAGTAAAAAAGGAATCATCAGCATATGCCTAAGCAATCATAATACCACTCCTTGGAATTTCTAATCCATGAAGCATGTCCATGGTAACCAAATGATCCATATATTGCAACATAGGATTGGTGGCAATGGCATAAAGCAAGGCACTAAGTGGACAGCCCTGCCGAACCAAACACCGAAGGGTCCAAGCTTCAGAAGATCCCTAGACAGTATACAAGCCGCCTGATTGTCACTATAAAGCCAATAAATAATATGCTGCAACTTTTGACCAAAACCCAATGCTCGCCTAGTCTGAGCAATAAAATCCCATTGGATTGTGTCAAAAGCCTTGGCAATATCAACCTGCAGTAATAAAACATCTTGCTCAGTATATTTGGCATATTCTATGCTAACATATGCATTAGCAATATTATCTGTAATATGCCGGCGAGGAACAAAACCATACTGAGCAGGATGAAGGCCATTATGCAGATATCCTAATAACAGGCATAAGAGTGATGGGCCTCCAATCAGCCAAGGAGTCACATATTTGCTTTTTAGGAAGCAATTTGACAATGCCCTTTTTCTATGAATGTGGCAAGTGCTGATTTTCCCAAGCAGAATTGATCATGCATAAGAGGGGCAGCTTAAGAATATCCGTGTATGCAAGAAAGAACTCAATAGTGAGACCGTCCCATCTTGGAGATTTCCATCTACCACATGATTTCAGCTCTTGCTGAAATAACCTCTTGAGAAGGAAGATCTGCCATGCCAAACTGTGTGGAGAAATGAGCAACACATGCTGCAGCAAGTTGTGCCCGAGAGGAAGTCCAAATCCCATGAGGCATTAGAGTACGACATATATTTGAAGATTGCCTCTTGGAATGTAAACTTTTAAAAAATTCCTTAGATGAGCAACTTTATCCAGGAAAGCTTTTTGCCTCGCACAGGTTTCCCATTTAGATACTTTCCTGAGATCATTACTTTGCAAGCGAAATCTAGCCTGGCAGATCAAGTCATTTTCTTCCCTGGAGAGAGGCGTGGAATGACTCAGCTCAGTTATTGATTGACAATTTTGTTTTGCTCGAGCCACATTTGCTCTCAAAATTTTCAGGTAATTTTTACCATAATCCCTGATAATAGATTGCATTCTGGCAACAAAAGCAGTCCAGGCATAGTCTAAGTCAATGAGACTTTGACGAGAAAGAGGCTGACCCGATCATAGACCAAATCCTTGTAGGCTCATGGTGCAAGTAATTGTTGTTCACGATAAGCATCCTTCTGTGTGACAGGCGATCATCTGGCATGTCATGGAAAGAAATCCTCAACCACAGAGGGGCATGATCTGAATGCACAAAAGTGTAATCCACCCACATTTTTGTGGTCAAAATGTCACAATGCTGTGGATTGATCCTGTACCAACGATCCAGGCGTGCCCGATACGAGGAAATTGCATTATGCTGAAAAGTGAGGCCTGGCAAAGAAAGCTGAGTTTCTTTCCAAAGACCAACTAGTCGAAGCTAAAGCAAAAGCTGAGACCAATGATCCCGTTCATAGGCCAACATATGTGTCTTACCAAATGTATTATCTCCTGGCTGAGGCGCATTATTAAAATCACCACAAATGAAAGCATAATGATGCCAGGGATAGCTCTGCATATCCTCCCATATGAGACCTCTACCACGAGGCGGGGCAGGTATCAGCAGCTACATGGGAGAGACACTTTGGGTGGGTAGAGACCAACAAAAGCTGCGGAATAGAACTGGTCGAATAGAAACGGAAAGGAGACATCAGCGTCAATTTACAGACGGACACTGAGGGCGTCGTAGGACTGATGAAAATGGAGAAGCTTAAAGCAGTTTGAGCAGGAAGAGATATCGAATCGATCAGCAAACCAAAGAGTGGACGATAAGCAAGGCGTGCAGGAAATATCGTTGGTGTGGGAGACGTAGACTGTTGACAAAGCTCTCCATCGGCATCTCCTTGTATCTCCACACACACACTTTTTTTTTTTTGTGAAACCAGTAACTATATTATTAACTTGAGATCAATGTACATGATATTAGACTCCAAAAGAGAGCCTAATGGAAGAACTCAAAAACAGTCAGAAAACACTTCAAGGCTAGTCGCATCCAAGTCCCTCACAGCATAGCTATCATGTAAAGATTGCTTGAGGGACATTCTGAAGAAAACATATGCCTGAGGAAACTGTTGTCCCATCCTAGAGTGCAATCTTTGTGTCCAAATAGTCCAGAGTACCCAAAAGCGAGTCCAGTGAAAGAAAAGGAGGAATGGAGACATCTGGGATGAGAAGCATCCAAACATCCAGAATAGTTTCCCAAATCTGATAGAGGGAAACCGAAGCCGCAGCAAGTGAGAAACATGAGTGATCAATAACCGAGAGTGCGGACAAGACCATAACAAATGGGGAACTGTCTCACAGTGGTAAGAACAACGGGGGCAGGAAGAGGAAGCAATGTGACGTGCTGCCAATTTCACCCCAATGGAAAAAGCTCCCACTATACATCTCCAAAAGAAAAGCCTCTGTTTCAATGGCAATTTGGCTTTCCAAATTTTCTTGAGTCGTGATTGCCACCAAGATAGAGGCCTATCCAAATTCCAAAGATTGTTGGCATGCTTATCAATCCATGGCGGTGGAAGAAGAAATCTGTAAACCATCGAGGAGGCCAGATTATGCATTGAAAGCGAACAGGTAGCAGGGGATAAGGAAGTCAGATTCCAGTCCAGCAATCTGTCCTGTACAAACACAGTGTACAAACACAGTGGAGGCACAGGAACAAATGGCTGCAACATAGTTGTAAGTATTCTCCAAATGGGCCGATGATGCAAACCCAAGGGGAATGTCCTGCAAGCTTGTGGGAATGAAAGCACATAACCATGTTGATCCACAACATCTCCGATAAATCTTATGCCCAGTTTCATAAGATTATATGCTTTGATAGGCGCGTGTAAAGCAAGAGGCGATTCAAATACCTTGCTCCAATGCATGGGACGTCATGTTTCCACACATAGCTGCTAACATAATAGCCCATGGCTGTTTTTGCTGAAAAAAATCATCAATCATAGTGCTCTTTCTTGCCAGCATATGAAACTGAAGTTTGAGAATATTCAGGCCTCCATGAGTCTTAGGAGAGCAAACAGCCTGCATGGGAAGAAGTCGCAATGCCTTTTTGTGAGATTTGCTTTTCCAAAATATCTCCATAGCCTGGGACATATATGAAGCCAAATGCTTAAAAGACTAGGGAAGAAGAGGCAAATAAAATTGCACGTATGCCATAATGATAGACTGGATTATCCGAAGTCGAACATGTAGAGGCCAAGTGGAAAAATGCCAGTATTCTAGCTTCTTGTTGATCTTTTGAAGCACCCATTTGAGCTGTTGTTGAGGGGTAATATTCCAGCAATGGGATATCGTAGATGCCTCACAAGAGTGTGGGAAGGGAGGATGTGGCCAGGCCAGAGAAGTGCATGCCAATCAACTTCTTTCAATGCTAAAAGATTGGATTTCTGAAAGTTAATATGCAGTCCAGCAGCTATGCCAAAATCATTCAGAGTATGCATCAAGTGAGAGAGATCAGTTTGAGAATTCCTGGGCATGAAATATGAATCATCAGCATATGCCTATGCCAGAAACGGTTGTGCCCCTGGAATTTGCAAGCCATGAAGCTGCCCTGTAGTTGTAAGATGGTCCATATGCAACAATAATGGATGAGTAGCAATGGCATATAGTAGCGAACTAAGAGGGCAACCTTGTCTCACTGAGCGGGTCATAGTCCATGCTCTTGACAACCCACCACCAAGCAAACACTGCGCAGTGGCATGAGAATAGAGCCAGTAAATAATGTGGACTAGCCGAGGGCCAAATCCCAATTTGTGCTTTGGAGGAGCAGCCCTTATCTAAAAGGGGTTTCATGCGAGCTCGGATTTGCCACTTCGAAGATCATTTTGATGAATGATGTGAACCGCATAAGCACAGGAATCTTGTTCAGAGGAGGTAAGTTGCCTATGAGAGCTGATTAAATCCATTTGTTGCTTGTGAGATTGAGCCCATTTCAGCTTAAGCCTGAGGGTTCCCATGTAACTCCGTCCATAATCTTGAATGACAGCCTGCAAACGATGGGCAAGACTGATCCAGGCGAAATCCATGTCCTCCTGAGCATGTGAAAGGAGGGGATGGACAGCCACTCTCACCATGTTTTAAAACTGTTGATGCAGCAAATAAGCACCATTAACATGGAGTAGGCGACGACCCAAAAAAGGCATATCATCTGTCAGACGTGCTAAAGATAATGTCAAGCATACTGGGAAGTGATCAGATAATAATCAACCCATAGTGCACATGTGAATCTAGCATACTGCTGAGCATGCAACAAATACCATCTGTCAAGTCGAGCCCAGTAATGAGTAAAGGCATTGTGATGGTATGTGTAACCCATATCTCTATCCCCTGTTGAGAGCCATAAATCTTCTGCATGCAAGAAAGAAAGCATATCTTCCCAATGTCGAAGCTCAGTGGGGATCATGTGAGAACGATGAGTGGTGTTGTCTTGGGTGGCTGGCGAGTTGTTAAAGTCTCCACACAAAAAGGCATTGGACAGCCAAGGATATTGTTTGAGGGAGGCCCACATTCGAGCTCTTGTTGCAGATGTTTGAGAGGCATAAATAGATGCTATTTCATAAAGCTCAGCCTGACAGATGCATTTGATCACCATCCATCGACCCTGGGGGTCATTGTAAGCAACTGTGGGCTGCATATCATGTTTCACCAGCATGCATACCCCCGAAAAGTTCATTGTACCAGCATAAAAGATGTCATAACCAGCATAATGGCCTTGCTGGCCAGCCAAGAAGTGTTGGTTGTGTTCTTGTAAAGAAATTACATCAGGGTGCATTTTATGTACATAGTGCCAAAAAAGTCTCCACTTATTGACATTGCAAAGACCTTGAACGTTGTATGAAATGCAAGTAATTAAAGTAGACATAGAAAGTATGTACAGCCGAGCCAAAAAGCATAGTGAAGGTGTAAGTTGTCAGGCCTCAGCCATGACATCGACATCCACTTGGCCTCCTGGATCAGTAGCTCTATGATCCTCATCATTATCACATACAGGGATGCCTCTCTTGAGCACATCAACCCACAATTGAGAAGTGAGGCTATCAGCAGGGGTAGAGGCCTAACCAGGGGTGGAAGTAGAGGCATCCCAATGGCGAGATTGTAACGGTCGTGGCTTGAGCGCAAATACCTTTTTGGGATGCTGCCAGGCACCCTGAGGAGCAGCATGAGATTCTGAAATTTTGCCCTTTCCCTTATCCTTTTGCTTGGCTGGAACCTGAACCACATTTTCTTTGGGTGGGGCAGATTTAGATGCCATATCCCCCGACTTACTAGGCATAGCCTTAGGCCCCGGACCATAAGTTGAAGGGGAAATAATTTCTGGAGCGATAGCTGTGGATGGGAGCTGATGCAGGACTGCAGGACACTGTGAAGCTAAGTGGCCAAATTTATGACATGTGAAGCAAGCACCTGTAAATACTCCCCATTTCAAGTCAAAATATATCAATACACACTTTTTTTGGTAAAATCCAGTGTATTTATATTCTCATAAATTTACAAGATGGGAAGTCTCCCACACACTGACATTAGACTCCAAAAGAGAGCCCAATGGAAAAACTCAAAAACAGGTAGAGAACACTTCAAGGCTAGTAGCATCCAAGTGCCTTGCAGCAAAACTGTCATATAAGGATTGCTTGAGGGACATTCGGAAGAAAATATATGCCTGAGGAAACTGTTGACCCATCCTAGAATACAGTCTCTGTGTCCAAATGGTCCTCTCATCTTAGATGTCTCCATTCCTCCTCTTCAAAATATATCAATACACACACACACACCCCCCCCCCCCCCACCCACCCCACACACTTTTTTTTGTGTGGAATCTTTGAGTCATTATATTACAAAAAAAAGCTATCCCAGAAAGGAAGAGCTATACTACATCAAGAGAAAATCTCACTGTAGAACAAATACACACACACACGCACACACACACACACACACATACTTTTTTTTTTGTGAGAAGAAATATTTTATTGCTGTGAAATAATTACATTCGTAGTTACTTCCAAAGTGGAGTAACTACTACTCAACTGAAAATCTCAGTATAAGCTAGATATACATCATGATCAATCAAACAAGTCTGAAAGCAATTATAGAACGATTGCCGCAGAGATCGTTTGAAAAAAACAAAAGATGGAAAAGTAGGATCACCAAAGACTCTATGATTTCTGTCTATCCATAGAGTCCAGAGTGCCCAGTAGCGCACCCAAACAAAAAATAAATCAAAACCCTGTCTAGCTGGAGGAAAACCAAATAACCAGAAGAACATGCCAAAAGTAACAGTAGGAAATCTCGCTCGAAGCCGCTGTTGGATGAGAGCAAGGAAATCACAAGTGTGTGGACAGTGCCAGAAGATGTGAAGCACAGATTCGGTAGAATGTAGACATCTGTGGCAAACAGTCGGAGCAATATGTCTATGTGCGAGGAACTGCCCAGATGGAAAAATGCCAAGTAGGACTCGCCAAAGGAAAAGATGTTGCCGAAGAGGGACTTTATAATGCCAAAGGAGACGCAGCCGCTTTCTCCACCACTTTAGTGGGTGATCCATTTGCCAAACAGAATTTGCTCTATCAGAAATCCAAGGCGGAAGTAATAACACTTTATACAGAGAAGGCACTGTGATATGTGAGAGCTTCAAAGGACGGGCTGAAGAGGAAGAAGAATGTAGAGTCCAATCCTCAAGCCTATTCCGAAGTTCCAACCGAGATACCGGTAAGAATGGTTGAAGCATTTCTGAAATTTGATGCCATAAAGGACGATAATGAGCTCCCAAACCATATTTGCCATCATCCTGAAATACATCCGCCACAGAGGAAATGCCTTTGAAAGATAGAAAGTAAGAATGCCTGGGTTCTTGTATAGCCAAAGGAGGGTGAAATACTTTGGACCAATAAATATTCACAGCCAGAGACAAAAGGACAGCCTCTGATCTTGCCTTGAATAGAGCCAAATAGGAAATCCCACTGTGTAGGCTGCCAATGCCCAAAAGTAGAAGTAATAAAAGAGAGCGGATCATGAAAGCCCAAGGCTGATCCCCTTGCATGAACTGCAACATCATTTTCCCCCTGCGAGCAAGTATATGCATTTGAATATTGAGTATGTTTAGACCTCCGTGCATCTTTGGAGAACAGAGACGATGCATAGAGAGTAATCTGAGACTTTTCTTGCCATTTTTTGAACGCTAGAAAATCTCCATGATAGCAGACATAAAGGAAACCAGATCTGCCTTAGTGAACATGATGAGAGGCAGATAGAATTGTATGTATGCTATCAAAATGGATTGCGTTATTCGCAAACGAACATGTAATGGCAAAGTTGCAAGCTTCCAATATTCAAGTTTTGCCCTTAACTTTGTAAGCACCCAATCAGTTTGTTGAGAACGAGTAAGCCCTCAACCTAGAGGATAGCCAAGATGTCGAATCAGTTGAGAAGTTGGAACAATTTCCCTAGGCCACAAAAGACTGCCAGTCTTTAGCATGCAACGGCAATAATTTTGATTTTTGGAAATTGACACGAAGACCAGTAGCCAAATTATATGTAGAAAGAGCCTGCATAATCATGGACATCGCTCCGAGTATTTTTCGGGCTAAAGAAAGAATCATCAGCATATGCTTGGGCGATCATGCTACGGCTGCGAGGAATTTCCAATTAATGCAACATGCTAGTGTCCAAAAGGTGGTCCATATATTGAAGCATTGGATGAGTGGCTATGGCAAAAAGTAAAGCACTGAGGGACCTTGCCGAACAGAACAACCAAGAGTCCAGGTTGTAGAAATATGCCCTGAAAGTATGCAGGCAGCTTTACTATCTTGATATAACCAATTGATAACTTGTTGCATTTTTGGGCCAAATCCCAAGGCCTGCATAGTTGATGAAATAAAATTCCACTTAAGAGTATCAAAAGCTTTGGCAATATCAACTTGCAATAGCAAAACATCCTGGTGCATATATTTGGCATATTCGATTCCAACATAAGCATTAGCAATGTTATCTGTGATATGCCTACGAGGAACAAAACCATATTGCGTAGGATGCAACCCATCATGTAAATAGCCTTTTAACCGATCAACAATCATTTTGGTAGTAAATTTGTAAATGACCAGCATAAGCGTGATAGGTCTCCAATCAGCCAAAGATTCACAAATTTGCTTTTTTGGAAGGAGTTTAACAAGACCTCGCTTCCATGTGTCTGGCATTTTCTGATTTTGCCAAGCAGAGTTCACCATATGCAGCAATGTATGCTTCAATAGAGGCCAATATTCTAGAAAAAACTCAACTGTAAGACCATCCCATCCTGGAGATTTCCATCTACCACAGGATTTGATTGCATCTGACAATTCCCTCTCAAGTAAAAGGTTCCTCCAATTCCAAAGCTTGAGTAGTGGAAATAATAGGAGAAACATGCTGTAAAAGTAAATTTCTGGCAGACAAAATCTGCTGTGAGGAAGGATCTGTAGAACCAAACTGTTGAGAGAAATGATGTACACAACCAGAAGCAAGCTGTGACCGTGATGTAGTCCACACACACACACACACACACACTTTTTTTTTTGTGGAATCTTTTAGTCATATATTACAAAGAAGCTATCCCAGAAAGGGAGAGCTATAATACATCAAGAGAAAATCTCATTATAGGACAAATATACATCATGATTAAAGACACGAGATTGCAGGCAATCAAAAAGCGATTGCTGCACAGAGTGTCTAAAGAAAGAGAAAATGGAAAAAATAGGATCACCGAAGACCCTATGGTTGCGATCTTTCTAGAGAGTCTAGAGTGCCCAGTACCGAACCCAAACAAAAAGGAAATCAAACTCCTATTTGGGTGGATGTACTCCAAAAAGCCAGAAGAACTTGCCAAAAGCAAGCTGAGAAAACCGAGCTCTCAAAATCTGCCCAAGGAAGTCCAAGAAAGCACAAGAGGAAGGACAATGCCAAAAGAGATGAGGCACAGTCTTTCTCGGAGCCAGACATCTGCGACAAATAGAGGAAGTAATATGTTGTTGTGCCAAGAGCTGTCCATGAGGAAGAACACCCAACAAAGCTCTCCACAAGAAAACCTGCTAATCGAGAGGAATCTTCGAATGCCAAATCTGTCTCAAACGTTTCCGTCACCATTTTAGAGGATGATTAAGATGCCAAAGCTGATTTGCCTTTTGCGAGCTAAATGGTGGAGGAAGTAGAACTTTATAAAGAGTTTGGCATATTCAATTCCAACATAAGCCTTTGCAATATTATTAGTGATATGCCTGCGAGGAACAAAACCATTTTGTGCAGGATGTAAACCATCATGCAAGTATCCTTTAATACGATCAACCACCATTTTGGTGATGATTTTATAAATGATAGGCATAAGAGTAATGGGTCTCCAATCAGCCAATGATTCACAAATCTGCTTTTTGGGAAGAAGCTTTACTAGCCCTTTTGTCCAAGAAACTGGCATAAGTTGCTGTTCTCAGGCATGGTTGATCATACGCAACAAAATAGGCTTGCGCTGATCCCAGTATGCAAGAAAAAATTCCACTCTAAGGCCATTCCATCCCAGAGATTTCCATTTACCACATGATCAAACAGCATAGGTCAGTTCTATTTTAGTGAAAGGGCATTCAAGCTCAAGAGCTTGTGCATGAGAAACAATAGGGAAAACATGCTGCCGTAATTGAGTTCGGGCTGCCAATATTGCCGGAGGAGGATCAGCTTGTCCAAACTGCTTGGAAAAATGATGAACACAAGCTGCAGCAAGTTGAGCTCGAGAGGAGGTCCAATGTCCATCATAAAGCAGAGTACGACAAATATGGGTAGCGTGTAGCTTATGATGTAAGCTCTTAAAAAAGCCCTTCAATGAGAAACCTTTATCCAAGGAAGCTCACTGACGAGCTCGTCTCCCATTTGGCAATTTTTCTATGATCATTACTTTGCAAACAATGTCTAGCTTGGCATAAGGATGTGTTTTCTTCAAGAGACAAAGACCGAAAATGACTGAGTTCAGTCAAAGACTGACAGGTTGATTTTGCCCGAGCAACCATATCTCTCAATGTTTTGAGATAATTTTTGCCATAATCCCGAATAATTGATTGCATACGAGCAACAAATGCATCCTGGAAAACTTTGAGGTGAAAGAGGTTGACATGCGTCATACACCATGGCCTCAAAAAGATCATGATCCAAATAAGTATTGTTAATCATGAGGAGCCTTCTGTGTGGAAGCCAATCATCCGGCATGTCATGCAGAGAAATCCTTAAACATAAAGGTGCATGATCAGAATGCACAAATGCATAATCAACTGACAAGGTAGCAGTAAAAGTATCAGAGTGCTGAGGATCAACTTTGTACCACCTGTCCAGTCTAGCTTTATATGTAGATTGAGCATTGTGTTGGAAAGCAAACCCCGGCAGTAATGGATAAGATGCTGTCCAAAGATCAGCAAAATTGAAATCAAACAATAATTTTGACCAGCTCTGCCTCTGAGAGGCCAACATATGTGTATGGCCAGAAGTATTATCCCCTGGCTGAGGAGCATTGTTGAAGTCACCACAAAGAAAAGCATACTGCCTCCATGGATACCTCTGCATATCTTCCCAAATCTGTCCTCAATGACGGGAGGATTGAGGAGCATAGACAGATGCAAATTCAAAGATATCACCCTGTACAATGCATTGCATAACCATCCATCTACCTTGTGAATCATTGAAGGCCACAGAGGGCTGAAGATCATGCCTGATCAAAATGACCACTCCCGAAAAGGAATGCTGTCCAGCATAGAAAATGTCATAACCACGAAAGTGACCATGCTGTCCAGCATATACATGCTGATTATGTTCCTGCAAAGCTACCACATCTGGCTGTAAGTGATTGAGATACCCCCAGACTGTCTTCCATTTAGAAGCATCACACAAATCCTGTACATTAAGTGTCAAACATAAGAGTTTTGACAGCATATTTACAAATTATGTACAGCAGAGGGAGAACTGAAATCAGGTTGATCCTTTCTCACTAGGCTTTGATCCTGTGGAGGAGGCCAAGCAGGGTGTTTCGCATTTCATCAGGTTTCCCGGTCTTTCACAGGTTTACCATCGCTTACTCCTTGTGATTGGGGAGTACTTTGGTATTGTCACTGAGATCCCCCCCCTCCTTGGCTTGCCCTTGACTGCTGTAGAGGCGATCAAGTCTGATGGGGTTCCTAGAGTTAGGGTCCTTACTCCGGACCCTAATTTATCTGATGATCATATCATGCTCCAGCGTTTGGATGGTTCTTTCTTTCGACAGAGAGTGGGAGATTGCGGGCCAGTGCAGGATCTGTAGGACCTTTGGGCATTTCGCCCAAGAAAGAAAAAGAGGCCTAGTAAGCCTTCTGGTACAACAGCCCCCCCTCGACCTCGACAGGGGGTGGTACAGTTTCAATACCTTCTCCTCAACCTTGATAGGATGGTTGTACAACTCTTGCGTGTTAAACCGCTCCTCCTCGATCGAGTGCTCCTTTAGGACCGCCACCACCCGCACCTGCTGCCCCTCAATGGGTTTCGATTGCGGCCTCCACCCCCTAAAGATCAGGAAGCCACCGTCTGGGACTGCATCTTCATCACAGGAGCTTCGGATATTTCCATTCTGGTTACTATAGATGCTTTTCCTCACCCAATCTAGGACGTTGTTGCTCCAGTTGCATTTCCTCATGACCTTGTGGTAGCCCCTCTTCTTGATGATGTTTCTACTGTTGGAGGGGCCTCCGCAGTTTCGCAGGATCAGGGAGTTTCAGAGAAGCCCCTTTCTTCATCTCCCCTCTTGGATACAGGGAAAGGGGTTATGCACCCTGTTGATCCGCTTTCTTCTACATGGATCCTTCGTATCCCTGTGTCATGATTGATTCACAGGAACTCCTTCTCAGCCCTGGCAGGTGCCTTAGATTTCCCGGAGGAGGACTTTGTGCCTTCTACTTTTGGTGAGGCAGTGATTGGGATTTCTGTTGACAGGGTGTCTTCTTCTTCAGGTGGACGAGTACTTTACCTAGTAGATTTTTCGCCACTTGGCTCGCTCCCTCACTCGTCAAGAAGGAGGTCTTCCCCCATTGAGGGGTTTGTTTTTGCCACTAGGTCGGGTAAGATGTTCCACATGCTATATCCTCTTGTCGATGAGGATTGTCAGTTGGAACATACAGAGCCTTGGTGGCGTCCCTCATCGCCACCGCAAACAGCAGAACCGGAATCAGCTTCATCCAGGTGTTACTGGGGACTCCATTGATGTCTTGTTCATTCAAGAGCACAAATTGGATGCCATAGATTGCGCAAAGTCAGGCAAGTTACTTTCAGGTCATACTTTTTGGTCACCTCCTTTGGGCACTAGGGGAGGTACTTGCATCTAAGTTTCAGATTCCTTCTCCCCCTTGGTTGTTGGATTCTTCCCTCTAGAGCTCAGTCGATTCTTATTTTGATTGGGGTACGTAAGGTTGGATTCCTTAACCTGAGTGGATGATTCACGGTATTGGTGTCTTCATGGCGTAGCTCGTAGAACTGAGTCTGGAGCCTGTCCAGGTACAACGGTGGTAGGAACCGTGATCGAAGATTTTTCACGAATTCCGTCCAGCTGTAGAGAGGTGTCTCCTCGTCTGCATCATTGTGGTCTTTTTTGTTGGAATATGAAGCCAAAGTGAGTCAGAAATGTGTGTTCTACGTGGTCTAGGTGGTGTTTTATAGTCTAGTGAGTCCTAGATGTGCCACGTGTCATATTGGGAGTATTTTGGTTATTGTCTTGCACTTGTACTTTCTTTCCTTTCCATTCTGCCTTGCATTATGCTTTCCATATTTACATTCCGTTCCTAGCTAGCTTCCATGTCTCTTCATATGGTATCAGAGCTAGCTTTCCTCAAGGAATGAGGAGGCCTTGAAGCCCATCTCAGACCTTTGGAGAGGCTAGCTCCTTCCACTCTAGTTCCACTCTCTTCTCCTCTCCTTCCTAGAAGCACTCCCTCTTCTTCATTTGCCTCTCCACCATGAGCTCCTACCCAAGCCTCATCATGGATTGCTCTTTAGCCTCAGCATCAGCGTACAACAGCCCGTATCAGCCCGGACCTATGCCTCTCCATTGACCAGCAAATAGGCCATACAGTCAGCCGTACAGCTGTACGGACTGTACAAACAGGCCTGCTGTCCGTACGTTTTTGCAGTACTGCCCGTACAGCCAGCCTCGAAATGTGCGCCATCTTCTGCAAACAGTCCTTCTGAGATATTCTGCCAGCTCTCCTGCTCACACACCTCGTGCTCACGCTGCCGACGCTGATGCTCACGCACCTCCTGCTGCCACACACCTTTAGTTTCTGGTGCTGCCCACGCACTTCACTTACTGCCCCACAGCTGCTCCTGCTGCTCACACTTTTTCTGCTGCATATCTGCCCCAAAAGCGCGCCACTTTCCTTCACTCCTCTTCAGTAACCTGGTCATGATTGAGCAGCTCCTGTCCAATATTCATGTGAAGCTGCCCTTACCCTTGGTCACTCTCTTCTACTTTGACACTGGTGCATTACCTCAAGCTTGATGTAGACCACTCTCCATCAAAAAGTGATTTCTCTGACCTTGCTTCTCCGATTGGTGCCTGAGGTACTACGCATTGATTGACTCCCGATAGCTCGTGGTACTTGAGGCCTCTACATCGACTTTTTGGTGACTTTCCATCTTCTATTTTGAGAGTCATGCCATTACCGCTCCATGTAGCTATCCCATGGACTTCACCGACACATTTTGGGGCATCCATGCCTAGTGCTTCATCAACATCGTCATTGACTCGAAGGGATGTGCACACATGTGCAGTGGCTACTTGGAGGACATCTCTTACTCCTAAGAGATCTGTTTTTATTATTCCTATAGCTGAATGTATTTTGGGGTCCTCTGCCCTGGGTTGTCCTCTTGAAATAATATGTAACTGAGTGTTTGGTTGTCATTGAGTCTAAAGGTCCTCTGCCTTGGATAGTCCTTCTAAAAAGATGTATTGGTTTTCCTATGTTGGTGTGTGGCTTCCTAACATGTCCTGTTATGAAGCCAAGGGGGGATGTATCGTGGGAGCCATGTATTGGTATTGATAGGTCTATTTGGTGCATTGGTCTCCTAGACCTCTGAGTTGATCATGCATCCATGCATGATGAGCCTCTGAGCCATGCTAGATGAGCTTTCTATGTTATGCTCACTAGGCTCTGAGCCATGCTCACTTGCCTCTGAGATTGTGCGGGATCCATGTCTAGTTCTAGATTGGCGTGCACAGTTTTGATGACCATCATTGTCATGTTTAGTTATTGGTTCCATTCTAGTAGTCTCTCACCTTGCCTTCATGGGGGGGTGTTGGAATATGAAGCCGGAGTCAAAAATGTGTGTTCTAGGTGGTCTAGATGGTGTTTTATAGTCTAGTGAGTCCTAGACGTGCCACGTGTCATATTGGGAGATATCCCATAGACATTGTGACTTTCTGGAGTCTAGTGTCACACTATATACTGTTGTACTTGTCTATTGTCTATTACAACAGTCAACATCAAGCTATCAATACATTGTGAGTATTTTGGTTATTGCCTTGCACTTGTACTTTCTTTCCTTTCCATTCTGCCTTTCATTATGCTTTCCATATTTCCATTCCGTTCCTAGCTAGCTTCCATGTCTCTTCACTTTTGCCACTTGAGCCACTAGGTGACCGCCTTGCCTGTGAGGTGCATGGATGCTAGGATGCACTGCTCGTTGTCCTTCGTAGGCATCACTGAAAAATAACTTTCGAAATGATTGAGCCATGAAGTCAACACTAAGGGTTCCTGCTTACCATCGTTCCGTGTGAAGTTGAGCTTCCCTGGAAAAGAAGGCTTGGCTGGGGGTAAAAGTCTCTCCTTTTCTCCCCCCTCTGGTCGAAGTAGAGAAATGAGAAACTGTTGATCCCATTCTTCCTTCTCTTCTCGAGTAGTACGTTCTTGGAGCTCCTTGGCCTCTTGAGCCTCGTGGTCCTGGAGTTCCTTGGCTTCTCGAGCCTCTCGATCGCGTTCGTCTTTTGCTTCCCGAGCTGCCCTTTCGGCTTCTTGAGCTTCTCAATCGCGTTCTTCTTTTGTTTCCCGAGCTGCCCTTTCGGCTTCTCGAGCTTCCCGATTGCGTTCTTCTTTTTCCTCTCGAGCTTCCCGATCGTGTTCTTCTTTTGCTTCCGCATCTCTTGAAGCTGGGTCATGCGGGTGAAGAGAGCCTCGGACTGTTGTTGCTGCATCTGCATTATAGCCTGCAACATCGCTGTCATGGCAGACATGGAAGTGTCTGTAGGGTTCTGCGGTGGTGGAGGCACTGAACCCTCCCCCCCTGTGTTGGACTGCTCACTGGCGCTCATGGTGTCCTTACTGGATCTTGTCTAGACCATAAACGGTGGGGCTGTCCCTGACTGAACTGATCCCCCTGACTTCTGGAAACGAACTTTCCCCTCCCACTGCAAGGTGTAAAGACCACGGCCCGATGCGCGATGAAGTAAGGGAGGGAGGGGCTAATGGAGTATGGTACTACCACTAGTCTGGGGTAGGGACAAAATACCAAAAAGTCAACACGTTGACTTTTGACCAAAAAGCCAACTCTGTGTTTTTTGACCTGCAATGACGTGGCGTTGACTGCCTGTTGACCGTGTGCTGCTTGCTGATTGTGCCACTTCCCTAGCTCACAAAGCTCTCTTTGTCAACACACACGATGTCTTCATGCACAGGTTTCAGCTTCCTGCTCACGCACGGCCTCCCATCAACAACTGCGAGCCTCTCCAACCTCTCTGATTGTTCCACCTTTATTTCTCTGAGCCCCTACCTACGTAGATTCTTCCAGCATAAAACCGAATCTGCTCCCAGCCGCCTTTTCCACGTAGCTCCAGCTCACAGCCTAGAAGCTCCCCTTCATCCATCACGTAGCCACCTTGCATGTGCAGGATGCCTTCCCAATCAGTCCAGCCACCTCAGCCTTATTTGCCACCTCATCAGTGACATTTTACCACTCTCAAGACATTTCCCCCAAATCACATTAAATGCACATTTTGGACCTTTAGTCACACAATCCCCACACACATTAGCATGCACATTAAAGCTTGCATGCAACCTTGCACACACATGAAAAGCCCTTTGACATGGACACCATAACATATCAAATTCTTGTAACATGCAAGTGCACATTGACTCAGGAAAATATAAATAAACCCTTCATGACTTGACTTTACATGACCCCAAAAACATTTCGCTTGATCACACACTAGACACCCTTGCTATGGAAGTCTAGTACAACCACATTGCATTTCATCATTTCCCATGAAGTCCCTGCAAAACACACTTTATTATCTCAAAAAACTATACATCAGTCCATCATGCTTGTGAAAGAAAAATTCACAAATGCCAAAAGCCCACACCTACCCTAGATGTGTACAACTATGTGCCTACCCATAGCTATTTACAGTGCTTAAAAACTTGATACAAATTTTGTCCTATCAACGTCCTGGATGGATACCATTTCCTTCCATGATTGATGATGAGAAGAAAAAGCTAATTAAGGAGGGTAAATGTTTTGGATGTAAGAAACATAAGCCAGGGCATCCATGGCATAAATGTCCTACTTTATTAGCCAAAATTGCCAAAACAAATTCTGTAAAAGGAAAAGGCAAAGCATCCAAGCAGGAGGGTGAATAGGGCTGAATAGAAGAGTTGGAAAAAGAGATTGAAGATCTATAGTTTCTATAGACTAAGTAGTTCTCCATCGCAAAATCATCTATAGCTAAAGTCTATCTAGTTCAATAACACATTTGGGTGAGAGAATCGTTTTAATACTGACCGGTTTGTTGAGAATATGTGTGGTACTTTTGCATTTTGAATATTAAGCATCAAGAGGAATCGAAACTTGAAGATGGGATCTATATTTTGATTGAGAAGAGATCGTGTACTGCCAAGAGAAGAATATTTGCAGATTATGAAGAGGAGATGCAAATGCAAAAGTAAAAGAGAAAAGTGTACGCAAGAGAAAGAGCCAAGAGAGGATCCAGAAGAGGACTTCTGCCCATTCAAGCAGGAGGGAGTGTCATGACAAGAGAAATCACTAATCCGTGATTAGTAGACATTAAAACATTATTATATACTATATGCCAATGATGTAACATGTATTTGTATTTATGATGGACACCGACCGATTTGTTATGGCTGTGGATCATCTGAGTAGAGATAGGACTAGTCGAGCTGGAGCCACTGCTTCAGACGGCATTGAATTTGGACATGTGATACTTATTCTATTAATAAAAATGTGCACACACGTGTCTAGGTCCTAGGGGCAATAGGAAGGGAAGGTGCATCAAGGTGCATTGAATGGTAGATGCATGGGTCATAGGCTAAGGGTAGGTGTAAATGGGAAGATGGTACTTGAGTGATCTCAAGGGACATTAATGAAAGGGTATCACCCTTTCATTGTGAATCTCACGTAGCATTCTTCATTCACATTGCATTCATTCGCCATCTCACACACACCTTGCATGTAGGTCGAAAATAGAAACAAGTACTCTCATGAGGGTGCTCTTCCTCATTGGAGGGCCAATCGGCATTCAAATTTTGCATGCATTGCACACATTTGCATTCTTGAGAAGGCTGTTGCTTCACATAGATTCTCATGTGTGCTTGTCTTACAATGATATTTCTGACACTGTAATTGCATGTTTCCTATTTGGGGACTGCTCTTTATATGGATTTCACAATAAAAAGTGTATGCAAGTGTAAGTGAGTGAGTTATTGAGAGTGTGTGCGCGCGTGTGCGTGCCTCTTCATGTTCGACTCCGTATTGTACAATCAATTTTGGTGACCTATATTCAGTTCTTCTTGCCTTTGATGATGTTTGATAAGAAATATATTACTTTCATGCCCACTCTTATGGAGACTTTCTAACGCTCGAAGCATGGCCGAATGAGTATCAGATTACTCAACATGGAGCACCTCTGTTCGCCGAAAATAAATGGCGGTATGAATATTTTAAATATTCACATTCATATTTTGGCACATAAGGGGAAGATGATGCTGTAATTTTAGCAGGGTGCTCAGCCTTGGGCTGCTATGATGCATCACCTACTTTCATGGTTGACTACTCATGCTTTTGGGCATTGACATCGGGCTCAATGGGACTTCATTCTAGGCTATACTGATGGTAGAGGCAGAGGTTACCCTTTTGCTTCTAATATGTTTTTAGCCTGGAAATCCGAAAGAATTTCTTTCTCATCTTACATGGCATGGTTGCGACGCCCTTGATGGAAATTCCTTGCATGATGAAAGTCTGCAATTGTCAAAGGTGTTTGAACGTCGCCATGCCTTGTAGGAACCCAGGCACTCTTATTTTGTTTCATCCAAAGGGATTAGGTTGGTTGGTGATGTGCTTCACGATGATTGTACTTTACTATCCTTTCCTTTGGCGGCCAGACAGTATTGGCGATGCATTCTCTAGCACTTTGGCACTATCTTTCTCAGATGCTTCTATTTCTAATGTAGTCTTTGGACACTTTGGTGGTCGTATTCTTGCTTGTCCTTTCTCTTCTCGATTGATTCATGATTGGCAAGTGCTTTGGCTCATTTACATTGGTCTGGTAGACCTCTAGATCCTGGCAACATCCCTTACGATTGCAGAGTCTTCACCAGAATCAGGTCTTCCTACATCCTGTAGCTCACTTACTCCTGGAAAGGCATATTTTCTGCATCGCTTGGAGACCTACAGTGGCATATGTTGTTGATGATCAGGCTCATTTACATTGGTCTGGTAGACCTCTAGATCCTGGCAACATCCCTTACGATTGCAGAGTCTTCACCAGAATCAGGTCTTCCTACATCCTGTAGCTCACTTACTCCTGGAAAGGCATATTTTCTGCATCGCTTGGAGACCTACAGTGGCATATGTTGTTGATGATCAGGGTTACCCCCTTTCCTTTCCATAGGCCAAGAGACAGTATTCTTTGGGGTTGCATCACAAACCTAATTGGTGTATTATTACTACTTTGCTGCAACCGTTTCAGCCTGTCCCTCACCTATTTTCCACTCTTCCCCTACTGGATTGGAGGTTTTATTGCGAGCTTCCAGGTTACTCTTCCTTTTCATTTGCAGATCTCTCTGCCAAGAAGGCCTATCACCTATTGCTTCCACGGCCTAGGATCCAGGACCATGGAAATCGCTTTTGGCATCTCAATAAATCTCTTTCTTGGTGGAAGACTTCTCTTCGCTGCATGTGGAGCATTAAGGTACCTCTCAATTAACGGGTTTTCCTATGGTGCTGTTTGGTTGGGGCTTTCTGTGCTCCATTCGATTGTATGAGCACCATTTGGTGTGTATGGTTCTTTGCTTCGGTCTCTTCAGGATGCATGCATGGTTCTTTGCTTTGGTCTCTTGAGGATGCTCAACTTACGTTGTACTTGTCCACATTTATCGAGAATTTACATACATCAATCTTGCATTTACATACATCAATCTTTAGCTTTATACATGTGTGTGTGTGCGTGTGTGTGTGTGTGTGTGTGTGTGTTGGGGGGGAGGGGGGAGAGGCGCAGGCGAGGGGAGGGGGGACCGCAGGGTGTTATGGCATTGTTTGATAGAGGCTTTACAAATGGGATCTTTATTGGATGTCATGCCCCACTTGTTGTCATCCGCATGAGACTATCTTCTTGCTCATGATTCTCTTGGGCTCTTTTTGGGGGGTGGGGTCACGCAAGGTGTTATGGCACTGTTTGATGGAGGCTTTTGGACCTGTCTTCTTACTCATGATTCTCTTGGGCAGCTATGAATATACATTTGCTTGAATGAAATGCCTTTTTTACACACAAAAAAGTGTGTGAATGTGTGTGTGTGTGTGTGTGTGTGTGTGTATGTGACATGCGTGCTACAATGAAATTTTCTGATCTTGTATTTGCTGATCCCCACTTTGGGGACAGCCTCTTTTTAACATAAAGATACATGGATTTCACCAAAAAAATGTGTCACATGTGTATGTGTAAAGCTCTCTTCGTCAATATTTGCTTTTGCCATATATACACATGTATGATAATACTTTATGGGAGAATCCTTTTCTCAATTGCCATAAATAATTTGATCATTAGGGGCAAAGAATATGGGTATCTAGACAACTTCATAATACAATGTCCATGTAATGCCTTTGATCCTCTACACTACATGATGACATCTTGTAGACGTCATCCTGCAAAGAGTAGTATGCTAGATCATCCAATAAGACATGCATAGGTCTTGCATAGAGGTGGTTACTAGAGAACATATCCTTCCACAGAGAATGCTAAAGTAGACATAAGAGAATCATGATGCATAAAAGATCATTGAAGGAATGGGGTATATGCGAAGATGGTTGTGTTGTTTTCAACAAGATTGGGCTTTAGCTTTTCTTTGTATACTCAATTCTATGATTTTTTGGGGGGGTATATGCTTTATGCTTGCTAAAGGAGGGGTTATATTTTTCCCTTTCTTTATATTGGTAGTCTTTTTCTTGGCTTAAATATGCATGGATCTTCGAAAGGATTTTCACTTTGATAAGATGTGCTCATGAAGAGTAAATGACAGGTGATAATCCATTCCTTTAAGTGCATTAAGTAGGTAATTTTGCATGATTTGACAGGCCCCTGTCAAAAGAAGTTAGTGTACAAAATGCTTTGTAGATCTCGATTGCCATCCTTTATGTTTATAGCCTCTAGTTTTTAAAGGATTGATTATATCCCTCTTAATCTCTGTTTTAGGAAGAGTGTATTGGCAGGTTTTATGAGTCTATTTTGTAGAAATGAAACTGAGTTGCATGCATCAGTTAAGACATTATGTGTTGTGATGATATTCCTCATCATTAGCTTTAGATGTCAATCCTGCATATACCGGTTGACCTTGGTTATTGGTAATTGCAGCAAATTACAAAGCTGTTCGGAGCCTCTGCTTGACAAGCTTGAATAAAGAAAGGACGACCATTGTTTTGCAATCTTTTTTATTGAATGGAAAAGGTTAGTTGTACAGAATATGGTCTTCCATCTCATACCATTGTTAAACATATTTTCCCAAATTTTTTTCAAGTCTACGAACAAGATCTTTATTGGATTGTAGATGCATTTCTCATTTGAGACGTCTGTTTAATCAATGGTGAAACTATTACTGCGCAGGCAGTATGTCCCCCTAGAGAACTATAAATCAAATTTTCTACTAATTAGTCGTGGAGAAAAGAAGAGTGGTGAAATGGAAGTGGGCAAGGGCATAATTAAACTAAGGGATAAAGGGGGGTGGGGAGGAGTTTCAATTAAAGGATAATGGAGGGTAGGGGTCTTTAAAGGAGGCATGTGAGATTGGGGAGGGGGGGAAGGACCACTTTTGAAGGGGGTGGGGGACCACTTATGAAGGGGTAGTAAAGAAGAAAGGATGTCCTAAAAGGGAGGGGGAAGAGGGACCATTTATAATATTATGGTTAGCAATAGGCATGCTATACCACACTATAGCTTAGTGGTAGGGCTCACTTGTAAGAAAGACAAGATTGTGGGTGCGAATCGATTAAGCTATGTTTAAAATAAATGAAGCTTTAATTAATCTATGAACATAGACTAATTAGCCTACTTAGGCCAAAACAAATAGGAATAAAGTAAACAAGCAGTGTTACCTAACATCGAATGAGAATAACGTAAAGATTGCTACAAAGATTGCTGTCCATAGTTCATGGAGACATAATCTTTAGAGAAGTTTATGTGGAAGATGTTTGCTTTCAGCAGGTTCTTTAAATGAGCTGGGTATCTTGGGACAAAATAAGTCGTGTGAAATGGAAAGTCTATGCATGATTTACAAATTATAGCACCTGCATGTGTATGCTTGCCCTTGGCATACACTCAGAGGAAGGCAAGGCATTTGATTGGTCTTGTGCACATTTGCTGCTCCATTGCTCTTAGTTTTTCGCAAGAGCCATTTATGAGTTCCATCCTATCAAAGTTGATTCCAAGAGTGCACCTAAATATGGGTTGATAAACCATGCCTTGCCTAAATGGCCCACCACTTTGATCAACTTCCAGGGAAGTGATTCGAGGTTCCCATCCATCTTTGGGTCTCCCTCTGTCAATGGCTGGAGGAGTTCCCCTAGCCCCTACTTTGAAGAAATCATCTTGACCACTACCTCGCATCATCATAACCCGCAAAGGGACCCTTGTGAGAACTGACCCAACCATGCGTCGTATGTCCAAGTCTGCAGTGTTGCCCTCCACCTCTTTGATGTGCCTCTCTCTCTCATATCCTATGTCTTGCTCGTCGGAGGTGAGAGAGAAAGCCCTCTACATCGCGCCCCTAGGCTAGCTACTCCATGCTCCAAAGGAGCTGGATGGACCACTGTTCCACTGAGTTCAACCTATATTTGTCCGTTGGCGAGCATACATCCATTCTAATCTTGAACATCCGGGTGCCAAATGAGGGACTAACGCCCAAACTCCTCTCGCCAGTGAGGTGGGGTCCGTATCACCACACCGTGAAAAGTCTCTGCATCATTTGGGATCCCTTACCCGTGAGGGGGGTCTCTGAGAAGAGCCAGGTGAGACTGTTGCCACTAACTGCCTATACATGGGGTGTTCTTGAGAAGCCCCCTCTACAAGAGGAGCTTCCAGGGCTCTGCACTTTGGGTGAGGCGGCGAACCACTAACTTATCTAAGAGGGCTCTACTTTGCATCTCCAGATCAATGATGCCTAGGACTCCTCGAGCATGCGGCATGATTACTATCTGCCATGCAACCCCGGCCGTGTTGTTTCTCGTGCCATCTGAACTGGCCCGGAGGAAATTGCGCACTAGGCGCCTGAGTTGCCCCATGCAACCCCTATGAAAACACCAATAGGAGACAATGTACCAGGCCATGGCTGGAAGAAAAGAGCCCTCTTTGCTAAAGAGACCTTGGCAGAGCTCCAGTATAAGAGCTTCTGCCGGATGCTCTCTACAATCGGGGCAATCTACCACTTTGCTGAAATGTCGATCCCTATTTGACATCCCAGGTATCCCATTGAAAAACCAAAGGCAGCAATCTAGTCTTGGACCTCCTAGAGCTCCTCCATCCCTCTGAAGAAGCCGATCAATTGGGTCTAGTTGATCCGGGCCTCGGAGGCCTCAAAATATTTGGCCAAGGCTTCTCTGAGAGCCTCCAAGCTTGTTGTTAATCTCTCCAGGTACAACGCTGTGTCATCTACAAACTCTGAATCCAAAAGCTCCCCCTCGTGTTGATCGAGAGTCTCATCCCAATTAGTCCTGCAGCTTGGGAGCGCAGGAAATTTCCTAGTGCCTTGGCTACGAAGAGGAAGAGGAAGGAGGCAAGGGGGCAGTCTTGTCGAACTAACCGGGAGAGAAATAAGGCCTTGCTCGTGTGACCACCAATGAGCGCCTGGCTAGAGCTCCTTGTATAGAGAGCTAAAATCCCTCGGATCCATTAGTCTGAGAAGCCTAGTCTGCGTATAGTGCCCTCCAAGAAAGACCACTCCAGCCTATCATAAGCCTTTTTGAAGTCCAGGAGGAGGATAGCTACGGGCTTTGACTCCTCCCTGGCCCAACCTATGGTCTCCCCAAAAGTGAGATATTGTCCAGGATGTTGCGCTCTTGGACAAAGTCGGTCTGCGTGTCGTGGATGATATCGAAGAGGTGGGGACATAACCGCAAGCTCAAGACCTTGGCTAAGATCTTGTATGCGGTATCTAGAGGGTGATTGGTCTGACTGGCAAATGTCGGACTTGTCTCCTCCCTTCAGGATCAAGCAAATCCAGCCCCTAGCTCAATGATTGAGGGAGTAAGATGGAGTCATAGATCTCCTAACAAGCTTGCCTCAATGGGGTGACAATAAACTTCCAAAAACTTCGAAAGAAGGCTGAGTTAGACCATCCTCCCTAGGGCGCTTATTGGGAAGGAGGGCCTCAAGGGTCTCCCACAGGTCCTCGTCCATGAACGGTGCCTCTAACTGCCATCTCAAGCTCAGCGGGACCACTATCAAAACCTGATCCCAAACTTCCTTCCAAGCTAAGAGGATCATGGGAGTCTCCTTCTCGGACTGAAACTAATGTCCGTAGAAGTCCGTGGTCATGTCAAGGATATCTTGGGGGTCCGTGTGCATTCGTCCCTGCTCATCCCGTAGCCATTGAAGCTGAGTCCCACGGTCCCAAGGAACTTTGCCTAGTCATCCTGTCTCCCTCTTGAGCCCATCTGTCGCGGGCGGAGTGGTACAAGAACTTTGCTTGCTGGACCTCCGTGGCCTGAAGATCAAGCCTCGTGCCCTCATAACGGTCACTGAGCCACTAGGAACCTCGATTGTGCTCTCTGAGTCTCTCTATGGAAGCTAAGTCCCATCTTGCAGGGCTCTCTTTCGCTTTTGAAGAGCGTGTCTCCTTCTGAGGGCCTAAGAGTGTAGCTTTGTGCTGCTCCTCTAAATCGCCTCAGCCACCTAAGAGGCCCATCCCTCACTAACCCTCCTTTTGGTTGCTGCTAGCTGGTGATAGCATGTTGTGCCTCCTCGTCTTGAAGGTCGTTTGGGATGCGAACCTCCCTTTGGGGGAGTCCTGTGGGACCGATCTAAATGAAGCATAGCTGGGGAGTGGTTCGACATCATGGTACTTGCTAGAATCCCTGTGGAACCCCCTCTATGCAGCACCCAATCCCGACATAGAACTTGTCCAGGTGCTCCAACAAGCCATCATGTCTTCTCTGCGCAAAGGAGAAAAGGAGGCTGCCTAGGATCCTAGTCAACTCCGCCTCTCTTCACGGGTCTCTTTTGCTGACCGCAAAGATGAATTGCTCCTAGGTGCTCCTTTCTGCTCTGCTGGCATCTCTGAGTAAGAAGCTCCTTCATATTTATCTTCTGCAATATCTAAGTTGTTGAAGTTGCCCCCTACAATCTAGGAGTTGACATCTAGGAGGCACTTCGTCAAAAGCCTCCAAAAAGCAGGTCGGTATTGTCTACAGGCGTGTTTGCAGGTTGGTGTGTACACGTTCAGATGCCAATCCTGGACTCACCCATGCAGAGACCTATGTGATAATCTCACCCTAATCATAGATCTGAGGAGCCATCGCTTGGGACGTTGAGATGTAGACACCTCCGCTGCGGCCTACTATGGGAGACCACACCTTTGGGCTCCCCGGAAGCAAATGATGGGGGCGGCTGATGTCTGCTACTGAGAACATGTGCTCCTGAACGGATGTGCACAGTTTTCGAGCAAAAACCTACGAGCAGAAAAGTCCGAGCGATAATTTTTGACACCAATCATGCTTGTATATTTCTCAAAGGAATATACAATTCTTTCTTAATTTCTCATTTATGGAACCATATACTTACTTATTTTTCATTATAACCCTCATTTTAGAGAACATCTATATATGAACAAATAGCAGAGGCCACCATAATGGAATCTTAGGCGCCACCCCATGGCTGCAATTTCTAGCCACAAATTGGGGCTTTTGTGTTGGGAGAGCATTTTTTGGAGTATTCAGTACATACTGCCTTTCTTGGAGTGTTTGGAACACTTTTGGCAGATTTTGGAGAGTGTTTTATGCTTGGACAGATTTCTGACAACTCAAGTACAGAAATCTAAGTTGCATATACAGCCAGTGCTTGGCTGTGTTTTTAGGAGTTGTGCATTTTATTCCCAGTAAGGGAATTCAGCTTTGTATCTGCTTCAATCTCTTTCTCAGATATGGCCCATCAAAATCAGAATGAGTTCCAGTTCGGTGGTCTTTCACAGGAAGACAAATTGGATGGTACCAACTACTCCCTCTGGAGTTTCATGGTACGTAATATTCTGATTTCTCGCAATTTATGGGATTATGTCAATGGGGATGAAATCCGACCAGCAGATATTGCACCTGCTACCCCTCCTCAGCAAGGAGGTGGAAGAGGTCGTGCACAGGGTGCAGCTGCAGGACAAGTTGTTGGTGCAGCTACAGTCAATACTCCAGAGCAGAAAAGATGGGATTCACGGGATGCCTTAGCCTTGTCATGCATCTCTCTTTTAGTGAAAAGATCAATCATTCCGCATATCCGGTCATGTAAGACCTCCAGGGCAGCGTGGGATATTTTGGAAAGCATGTATGCAGCACGGAATGATGCCAGGGTATCTTTTTTAAAAAGAGAGTTGAGCAATACACATATGGAGGAGGGTGACTCCATGTCAGTCCACCTCACTAAGCTACAGGATCTCAGAGAGCAGTTGTTAAACATAGATGAAATTATTCCTGATTCAGAGATGATTACAACCACTCTGAATTCTCTTCCTGAGTCCTATCTCAGCTTTCACACTTCGCTGAATTTATCATTGAGGGGGGGTGCAAATCCTCTCTCTTTTCATGAGTTGATAGGACTTCTGCTTCAGGAAGAGCAGACCAGGAAAAATTTGGCTTCACGTGCAGGTGAACAAGCTATGCTCTCAAAATTTAAATAAAAAACAAAGGGACAGGCAAAGACAACAGCAAATCAGCCTTCCAGTGGGTTAGGACAGCCTTCACAAAAGGCTAAAAGTGATGCAAGCAAGCCCAAAAAGAAGGGTTTTTGTCACTACTGCAAAAAGCCAGGTCATCACATAGCAGAATGCAGGAAAAGGATTGCAAAGGAAAAGAAAAACAGCTCAGGAATGGCTGTTTCAGATTCAGCCCCTTGTGCATCTGACAGTGGGGATGCTGCAGCCAACTTTGTTGGTCAAGATTATGCCTTTTTATCTTGCATTTCTGATTCTAGGTTGGCTGTTCCAGATGCTCGGGATAGTACAGCTTCTTGCAGTGATGATACATATGCATTTTTGACTTGCAGTTTTGACTCTCCTTCAGATGCATCTGCTTTCAGTGTTGATGAAACACTGAACACATGGTATTTTGACAGCGGTGCATCCAAGCACATCACTTCGAGGAAGTGTCTCTTTACTTCCTTGCATCCACCTCCTGTTGGTAAGAAAGTCACTTGTGCCAACAACTCCTCATATTCAGTACGTGGCACAGGAGAAGTTGAGCTCACTGCAATTGATGGCTCAATTTTCAGACTTTCTGATGTCTTATATGTGCCTGGCATAACCAAAAATCTCCTTTCAGTGTCCACTCTTAACAGAGGGGGATTTCAGGTCATCTTTGAGGATGACAAATGTGCTGTCCGGGACAGGGAAGCTAACTATGCCTTAATGTTATCTGGTACTCTGCTGCGTGGGCTTTTTCAGCTTGATATTTTTGAGAAAAGAGCAGCTCATGCTTTGGCAATTTCTACCCCTACAGTTGCCATGCAAAATGCAGAATTATGGCATGCCAGATATGGCCACATGCATTACAACAGCTTAATGACACTTCAGAAATTTTCAATGGTTGATGCATTGCCACCTCTTGAGATACCTCCTCCACATGCCTGTGAAGGGTGCATTTTAGGTAAAATGCATAGATTTCCCTTCAAGAAGGATGGTTCAGTTAAAGCTGTTTGCAAATTGCAGCTTATACACAGTGATGTCTGTGGTCCCATGAGGACTCCGTCATTGGGTGGTCATCTCTACTTTGTCACATTTATTGATGACTACTCCAATTTTACTTGGGTTTATGGGCTGAAAAAGAAATCTGAAGTCTTCACAGTGTTTAAACACTTTTCAGCCATGGTTGAAAATGAAACCGGGCTCAAGATACAGACATTACGCACGGATAGAGGTGGGGAATACCTATCTGCAGAATTTGATGCTTTCCTCAAACAAAAGGGTATTGTGCATCAGCTCACAGTCAGGCTAACCCCTCAGCAAAATGGCAAAGCTGAGAGGAAAAATAGAACCCTCATGGAGATGGACAGATGTATGCTGAAAAGCAAACACATGCCTCATAAATTCTGGTTAGAGGGTTTGATGTGTGCCAATTACATTTTGAACAGGGCTCCCACTAAGGCTTTAAAAACAAAAACTCCTTTTGAGGTCTGGAATGACAGGAAGCCTTCAGTGGATCACTTCCGAGTCTTTGGATGCCTTGCCTATGCACATGTGCCAGTTGAATTTAGGCACAAATTGTCAGATAAAGCCATCAAATGCATATTTGTTGGATACAGTGCAGAAAGCAAGGGGTATCGTCTCTACAATCCTGCTACACGCAAAATCATTGTAAGTAGAGATGTGATATTTTCTGAAAATTCAGCTCACACTCAGGCTGATTTTCAAATGCCTTCATCTTCAGAAGATGTCTTTCAAGGGTTGCTACCCATTGCTTTGGGTTCCCCTGCTGATTTTTCTGATCCAAATCAGAATTTACAGCAACCTTCAAATGCTTCAGTTCCGCCACAGGATGTCATGCCTCCTCCACAGGCAATGGAACAAGCGGTGCAGCAAGAAATTGCAGACATACATGCAGCAAAAACAGTCCCAAACTGGCTGTTACAGACTCTCCGGGAGAGTAAACTTGATGCTCCGTTACCTGGCAGGACTCGCAGTGCAGCAAGGCACATGGAAGGTGCTAATTCAGTGGAATCAGCATATGCAGGTACTCTCCTTGATGAAGAGGAGCCTGCCACATTTGAAGAAGCACAAGGTAATGTGCATTGGATGAATGCCATGCACGATGAGTTGCAGTCCATTGCAAAAAATCAGACTTGGGATGTTGTGGACTTGCCACAGGGTAAACATGCTATTGGCACACGATGGGTATTTAAAGTCAAACGGAAGCCAGATGGCTCCATTGACAGATATAAAGCCAGGCTGGTTGCTAAAGGCTATGCTCAGAAAAAGGGCATAGATTATGAGGAGACTTTTGCTCCTACATCCCGGATGACCACCATCCGATCAGTAATTGCAATGGCTGCACATTTTGAGTGGAATGTTCATCAGTTGGACATCAAAACAACCTTCTTAAATGGGGACTTGCTGGAAGAAGTGTATGTCAAATCACCTCCGGGTTTTGGAATTACAGCAAATGCACTTCAAGTCTGCAAGCTTAATAAAGCTTTATATGGGCTGAAACAGGCCCCTCGTGCATGGTATGCCAAGATACATGCCTTTTTGACCAGCAAGGGGCTGCACAATAGTCCTACTGAGAGCACCCTCTACATCAAGATGGATGGGGGGGAAATCTTAGTCATCCTTCTTTATGTTGATGACTTACTGCTCACAGGGTCCAATGACGAAAAAATTGCAGATTTCAAAACTGATTTGCAGACCCACTTTGATATGTCAGATTTGGGGCTGCTTCACTTTTATTTGGGGATCCAGTTCTCTCATGAGAGACGTGGCACTGTTATGTCTCAGTCCAAGTATGTTCAGAAACTTTTGGACAGATTTAACATGCAAGAGTGTGAGCCCATATCTACTCCTATGGAACCGGGGCTGAAACTCACAATGCATGATGCAGGAGAATCAGTTGATGCCACACTTTACAGTCAAGCTGTTGGATGTCTCATATATCTCTGCAATACTAGGCCTGATATTCAGTTTGCAGTATCTCAGGTGAGCAGGTACATGCACAGCCCCAAAACTCTGCATTGGCAGGCAGTTAAGCGCATCTTCCGTTATTTGCAAGGCACCAAGTCTTTTGGCTTACTATTTCCCAGGGGGGGTGACTTGCAGATGCATGCCTACAGTGATTCAGATTGGGCTGGTGATTATGACACTAGGCAGTCCACTAGTGGCAATTGTTTCTTTTTGGGAAAATCTTGCATTTCATGGCTGAGCAAGAAACAATCTACAGTGGCTACCTCATCATGTGAAGCTGAGTACAGGGCAGCTTTCACAGCAACAGTTGAATGTGTCTGGCTGAGACGTTTATTTGCTGATCTTCATCTGTCTTTGGAGGGTCCTTCTCCAATTCTCACTGATAGTCAGAGTGCCATTGCAGTGGCAAAGAATCCAGTGTTTCATGCTCGCACGAAGCACATTGAGGTTCACTATCACTACGTCAGAGAGAAGTTGCATGCAGGAGAGATCAGTATGATCTTTGTGTCCACACATGACAACGTTGCAGATATTTTCACCAAAGCGCTACCACGTGAGAAGTTTGAGGCATTTCGCATTGCCCTGAACTTATATCCGTTTGGTGATTGATCAGCCTTGTACATGACATTGGCACTGCAGGGGGGTGTTGGAATTATAGATATAATTCAGCAGTGACCAATGTAATATAATAAGTTAGTTAGGGGCACTTTTCCCTCCTTTAGAGGTTTTTCCCCCTAACTACAGTTAGTTCACTAACTATGGTTAGTGACTACTAAGGTTTTGTCACTAGGACAAAACCTTATCCTTCTCACTTTGTGTTGTACTCTTTCACTCTATTCTATTGCAACTACAGCTTCCAAGCTTTCTACTCTCTCACTCCCTCTTGCTCTCACTCTCTCCCTTACCTTCAGGGTCAGGTTAGTCTCCCGTGAGTGCAGCTGGAGGATTAAGACTCTCCTCCCATAGATGACACCTGGATGCACTATAGTCCTTTTGTGAGTCTCATGATTTGAAGGTCAACTTCGGTAAAACCAAGGTTATGATCTTCAATACATCTCGAGTGGTCATGCGCAATGAGCATTTCACATTTGATGGGTCCCTTGTTGAGGTAGTTTCATCATACACTTATCTGGAGGTCGTCTTTTCCGGATCCACCTTCACCATGAGACCCACGATGCAGGCGCGCCTGAGCAGAGGATATGCTTCATTGGTTAGACTAGAGAGACAGTGCTTCCGCTCTCATTTTCAGGATCCATGGATCAAAGGGTTGCTTTTAGACTCCTTGGTCCGCCCTACAGGGATGTATGGCAGCCCTTGCTGGGGGCCAGATTTGTCGGATACAGAGTGGGCCAGATTTGTCGGATACAGAGTGGGCCAAGGTGGAGCGGCTACAGGTTCTCATGTTATCACGGATGATTCGTGGTAAGCCATATGTCCCTCACTAGATCATTCGGGCAAAGTTTGGGTCACCCCCATTACAGCTAGATGCTGCATTTTAGGTCATTACATATGTGTACCGAGTCAGGGAGGATGGGGATTACACATCCGGGCGTAGCAGGATACCATGACTAGCACTGTCCTCTTCTATGGCACTTGTAGTAGGGGGAGATCAGAGGTGTTGGTATGCACGCACAGAGAGATGGTTTGCAGGACTAGGGCTCCACATGGACAGACTACCTCCTTTCTAGTACAGCATGGATGCTCCTTTCTCTCCCCTCCTATCACACGAGGTCAACGAGGTTATCCGTGACAATCTACTACAGCTACACACATTCCGGACTTGGTTGGGCTTGAGTGATCTTCCAGTGAAGCTGGGCTTCTTTAGAGATCACTTCCTACATATCAGAGCGGAGGGTTTCATTGATCCACTAGGATACACACAGATTCACCTACCCCACTCGCTGAGGATATCCCTTGGGCAGTTCCGGGTCTCTTCACACAGACTTTGCATCGAGAGCGGCCGACTAGAGCGATTACCCAAGGTGAGGCGCATATGCACACTGTGTGACATGCAGGAGGTTGAGACAGAGGAACATTTCATCTTCAGGTGTCTTGTTTACTATGAGATTGGAGGGCGTGTCTACTGCCTCTTCAGAGATAGTTATGGGATGTTGGTCCGTGTCCTCTCCTACCCAAACCAGCGATGCTTGGCTGGTTTCATTCATGAGATGCTCAAACACTGTGATAGGATACTCCGAGCACGGAGACATGAGCAGACTTCTCCCTCGATTGATACCTCTTAGAGGTCTATCACGGAGTTCTTTCAGCCAGATCACATAGATCCCCACGAGGCGAGACCTCGACATGACCGTGACCCGGAGCCTGTGGGGGGTCACGGTGGCCTTAGTTAGACGCAGATCTACGACCAGGAGATGTAATAGGACTGCACCCTTAAGGGGGCGACATCGTTCTATTGCTGACCTCATGCCTCCACTTCCACAGCCTCATCCATCCTGATGTCCTGTTGATGACGATGACGATGATGATGGTTATGATGATGCCGACAATGATGCTGAGATTGATATATATAGTCGGGATATGACTATGTTGTACTGAGGACTTAGTATCGCCATTTTGCATTTTTTGCATTTTGCATTGGTGTGGATGCTCGTTTAGTAGCTCCACTACCACAGCTCATTATATCAGTTTTTTCACAGTCTCATAGACCCATCGGTCTTTCGAAGAGTTTAATAAACTTTCTTTCTTTCTTTCTTTCTTGCTTACACTTCTATCTACACCTGATAGAGGTAAGGGGGTTATGGGTTCCACTCCTCCATCCACATGGCTCCTTCGCACTCCTGCCTAAGAGTTGCCCCGCAGGAATTCATTTCAAATTCTGGCAGACTTGGCTGAGTTTGAGGCAGAGGAGTTTGTACCCTCTACGCTCGGGAAGCACCTTTTTCAGACATCCATGGACAGAGTATCTCCCTCAGCAGGTTTGGGTGTGCTATTCCTAGTTGGCTTCCCTTCTCTTGATAGGAGGCACTGTTTTCAGGAGAGGGCTTTCTCTGCTACCAGGTCGGGTAGGATCTTCCATCCAGCCTCTTCCTCTCGTAGATGAGGATTGTTAGTCGGAACGTTCAGGGCCTCAAGGATGTACGTCACCGCCGCCGTAGGGGTGTTACTGGGGGACCCATTGATATTCTTATGATTCAAGAACACAAATTGGATGTCAGGGATTGTGCCAAGTCGGGTAAGCTTCTCTCAAGCCATACTTTTTGATCACCTGTCTTGGGCACCAGGGGAGGTACTTGCATCTCTATTTCTTCTTCTCTACTCCCCTTGGTGATTGGACACGGGATCATAGTCCCTTCTAAAGCGTAGTGGATTATACTTTTGATTGGTGGGCAAAAGGTTGGTCTTTTAAACCTTTAGGCGCCCAATTCTAGAGGGGATCGTGTCCTTCTATGAAAGGAACTGCTTTCTTGGTCACATTGCAGAGGCTTGGATTATAGGGGGCGATTTCAACATGGTTGAAACTAGAGAGAGCAGCTTGGGATGCCTTCCTTTTTTAGTACAGTGACAGGGATGCTTGGCACGATGATGCTTTTCACACTCAACCACATTCTCTCATGTCTTCTTGGTCGAACAGGAGATTGCAGATGCCTATCCATGCACGTAGTGACAGATTTTATGTGGATGATTGGGGGCTCTGGAGAGAGGTGGTACAGTTAGCATTGCAGCTGGGGTGTCGACTTCGGATCATTTTCCAGTGATTCTGATGGTTTTAGATCCTCATGTGAGGGGTCGTTCTGCCAGTGTTAGGATTCCAAATGCCTCTGATACAGAGGAGGGCCTTACAAAGACAGTGTTGAGAACTTAAGTATCTCATATGCATGATAGGCACAGCTTTCTTCGTCAGACTTAGCTGCAGCTATTATCTTTTAGTTCCTTGCATGAGGAGGGGTGAGTTCCTTAGGCGTGAGATAGGTATTCGTCAGCAGTTGGCTGCCCTCTAGAGGGAGGAGCAGAAGAGGCCTACAGATGCTTGGATTCAAGAGCGCCTTGCTACAACAAGGGCCCAGCAGCAGTCACTTCTAGATCAAAGAGGTGAGTATGCCTTTCATGTCAGAGAGTCATTTTGGACTCAGACGGGAGGTAGGGTTAACAAGTAGTTCTTCTCTACTCTTGGCCCCAGACATAGTAAAGAGAGCATCTCACAGCTTGTTGACTCATGCAGAGTTCTTTAAACACATCCGGATGCCGTGCCATCGATTTCTATGCCTCCCTTCTTACAGCAGATCCTTACACTTAGGCCACAGATGATGCTAAGGTGGTTCTTTGGCAGGTTGGTGACTAGGGATGTGACTGTCTCACTTGATGCACCCTTCACCAACATAGAGTTTAGGACTGCTCTTTCTGCCCTTCACAAGCCCTGGTTCATATGGACTTAAGTCTTACCCCCTTATTTTTTATTATTTTTTGGGATCAGATTGGGGATCTCATTACTTCAGCCTTGCAGGCTGTTTGGGACCTTCCCTCCAGGATGTTCCCTTTACTCCTTTCAGAGCTGCTCATGCCTTAGTAGACACATCATGGGAGATTTTGGCTAGCATTGCAGCTTGGCATATTTGGAGAGCCAAGTGTACAGAGGTGATGGAGGGTACCCAGGTTCACCCCTCTCAGACTATGACCAGTATTTGGACCGACACAGTGACACTTTGATGGCCATTTGGGCGAGCATGCAGGGATCCTCCAGAGCAGCCACTACCTGGAGAGTTAACTTTTTTCAGAGTTTGGAGAGGATCTCCTTTCTTCTCTAAGTCTCCCTCAGGGTTGAGGTGGCATTTTCAGCCTCCGCCTTGGATTTTTATTAGCTCCTTTTGAGCTGTTTGCTTTTTCCTCATGCATGTAGGCCATCTTCTGGTGGTTCTAGTGATGCCCTATAGGCCATGGTATGTGCCTTGTAGGCATAAGTTTAGGCACTTAGATTATTTTGTGCCTTTTAGGTCACTTAGGACACTTAGTCCTATGTGACACCTAGGACACTTAGTCCTAGGGTCTAGGTACAAGTATCTTGTACCTTTTCTTTTCATTACAACTGACTCGTCTTCCTACCCTTGGACTCTCATCGCTCCCTTCAACCCCTTTCGTACAGTCCGTACGACTGTACTCAAAGCCTACATACAGGTCCGTACTGCGCTGTACATCTTTCGTACAAGCATATGGAAGGTCTTCTACCTATTCCGTACTTGTCGCGTCGTACTTGCACGTGGGAGCGTACCTACTCCGTACAACTGCCGTACAGTTTTGTACCTCAATTACCGTATAGATCCATACTACAGGGCTCCGTACTGCTCTCCGTACCCGCATTTCGTACAGTCACAGTACTGTTTTGTATTGTGCTTCCGTACAGCCGTACACCGTACAACGTACCATATCCGTACAGCTTGTACCTGTTCCAGGACATTTGGGCTTTGGGATTTGGGCTACAATCTCTTGTTTGTTTGCAATACATTGGGGACAGATTGCAGGACATTGAGTCACTTTTGCAAGACATTGAGTCAAATTTTCATACATTGGGTCACATTTGAAAAAAAACAAAAAAAGAAAATCTCAGCAAAATTTGGGGCTTTTCTGTATTTGCCCTCTTTTTGGCCTATTTGCCCTCATTAAATTTGGGGCTTTTGCCAGATTTGCTGTTTTTGCAGTGAACATTGCCTACCACAGTCACATTTGGGTCAGATCTGCATTTGCCCTTTGATTTGGGTTGGAAATTTGCAGATATTTGCTGTCTTTTTTTGGATAGCCAGCTCTTTGCAGTGATAGCCTTGAGGCTTTTGGGTTTTCAGGTCTTTTTCATGGTATCACATTTGCAATGGCTGGGAACAATCAAGATTTATTTGGCATTCTTCGTGAAGATGATAAGTTGGATGGCACCAACTATCCGATGTGGTCTTATCTCATGAAACATATTCTTGTTGCAAAGCATTTGTGGAATATTGTTTCCGGAGTTGATCTGAGGCCAGCCAATGTTACAGTGGTTGCCTCTACTGCTGGTCCCTCTGCAGGGGATACTCCCCCTGATGCCTCATCTTCTAGCACTCTTGCTGCTGCTCTTCCAACTCAAGAACAGTCAAGATGGGATACAAGAGATGCAAATGCACATTCATGTATTGCCTTATCATGCAAGAGAATCATTATTCCACACATCCAGTCTTGCAAAGCAAGCCTGAACATGACATTTCAGAATGCAGGAAGCGCATTGCTTCGGAGAAAAAGAAAGCAGGATTGACAGTTAATGCCTCACATGCTATTGAATCCCATGAGCCAACAGATGCTTCACATGCACATGCTCTTCACGATGATTGGGCATGGGCTGTCCATTGCTCATTTGATCCCTCCAAAGCTGATGCACTCTTTATTGCTAATGACGCTCAGTCTTGTTATTTTGATAGTGGTGCCTCCAAGCACGTCACATCTTGCAAACAGTTGTTTCATTCTTTAGCAGATGCACCTCGAGGGGGGACTGTCACATGTGCTAATAATGCTTCCTATGCTGTAAAAGGAATTGGAGATGTGTAGCTCACATCCATTTCAAGCCATCCTGTCACTTTGACAAATGTTTTTTTTGTGCCTGGAATTGAAGTCAACTTGATTTCAATTTTAGCAATTGCCACTTCAAGTTTCAGAGTGATTTTTTATGGCTACAGATGCCTAGTTTATGATCTTCGTGATGACAATGCCATAGTTCTCACTGGCACTTTGCAAAAGGGGCTTTATCACCTTGATCATCACTCAGTTGCACTTTCTATTGAAGCATTTGCTATTTCAGATTCACAGCTTGCTGAAACTCATCTTTGGCATGAGAGAATGGGTCATCTCAATTATAGAGCTCTTGTAAAGTTACATTCACAACAGATGGCAAATGATGTACCTCAAACTCACACAGTTTCCAAACATGTGTGTGAGGGTTGTCTTTTGGGAAAGATGCATCAGTTTCCTTTTCAAAAGAATTGTCCAAAACTCTCACAAAGGAAATTGCAGCTAGTGCACAGTGATGTTTGTGGGCCAATGAGGACAAATGCCATTGGGGGGTACAAATATTTCATGACTCTCATTGATGATTTCACAAGATATTGCTGGGTATATCCTTTAAAAGCTAAATCTGAAGTGTTCTCATGCTTTCAGAGGTGGCTGAATATGGTTGAGAATGAATTAGGATGCAAGCTTGTCACCCACAACACAGACAGGGGGGGAGAGTATATGTCAAAGGAGTTTGATGCATTTTTGTCTTCACTGGGCATTGTTCACTCATGTACTACTCCTTACACTCCTCAAAAGGATCCTGTTTCTGAAAGGAAAAACAGGTCCACAATGGAGATGGCCAGATGCATGCTTAAGGCCAAGTCTTTGCCCAATAAATTTTGGCTTGATGCAGTGATGTGTGCCAACTATGTGCTGAATAGATCAGCTACAAGGGCATTGAGGACTGTTACACCTTATGAAGCATGGAAAGGCAGGAAGCCTTCACTTTCACACATGAGAGTTTTTGGGTCTCTTGCATATGCTCATGTACCATCTCAGCTGAGACGTAAGCTTGATGACAAGGCAATCAAATGCATATTTATTGGTTACAGCCAGGAGAGCAGAGAGTATCGGTTATACCAACCAAATTATTGTCAGTAGAGATGTAATCTTTGCTGAACATTCAGCTTCTCCTCTTGTGGACTGCAACAATGACATGTTTGATGCCTTTGACTCTTGGTTACCTTTGCCTTCCTCAAAGGAAGACTTTGACCCGCAACATGAGCCTCCTGCAGGCCCTCCAACAAGCAATGATCAGCCACTACCCCATGCTGGTTTGCAGGTTTCTCTTCCAGTACAAAATGATCCCACTATTCATGATGCAGTGATTGAAGAAAGAGCTGTCAATAGACAGCAAAGGCAAGTTCCCAGATGGCTTCTTGATACATTGAGGGACAGCAAACAAGATCAGCCCTTTGCTGCTCGGACAAGATCAGGGAATAGACAGATGCATGGTCACTTTCTTGAGTTTGCACTCCTCGCTGCAGCTTGCAATGAAGAGGCTTTGTGCCATAGAGATGCTTTTGACAGCAAAGAGTGGATGGATGCAATGAGAGCTGAGTTACAATCCATTGCCAAAAATGACACATCGGAATTAGTAGACCTCCCTCCCGGCAAGCATGCCATTGGTACCCGGTGGGTCTACAAATTAAAAAGGAAATCTGATGGCAGTATAGATCTACACAAAGCCCGTCTTGTTGCAAAAGGGTAAGCAACACAGCATTGACTTTGAGGAGACATTTGCTCCCACATCCAGGATTACTACCATTAGATGTGCAGGATTACTACCATTAGATGTGTCATTGTCATTGCAGCCCATCACCATTGGCAAGTGCACCAACTTGACATCAAGACTACTTTTCTTCATGGGAATCTACAGGAAGAAGTCTATGTCACACAACCTCTTGGCTTTGAGGTTGTTAATTCTGAAAATAAGGTATGCCGGCTTAGAAAAGCCCTTCATGGTTTGAAGCGGGCACCCAGGGCATGGTATGCCAAAATTCATGCACACTTACTATCCCTTGGTTTTCAGAATAGCCCCACAAAACCCACTCTTTATGTCCGTGGGAGTGGATCTAATTTTTTAGTGCTGATTTTATGTGGATGATATGCTCATCACGGGTCCAGATACTCAGCATATTCAAGACTGTGTGCAGCAGATTTTTGAAATGTCAAACATGGGACAGCTCCACTATTATTTGGGCATTTAGTTTGCTCATGTTGAGGGGGTAATCATGATGTCACAGTCCAAGTATATTGGACAACTCCTTGATGGTTTTCAGTTCGAGGATTGCAAGCCAATCTCTACTCCAGTGGACCCTGGCTTCAAATTCTCAGCTCATGATGGGAGCCCACCATGTGATAGCACTCTCTATCAGCAGGCTGTTGGATGCCTTATTTATTTATGTCACACTAGACCTGACTTACAGTATGCAGTATCTCAGCTCAGCAAATTCATGCACATGCCCAGTTCACAGCATTGGCAGGCAGTGAAGAGAGTTTTCAGATATCTCAAAGGCACTCAGAATTCAGCCCTCTTCTATGGTGATCAGGGCTCACTTGCCATGCATGCTTACACGGATAGTGACTGGGCAGGATGTTCTGACACCAGAGTGTCACATACTAGCAATTGTTTTTTGCTTGGCAATTCATGTATCTCTTGGCTCAGCAAGAAGCAACCAACAGTTGCCACATCTAGCTGTGAGGCTGAGTACAGGGCAGCTTTCACCGCTACAGTAGAGTGTGTTTGGCTTCGACAGTTACTTATAGATCTTGGTATTCGCCAGACATCCTCCACTATGGTCTACACTGATAGCCAGAGTGCCTTGGCCATTGCGCGTAACCCAATGTTTCATGCGTGTACCAAGCATATTGAAGCTCACTATCATTATGTTCTGGAGCGGTTGTCAGTAGGAGACATAGAGTTGTCCTATCTTCCTACAGAGGACAACATAGCAGATCTGTTTACAAAGGCACTTTCTCGTCCCAAGTTCGAAGTCTTTCGACAGGCTTTACACTTGGTTCCCTTTGTTACGTGATGTGACATACCTTGTACATTCATATGTGGCTATATCCTTTTGGATGAACATGTGCCACCATGACAAAAAATACCACGTATTTTGAGACGTTTCCAGAATACTTCAGCCCATCCCATGGAGGGGGTTTTGTAGGCCATCTTCTGGTGGTTCTAGTGATGCCCTATAGGCCATGGTATGTGCCTTGTAGGCATAAGTTTAGGCACTTAGATTATTTTGTGCCTTTTAGGTCACTTAGGACACTTAGTTCTATGTGACACCTAGGACACTTAGTCCTAGGGTCTAGGTACAAGTATATTGTACCTTTTCTTTTCATTACAATTCTAGTTGATGTGACGGCTAAGACTCGACTCTTTGCACCTTGCTCTCTCTCTTTTGCCTATCGATCCTACAATGCATAGCATGATGTATTCTTGCATTTGAGCTTGCTCTCGCGGTTTTCAATCATACTTAAGAAGTGATTTTCTCGGAAAAAAAAACAAATGGAGTTGATCCCAAAAAGATCGAGATAACCCACAATCGTCCAACTACAAAGAATGTTCATGACATGCTTTCATTTCTCAGCTTGGTAAACTACTATCACACCAAGGTTTATCAAATCTTTGAGATTGCAGCTCCCATGCGCTACTACATCATTTTAGCGGCTCCTCGACATAAATGCGATTTTTACAACAAAGAGTTTTATTGTCCATGCTTAGTGCACACGGAGACAACTCCATGGTGAGATGGATCACCACTCAGTGAAGCATATTTTTACTTAGCTAGTCATGCATCAACTAGACAACTCCGCTAGCATATTTGTACTCAGCTAGACAACTCCATGGTGAGATGGATCACCACTCAGTGAAGCATATTTTTACTCAGCTAGTCATGAATGCTTGACAGACACTTTGGATGGAGGTTTTGACAAACGTTTTATAGACATTGAGTACATTTTAGGATTACGCAATGTTGCTGGCATGATTGGTGGTTATCCTTAGCATGTTTATGGTAATTATTACTATTTCTGTTGACATCCTGGACACTTTGAAGGCAAGTATGCTTGAAACAAGGACTATGTCACATTAGGTCAAGTTCTGAAAGATCAGCCTTATCATCGTAAGAGGATCTTATTCAAACATAAATGATGTTCTGTGTTATCATGAAACGTAATTGTATACCTCACAACAATAATTTTTGGAAAGTTTTTATGAAAGAGCATCATGAGCTCCATATGCAGCCTAAATGGAAAGTGAAGTGATAAAATTTGTTATATTTTTATTTGTTCTGCCCACAAATAAAAGGATGATTCAACCATCCAAAAGTGTTACAGCCAAAGTTGCATAGCCATTGCAAAGAATCTTGTGCTCCATGCTCTTAGACAAAGCAACGAGAACAGATCATCAGCAAAGACATTTGTCCATCTTGTGTTCCATGCTCTTAGACAAAGCACATTGACATTTTGTATGAGAACAGATAATCAGCAAAGCCATTTGTCTTATTTATCGGTCAATCCATGAGAATGAATGTTTCAGATATCTTCAAGAAGGTCCCTCAGATGTGATTAGGAGATGTTGAATCGCACCCAAGAAATATCCCAAAGATTTGACATTTGAAAGGGCCGCGGGGGGGGGGGTTGGTGGGAATCAATGTTCCACGGTCTAGACATCCAGCTAGAAATTGACGTTCATGTGTACAGCCAAGTAGCCATTAGCACCAGAGTAGGAAGTGGGGGATTGCACACAGCACTGTGCATGGATCAGATGATTGGCCATTTGTGACATGGACAGGCTGGCTGATGTTGTGGCAGCAACCTATGTTGTCCACCTTGCTGAAAACAATCTGGATGTTGATGTGGCAGTCTTATAGTCAGACATGGTAGTTGGCATGCTGATGTGGCATGTCATAGTAGCTAGTCCCTGCTATGCATGATGGAGTTTATGGTTCTCAATCTTATGAGTGACTCTCGTGAGATTGAAACTGCACTATGTTGTGTTTTTAGAGGATGAGTTTGGAAATGTTCCTGGATTCATCTAGGTATATGTTGATGTGGCTGTCAGCAAGTGAAGTAGCATCCATTATATGTGGCCTCTCTTGGATGTTTTTCTGTACCAAAAAGTTTCGACTACTACATCCCACTTCTCATAGGTTGTTCCCTAATTATCCTTAAATGTTTCCTCAACCTTGTGCTTAGGTTTTGTGCACTGCAACAGAAAATATGGGTCGTCTTCCTCATTCTCCCCAAATGCTTCAACAACTGGAAAGTTATCCCCCTCTTTCAGAGAGTCAATGAGGTCATCGAAACTCTCCCCAAACTGTGGCGAGTCGTTTTTCTCTCCATTTTTTGTCACTCCATTTGAACGTAGAGGGAAGCTCCCATGTCTTCACAGTTGCAATGTTATCACAATCGTCATGATCCCCTATGATGCATGCACTACAGAAACAAGAAAGTTTTCTTGTTTTAATCAGTTGGTTTAATTGAACAGATGGTAACCACTTGCAAAAAATTTCAAAGAACAACAAAAATATGAATTTGTATGATTGGATATGTTCTAGTCTTACAAAGGTATATTTTTCTATCACTTTAGCGGACAAGCAAATTCTTTGAATTTTCGTCCGAGTGGTGCTTAGGTGTTCAACTATATCGGAATATCTTACGCGGGTGGAGAAGCCCGAACGGCTGAAAATTTTCAAAGAACAACAAAAGGAATTTATACAATTTGATATATTATAGTCTTACAAAGTTATATCTTTCTATCACCTTAGTAGACATGGAAATCCTTTGAATTTTCATCCAAGTGGTGATTAGTTGTTTAACTATTTTGAAATATCTTATTTGAGTATAGAAGCCCCAATCACTAAAATGTTTCAAAGAACAACAAAATCTGAATTTGTACGATTGGATTCTTACAAAGGTATATATGAGTCTAATAACATCATGTCTATAAAGTTGAAAGGAAAGCTAGCCACTTTGTATAGGACCAACAGAAAGAGGAATCATGAAGTTATAAGGAAAATTTCAGGAACAAGCATTTGTATGCTATGAGTCTTTCTTCTGAGTATGGAATACTGAAGATGTGCATCAATCATCAATTAGTGGCATGAACAAACCATTTGTGAGGATCATGAACATGTCTGTTCAATTTGTTCTGCAGTTCTTACTCCCTCGGATTTATCAGCAAGAGAGAAACTACTGCCACAATTCCTGTCAAGTGATTCAAGTAAAAAAATCACTTTTGGAGCAAGGATATCTGCGATCAAGCTAGACGGAGGGTAAATTTCCTTTCTGAGGCAATTACAGTGCTCAGTTCATGTCATTCGTGCTTTCAAGCAACATTCATTACAGTGGCAGTCTCTTAGCTCGAATTATTTTAACTTGAGGCTTGTCGTGGGCATTGATTGTTGAGTAGGTGGAAGCTTTTCTCTCTGTTGATCCAGCGCTACTCCAAGGGTACACTGTAAACAGTTTATTTTTGAAAGATATTATTGTATATCTGCATGGAATTTCTTAAAGCAATGTTTATCATTATTATGCTGCAGGACACTACATGTTGATCATCCAGGAGGAAAGGATCTATGTAATCCTGCATAGGCATGCAACGAGAGAAGATTTCTTGAAGTCATACATACATGCACTCGTTGCAGCAATGTTTCTTGGAATGTCTGAGGTTGATGACCCAGAACTTCAGAGTAATTCCTGGATGGAAAATACATATCCACAATTCTTATCAGAGGTATGGCAAACTAGCTTGTTGTTTGCATTGAAAGTTCTATCATTGAATTATGTTTTATGAATGGCAACTTCTTATGGATTCCATTCCAACCTATGCTACGAAGCCAATATATAACTAATTTAATGGCATTGTGTAAACAGCTCAAAGGATCCGGATGGAACATTGACCGAGTGCTCGTGCATCCTGAAAGTTGGCGAGCAGTTTGGTATTCTAACAATATGGATGTAAAATCTGATTAAAGCAGAAAATATGTTATACATAATGAAAATATGTTTCTTCTTCAACAGTGCCCCATTAGAAAAGTTGATATCAACCAAACAGATTTCAGTACTCCAAATGAGATGGATAAACAAGCGGGAGAATGTTATAGAGGCACAATTGAGTAATCTTACTAGCGTTTCATATCAGTGAAACACTATTATTGCAATGGGCCCTTATCATAAAAGATCCTCTAATTCCAAGGAAGTTTCCTCTTGTTTTTTGGCACTATACTCACCCACTGCTGTATGGGAATTGAACAATCATCCGATTTTGAAAGTAAAGTCCGCGTGCTCCACTAAGTATATGTAGACTCTCTGTCCAAAGGATCTCTTCCAACACCTTTGTGGCCCCTTTGTCCTTGCATTCAATAAATGTGAGACAACATATGATGATTCTTGTAAACCAATGTGTTGGCAAGAAAGATGATGTGAAGGTCAATGTTGAGGTAGGGGGATCTCTCACATCACCTCATCTCCCTCTTCATATATAGTTTCTCTAGCTCTAATGATGTCAATTCTAACAAATGTTGGTACATTCAGCATTGCATGTAATTTCTGGGTGCTCACAGTTTTCGTGGGATAAAATGCATGAGAGGAGTGGGAAACAATTAAGGGGAGTGCATAATTGATTGCTCACTCTTTCTAAGATGAGAGATTGGGCACATGCATTAAGGGCTTGCTCACGTTCTTAAAGCAAGCTTGAGTTCTATGCTTGTTGTGCATCTCTATTGAGGTTCCCTAAGTTGAGTTGAGGGAGTAGTTTTGGATAATATATAAAGAGTTAGTTTGGGCTAATGGATAAAAAATTAACTATTTATCCTGTTGCAAAGTTCACGTGCTCTCATATCATAGGAAGTCATGTCCCATTTGGATACCACTGTCTACCTTGGTGCACTACTCACATACATCTTTTTTCATCCTCCTCTTATTTGACTATCATAACCTCTTCCCCATCATATTTTCCCACTATCATTGTCACACCCACAATCACAGCCATCTCTTTATACCTTCAAGAAACTTAGCTACTTTCAATAATTATGTATATATGTCACCATCTGTATCCACCACTCCAACTTGTCATTTCTCATTTTGTCATGGTGGTGAAAATTTTGTGTATCAAGGCTTGGGCCTTTGACTTGAGGAATACTATATCATAAAAGAAGTATTCATCCCTCATTTTGTCACCACCATTTCCACTATCTGTGACACAATTTTGAAGAATGCATTTCCTACCATATCTTCATTAGCCAATTTAGTGCCTCCTACAAGGTCCCTACTTCTCAAATCATCCACACCATAGACATCCCTAATCAATATGCACAGCCTCATCAAGCACAGCCAACGGATTGATTGTCTCTTCGTTGTGATCTCAGAGAGTGTCACAGTTTTGGTATGCACCAATGCCATGCCCATGAGTTTGGAGCAAAAGGAGAGGTATGGAGGTGAGGGAGAAGATGGGGATGTGGAGGTGTAAAAGGTAAGAATAGGAAACTGAGAGTGTGAGGGGGAAAATAGGAAAGCAAAATTGTGAGACACTGGTCATGAACAAGGAGTATAGTTGAACTGATCTGATGACCACGGACATCTTTAGTTGCTTCTAAAAGTATATTAGCCTATATCCCCTCATCTAGGATGAATCCATTAAAAAAATGCCCCTTGATCTCTAGCATCTGTCACTTTTGTCCACACCTATGCTTCTTTGTTTGGAAATCCTGCCCAATTCTTAACTAAAGTGAGCAAGCTCAACTCTAAAATTTGGGTTTACTTCACAGACCTGCAAGTGTGAAATTTGTTTCCAATGCTGTTGAGGTAGTTCCAAGTTGTCCTTTAAAGCTAATCTTCTTCTCTTTTTCTTACAGTGGCACCCTTATTATGGCAACTTGGTTATCTACATTAAGATCAATCATCCTCGACAAGGTGGGTGTGGGGATTTGTGTTCTTGGCTAAGGGCTGGGATTGTTAAGGTCAGCTCTATGAATGCAAAAGCAAGGCCATCATACAAGGATAGGGTTTCTTACAATTGAACTACTTCATGGGAAAATGTGCATTCCACTATAGTAGGAATGATTTTTTGAGTAGGTAAAGGTGAGGGATCGAGTATGCTTGTAAAGTTTCTTCTTATTAGGTGTTTGCCTTGTTGAGTAAATATCACAGGCCATACAAGATAGTTCATTCGCAAAGAAATCCTCATTTACATATTGAATAATAGATTACTTTGTTGATTCTATACAAAGCAGGTTCAATGCTTAGCAAGCGTACTATGCAATTGTTAATGCAAGCATGCTTCAAAAAGACTTCTTTTGAAAAATTCAAACATTTGCTCAAGAATGAACATTGTGTCGAATGTGCAGTAGCATTCCCTCCCTGCAAATATTGGGGGAAGTGCTTTATTACTCACACTCTCAATATCATGCAACTATATTCGTGTTGTCATTTAGGATTGAAACACAAGGAAACTAAGCAATTACTGAAGTACAACAATCGAATAAGATGAACAAGATGCATACTAGGATGTTGGCCACCACATACTCTAGTCATTGGCTTGAGCCAGGATGAGTATCTAAGAACATTAGCTCGATTCCCTATGTATTTTCTTTTGACTTTTTGAATTCTAAATGTACATCTTGAAAAAACTTTAAATTTCTTTGCATTAAAGTTTCATCTTGGCAAATGTTTCAAACTTTTATTTTTATTGGGGCATACAAACTTTCAACACCAATCTAAAAGTTTAACTTCTTAACAAAACTAACTTGAGATGGGTAAGCAAAGTTACTTTAGCATAGGACTTCCTATGCTAATGGATAAAAGAAAGAACTCCACACCCATCTAGAGAAGGAGATGGAATCTCCAAAATACAAAATGATCAAGCATGAACAAACCCTAGCTTAGCTTAAGGCTCAAAGATGCCAAGATCAATAAAGAATCTTTCAAGGCTAGGAACATAGTAAAGGTGGCCAAAAAAACTGTAAAGAAACCTTCCCTCATGAAAGATGAACAAGACACAAAGATTAGAAGCCAAGATCATTTCAACACACAAGTGGTAAGAGCAAGAAACTAGTCTTGGAAATGAATCTTGTGGCATTTACTCATTTGTTCAATGATTTCATAGACATAGCCATAGGAAGAAGGCCCCCCCATGCTTTGTTCTTTAGTTAATCAAAATTTTAAGATGGGCTGGTTGAGCACTTAGTGGATGAGGTTATAATCAATAAGATCACTCAAAAGAATTGGGAAGTCTACAAATGGTGATTCTCATGGGTGAGTTGGGATTGCAAATGACATCCTCCTATGGACAATTTCAAAACATCATGCACTTGCATGCCTTGGAACATGGAATTGCTATCATGAACCATATAAATACATTTGAAGATGAGGAATAGATTTGCTGCCTATAAAATCTCCAGAAAGACTCCTCACACCACAATTCATTTTAAGAATAATCTAAAGGTTCCCATAAAACTCTATAATAACGCCTCATTGAAATCGTTATAAGCATGATGGGCATTAGTGACCCAATCTTATAATTGGAAGAAATTCCACATTCTTTTAAAAGGGTGCAAAATTGCTATCTAAGCTAGTCATTATACCCCTCAAGGTGACAAGGTGAGAAATGATAACCTCATTAACCCAAGTTGTCATAGGGAGTTTAACTTTGCCTACAAGGATAACTAGGATGACAAAATGCAGACAAAGGAGATTTATGAAGAGGTTTGGGATCTTGTTTATTGATAGACCTCATAATGTAACACTTCCTCCCATAGTAATGATAGATCTAAATAACCCTCCAAGGTTCACAAGACAAAGGAGGTTATTATAGCCCTCATGTGAGATTGAGGGTCTTACCATGACAAATAGACACCCCGATCCATAGGTTCTTGTCCTTTAAACTTGAAGAATTGTCTAGGTCTAAAGAAGCCAAATCCACAACCTCCCTCATACCCACAATTATTTTGTGTCTTAAATTGACTAGATAGAGAAATGGGACCCAAGGATCCACAAGCAACCCATGAAGAATTTATGAGTCCAAATCTGAAGATATTCAGTATCAAACCTGCCTACATCTTGTGTGTCAAATAGAAGAGATTTTTAAGTACACCTTCTAGCCCCTATGTATGTATATTTTTTGTAACTCCACAAGAAAACCCTATCTATTGAATTCACATGAAATCTTACATATTTCTTAGTGAACTCCCAAGGGATGAATGCAAAAGCTTAGTTGGTTAACACTAAAGCACTAACCTATGCCACACAACTCTAGACAAATTTATCTAGAAATACGTGAACACAAAATTGAGTGTTAAGAATTCTAAACGTCTCCACTTACACTGAAGGGACCTTGCTTATTCTAGTAATGGGGTGGTCAATGCTCCTAGTGATGATACCTTATAAAGATGTAACATAGCGCCTTACTTAACGGAGGGAAGCTTTTTAAATTGGGGTACTTACATGCCATTTTACATACATGATAGGATTTGAATGCATTGGGGGATGTTTTTTGGTGAGCATCTTTTGGTGAGCTTGTCGAAAAATGGCAAGCATACTCTCTCTCTTCTCTCTTTGAATGTATGTTTCCCTCTCTCTAATCGCTCATGTACTCTCTCTTCATCTCCACTCCCCTCTATCTAGTCATCCCCCCCCCTCCCCTCTCTCTCTCTCTCTCTCTCTCTCTCTCTCTCTCTCTCTCTCCCTCTCTGAGTCCCTCTATCCCTCCCTTCCATGCTTCCTTGCTCCCCCACTTCCTCCCTTCCTCCTGCCCCCCCGTCTCTCTCTCCCTCTCTCCCTCCCTCCCTCCCTCCCTCCATGACTCTCTCCCTCGATACACCTATCTCTCTCCACCTCTTTTAATGTCTATTTCCCTCGCTCTCATCTCACATGTACTCGTTCTTGTTCTTAACTCCCTTTTATTTCCTCTTACCCTTTCACACCCTCTCTCTCCACACCCTCTCCCTCTCCCCCCCCCTCTCTCTCTCTCTCATGGTTTAATACCCTCTCTCTTCACATCCTCTCCCTCCCTCCCTCCAGCTCCACACCTCTCTCTCTCTCTCTCTCTCTCTCTTTGAATTTCTAGGAACTTTTCAGGGAAGACAGAGGTGTGTCTGGCTAGGATATAGGGGATTGGGACCCCCCGCAGTTGACGATGTCCCTGGGACATGTGGCAGCCATGCATGCTACCAACATGGTATTAGATTAGGTGTTCCCTATTGCCACAAGATTGTGGTGGATTTTTGAGTGGCCATCGCATGAGCAACACATGGAAATTGTGCAACTATGGCACAAACTGTCGCATTTTGTGCAATAGGAAGGGAGAGGAGATTAGGGGGGGAAGAGAGAGAGAGAGAGAGAGAGAGAGAGAGAGAGAGATGCACACACAAATCTTTTAAATGATCTTGCATCATCATTTCCATACATGCATCTAAAAATTTATAGCTTGAAATAGACTTTGATTTTTTTTTCCAAATCTCATATATGAGCACTCAATGAGAAAGATCTTAAAATTTTGAGTAATTGAACTACCTCAATCCGAGTTATACATCAAAAGTTATGCTCCTTCGAAGTTTTGGCTTTGGAGCAGTTCACTGCACCCCCCCAAAAACAAAAAGGCCACGTGGCATTTGGCCACCGAAGTGCCACATGGTTTCAAAAAGGAAAGTTACTCAAATTTTCAAGATCTTTCTCATTGCATTCTCAGATTTAAGATTTGGTGAAAAATAATAGGTCCTTTTTCCATAAATAACGTCAAGTAGAGGGGGGTCCCAATTCCCCTTCCTCCTAGCCACGCTGCCTCTATCACTCTCCAACAAGGCTGGAAAGATTACGAGAGAGGCTTGACAAGTACTTTTAACTATACCCAAGCACCCCATGCTTATGGGATTATTCTTTCCTTCATCCACATGTCATACAATGTGCACTTGTCATTATTCCTTATCTTATTAGCCGCACATATAGATCCTTATCTTATTAGCCGTACATATATATCCTTATGCCTGTGAAGTGGTTTGTGCCACACAACCCATATTCCACCCCCCCCCCTCCCTCTTATGGTTCAAACACTTGAAACATTATCTTGGCCTTGAAATATAGGACCTTGGCACTATAAACGTGACTCCCCACAAAGGTCAACCCATCATGGGACAAGAATTCTCTTAAGTTTCAATTTCTAGTATATTCCACAATCGTTCATGTTTGAAGTTTGCTTCATTATAAGTTATCTCAAGTTTCAACTTCACGTGAAAAAAATATTTTTCAGTCGTTTATTTTCAAGATATTAACAAGATTCATGCCAATCCTTAAACGTGAAGGTAAGACTTAATATAATCATGTGTTTGGAAGAGAGGGCAAAGATATGGGGAGAGACTAACAGAATACCATAGTGCAATAACACACACACACACACACACACACACACACACACACACACACAGATTGATTACAAGAAAAACTAATTTATTTCGAGGGGAATGAGAGAGAGAGAGAGAGAGAGAGAGAGAGAGAGAGAGAGAGAGAGAGAGAGAGAGAGAGAGGGAGAGAGAGAGAGGATTATCATAGCCTAATAAAAATGACAAGAAAAACTAGTTTAATTCAATGGAAATGTGACACACACACACAAAGAGAGAGAGAGAGAGAGGGAGAGAGAGTCTAGTGCCATGACATTGACTTTAATGTGTGTGTGTGTGTGCGTGTGTGTGTGTGTGTAAGAGAGAGAGAGAGAGAGAGAGAGAGAGAGAGAGAGAGAGAGGTCGCCATTTTTGCACAAGCTTGCCAAAACATGCTCACTAAAAAAATGCACCCGAATGTATTCCCTCTGAGGTGACTTACTACCTAGAGTCCGCAGTTATTTGGAAGTCTTCTGAAGATTCTAAGAACCTATGACATCTCTCCCGTCTAGACCACTACATATAATGAGAAGTACTAAGTAATTTGCCATGACCATCGAGTATACTATTATTCTACATAATAGGCTATTTATCAATCTCTTCCTGAGAGGTAGGGGGAAATTCTTCAAACAGTACTCCTAAAGTTGGTGCAAGCTTTCAGCATAGTAATCATGAAAGGGAAGGAGGGAGACTTGAGATGGGGCTGAGGTGAAGATCCATGTGCTACTATCCCTCCTCCACCTAAGGAAGGAGAAAAAAATCGTATAATTTAAATAAAAAATATATATCCATGGTTCTTGTCTTGGCAAAAGTCGTCTAACTGCCACCTTACATAATATTGCTCTACTCTACAAGTCTAGGTCTATTATGTTGAGGCCTTCGTCCTTCGTGGGGAGAATTAAAGTCTCCCAAGCCACCCTAGATCTGGAGCCTACCAAACCATCTAGTCCAATCCAAATATTCATTTTAGGTCTTTTCAGCTGAGTGATGCAATCCCTACACTAGCACCAATAGGAGAAGACAAATCATGTAGTGGACAACAGTACTTGGTTAACCACCACCACCCTAGAAGTAAGGTCTATATTATTTTTCGATTCTTAAGTGGATATAATTGGGTGTAAATGACTGCCGCTACTATGATAAGCAAAATATTGCTTTTATGAACCACTGGGATGTTCCAAACATCATGGTCTTTAAGTTAAAGAGTTGCTCCCACAACTTTTAACATAGGTTTCAAGAGGTATTGGATGAGTGTATAAATACTTTATATCGTCATTTATGGATGCTTTTAGCATATTTGGGACTGAGCACAATCATTTGGAGCATCTTTGAAAGTGTTTTGCCAAGTGTCAATGCTCGGGATTGAGTTTGCATCCAAAATAGTGTGACTCTGTAATGAAGAGTGGAATAAACTTGTGCCAAATGGTATTTACATCTATGTCTCTTTAGCTGATATGAAGTGCTATGAGCTATCAATTTTGAGATAGAACTGTAGTGATGCATGTCATAAGAAGCACATGGGGCTATGAATTAAAACCCTTACATATATCAACCCTTTGTCTAGCCCATTACACTTATATGTGAGGGAATGTTCCCTAGTAGATGATCCTCATTATATGAGATAGGCATGAAATGCATGTAAAAGAGGCTATATTAGACAATACTTTATAAGAGAAGAGAGACTTTGAGAGTAACGCTTTTGTAAGAGAAGAGAAATGTGAGAGTACTATTATTGAAAGTTCATGTTCTCTAAGTATAAGCTTGCCATACAAATGCCTAATTTTCAAGAGCTTTGTGCTCTAATTAAAGAGTTACATTTCATGGAATCAATTTCCTTATGGATAATTTTCCTTCTAGTTATGTAATGTATTTATTCCAAATTTAACAAATATGCTCCACTTTGTTTCACAAACTTTCTATGTTCATGCAGCCACTCTTCACTATTAGAACCAGAGTTTGTGGTGGTGATTTACGCACAAAAACAAAATGTTCTTGGAGAGATACTTAGGATGATCCATGAATAATGAAATTTAGATTAGGGCTAGGGAAATAACACATTGTTTTTTTGAGAGGGATATGATATCCTTTTGGTCTCCAAACCAAACAATTTTTAATTGCCTCCTTCTTCCTAATGGCATTTTTTGAGCGAGATTGCATGAGTAGCTAGTATGTCACTTTACTATCTTACTCGCCACTACATTGTGTATAGATATTATGTTGAGTTAAAAAAATCATAGCTATAGAAACTTAACAAGTTTCTTGGGAAAAGCTTTTAGATCAAGCTTTATTGAGAGGAGTTAAGAGTTGGAAGCCTCCACTTACTGTGCTTCAACTCTTGGTAGTTGGTTGAGTGTGCTATAATAAGACTCACATTAGGTCTGAGCTACACAAACTAGGTGTCAGAGTCGTGTGAGACACTATATTGCTATGTATTGATAATGGAGTAAAATAGTGAACATGGATCCCCATAAAGTGGGTAGTGTGAGAGGTTATGCTACTATGAATTGGTAATGGAGTGAAATAATGATTTCATAGAGAGCTTGGAAAACCTAGGGGTCCTTAACTAATAAAAAGGAAGCCCTAGGGATCCTTACCAAATCAAAAGGATGTGGATCTACCTCCTAATTTGTTTGAATAGTGACAACATTAAAGAGGTATGTGATTGAGGCTAGCATAACTCTAGAGGAAACCTGAGGGAGCCAACCTATGGATCTATCTCCTCATTGGTGTGAGAAATCACAACACTCAAGGTGGTGTACATGAGGCAAGAATCTCAATAGAGACTGTTACATTAGACCCATATGAAATAGAGTTGAGACACCTAAATACTTGGATTGACTCGTCTTTTTCTTTCAATTGGTCAATATTTTTCTTATAATAGTCCTTGGCATAATGACAAGGATTTGAATAATAATGTTAAATTTTTCTTTCTCTTAACCACTACCCTAATATTACTAGCAACATTTTATATTGGCTTAGCATCAGTTGGCCTAGTGACCTATATTCCGAATCTCATTCCTTTTTCTCTTCCTATGTAAGGAGACTTATAAGTGCATTAGGAGGGGGTAGGGTTTTCATAATGAAAATATCAATCACAAACACTTTTAAATGTCTCAAAAACATTATTGAGGGTAATCTTCATAGCCTCATTATCAAAAATCTTCTCCCTAACCAATGTCAGGTATAGATCTCTTACATCTTTATTTCTAAAAGATGGTTTGTGATAGGGGTCCCTTTTTCGTACTCTCAAACATCTTCTCCCTAACCAGTGTGAGCTATTGATCTCTCAAATATTTATTCCAAAAGATGGTTTGGATAGTAGGGGTCCCTTTTTCTTACCTTAATTATGTATGACATGTATTTAGTGCTAGCTTCTATGGTTTTTGTTTTTTATAATATGATTCTTCTAGAATTCTTGTATTATCTTCACATTTCACAATTATGGGATCATTAAGCATTGTAAATGCCGTTGCGTACCTCTACTAGTCCAATATTTCTTTACCTCTTTATTTTCCTTTTCATTCATAGTGATTTCTCTTTACTAGTCACAGGTTTTCAAAGTGCTCTGTGTTTGCGGATGTTTTGCATTTGGAATCTTTGTCTTTGTCTTCAACAAACTTAATTTCTTATGTTTCCATTAGCTATCCTTCACTACTAACAAGCCTTTGTTCATATTTGAAAAATTTCCCCTTCACCTATTAGTCATGCATGGACCTATAATACACACATATCTCCATTCACACAAGTAACAAGATTAGTATGCCTACTATTGGCCTATCAAAGTAAGTATTCCTTTATGTTATAGAATTTCTTCTATGCTTATATGGTGAAAATAATAGTTTCATGTTGAATTGGTCAAAATAGCTCTATGCAAACTCATAAATTCATGGCTCTATTCCAACAACCTGATAAAATAAATAAGAGTACTCATAATACACATTATTTTCATCGTGAAAACCATTAATCATATCATACTAAAATCAGCTTCAAAGGTTTGGATGGTGGCCCAATAAAACACTTTCAAATAGCACCTACATGCCCCCTCAATGAGAATAGGCCCTACAAACAACTTGAAATGATTCTTTACTATAACCAAAGTCACCCTTAGACTTGTGTTGAAAAAGGTTTTTGATTCATGTCCAAAACACCCTTTAAAAATATCTTTAAATGAGGGGTTATTGTTGACGAGGTTGACTTTGGATCCTATGGCTTAGTTGAAGTAGCTTCACTAACCCCTAGTCTAGTTAATTTAAAATTTACCAAACCTAATCTAACAAGGCCACTAAGTTACCCCAAATTGGTTTGGTTAGTTTGATTTAATCACAAATAATGAGCAATTATGCTTAGATAGCCCTAGGTTGAATGAGCTGGTTTCCTTAACCTAGGGTGGAACCTAGCAAAAAATTACCAATTGGTGAAACGTGATAATTCAACATGGTATACTTTATTATTCCAACATAATTAAAACTTGGCAGGACATCTTTGCATTTTTCACAAGGGGTTCACAACCCTTTGATCTCATTAGGCATGGAAAAGAATTATGGTGAGGCTAATGCATCTCTATCATTAGACTATGTATAGTAGAAATGACTGCAACCAATCAAAACTAATGTAGAATCAAGTAGATAGTCAGCAATAATTAGGTTAATTAGATAAGACATGTAAATCTATCGATAATCCCCTCATAGTTGAGTTTGCTAAACTAGAAAACAAGCAAAGGCCTTCCTTAATTAGTGAGCCCAAATGTATAGGATCTATCACTTGAAATGAAGGGCTTAAATGACCTTTGCAAGCATGCAATTAAGTATACCTACCTTAATAGAGCTAGAAATTGCTTGTATCAAACAATGATCGCATAATTCAAGGGACTTTGACCTCATGCATAATGCTTATGTAATAGCTCCAATGGTCTGCAATTGCAAAGTAAATTACAAACATGTGCAAGCTCCAAATATTAGGGCTCATATAGAGAGAATGGAGTATAAAAGACACACTGTCATCATGACATGTATAACCTTCGGTTTTGCCTATACATTTTCTCATGTAATTCATTAAACCCTTGTACTTGTTTATGTTTTTAATCTTAAAATTGTGACACCCCTTCATAAATCTACATATATAAATAACATTAGTTTCTATTTTATAAATCCCCTCATGCACATAGATGGCATGTAAGTCCCCCATTAAAAAAATACCCCTCAGTGCACTAAAGTGCTATCTTAGATGTTTATGAGTGACCCCCTTGAGTAATTGCCAAACCCAATTTGAACTACTCCATTTCAAGAAATGTGACACATAACTACCCTTTTTAATACCTTCTACCTTAAGTAATTATTTTATAGGACTCTTAGATTCTTTCTTTGCTTGCTTGATTTTCCTACCAGTTTCAACAAATTCTTGCTTGCTTTTTTGGGGCTTGCCTGCTTTTTACCACTCGCTCTATTGACTGCCTCATTTTGTAGGGAGGAGAAAAAGGATGAGTGTGTAACAAGGTAAGATGTATGATGGGAAATTTCCAGTTAGAATTAGTAAAAGGAATGGAGCATAAGATACACAACACCTATAACCATCGGTGTGTCAAAGTCACAAGTTCAATTGTATGTGTGTGTGTGTGTGAAAATATAAATCCTAATATCCAAAGTAAATCAAAACTCAAGTATGGCAAAAGCGATTCCAAAAAGGAGGAACCAAAAAACCAATGTATACAAAAGCTTTACAAGAAGGGGATCGCTTGATACCTACAACCATCAAGAATAGGGGTAATTTTTCACACATGCTTGCTCGCGCATGCTTTATGGGTTTATGAAGAGTGACCACCCAAGCGCAATTAAACGGTAGAGGATGTTAAAGTTTGGCATATTTATTTTCCAAAAGAGATAGTTTCTTCTCACTCTATTATGGGAAACCTTGCTTTAATTTTGCTGCAAAAAATTGGCAAAAAATAAAGTCCATATTCTAATGCACACAATTTTTTTAGATGGTGCAAAAAGGCATGATATTCATCTAAATCATGTCTTGTCATTTGATTTGATATGTTACATTATGACATTTGGATTTGACAATCAAAGACATAGAGATTTCAAAAACTTGTCTTTTGGGCCAAAACATCCAAAATTTGACAACTTGTAAAGATAAAGGGATGTGAAAATGTCATCTTTTGGGCCAAAACTAGGAGCACATTAATGTGCTCCCAATTTTGGCCCAAAAGATGGCATTTGTACATCCCTATATCTTTTGATTTACAAGTCCAAATGCAGGCATGTTGCATATCAAATCAAATGATGGCATGATTTAGATGATTATCATGCCTTTTTGCACCATCTAGTAAAATTTTATGCACCAAAATATGAATTTGAGGTCAATTTGTTGCACTGTTTGGATTAGTGGGATGTAAGAGTGAATCATTACAGAGGGATGTTTTTGCAATAACAAAGAAACATGGGTTTTGTTTTAAGAGTGAATAGAGTTCAAAAAGTTAAGCATTTATATATGCATGGAATGAAGACTTATCCATTCAAGGAGTCCTTGGAAACACCCCACTTGTGTGGAAGGTTGCATTGATGATCTCAATTACTATGGTGGAATGTGGAAAGAGAGAAATTGATTGCATTAGGATTTGTCTTTGATACTAATGATGACATGGCAATGAAACATACCAACTCTCTTATGGGGGATGCACAAATAGTGTCAGTGGGTTTAAAGTTACATATTTAGCCTTCTAGCATTGAGGAAACATATGGAATATCAGAAGCAACTAAAGAAAAGATTTGGTTCTCCATTAACAATTCCTCCCCTTTCACACTCACATTCGTCGACCAAGGGATGTTTTGGCTGCTCACTTTCCGATTGATCAAGGGATTTACCAATGGTACCTTGCAATTGGAAGGCCTCTAGGGTAATGTACTTATCGAGTTGGTTGATGTTAGTAAAGTCAAACCATACCAAATTAGCAAGCTAGAGATGTGAACAATCTTTTCGCATGCTACAAATATCCACTATTTCTTCTTGTCATGAGTGAATTATCCCACAAAATCTAGTGCACACTTGTGAGGATGTTTTGGATTCCTTTCCATATATAACGAATAATAAGCCAACCCATAAATTTGACATCATCCATTTACTACCTGAATGTCTACACCAACCCTATGATCTTGCTCCCTCCATCATACCTCATTGTTTAGTTCTTCCTTCTCTATAGAAGATGGACCCTAAGGCACATCCTAGATGAAGCAAAAAATTGACAAAAGCAAAGATAACATATAGGATATAATCATGTCTGACAAGCTACATTCAACCCTACAACCCATCTAATGGAACAAGGAGAGCATGGAACTCCTAGGATGGAGAAATCTTACGGACTTTACAAAGCAACCACAAAATCTATTTAGAGAAGAATATGCTAATCAACTCTTTGAAAGCTCCAATTTTGAAGACAACACAATCATTGTGTTACTAGGCATGAAAAATCAAATGCAACACTACAATGATAGTAGCTTATATACCAAATGGCAGAGATGGTAGTACCCACCAAGAAAATAGTGCTGAAATATTTAGTGGTTGTGTGAAAGAACTTTGCAAAACTTCTTAGTACCACCCTGACAATTAATAGCTATGGATACAATTGCTACTGGTCTATCAAGAACCCAAAGGGAATGGACATCCATGTATAGGAAGCAAAAACAGTTGTGCCTTAGGTTCACCCATTATAACATTACTCCAAATATTGTTCATGTTATTGAACAATACAAAGAAGTTGTACCTAAGGTTCACCCATTATAACATTGATATGAAAAGTTGTTCATGTCATTGAACAATACAAAGAAGAATGGAGACAGTACTAAAAACACCTTCTATAAGTCAATGCCATCTATCCTTGGCCCGCATCATGTTGATTGTTTTTTATTGAACCCCCTTCTTTTCCTCATTACTAAACTCTCACTGACTCACTTATCTAATTCATAACCCCCTTTTTCCATTGATTTTCACTTATCTATTTATAACCCTCTTTTCCTTCTACAGAGTTCCAAATTCACCCTCTATGATCTCAAAAAATCAAAATTCACTCATGGCTATTCTAATCCTTTTAACACTCATAAGTTTAAATCAAGCTTGCTAGGTTTGTGGCTAAGTGTTACTTTTTATTCTAATCCCAATAACAAGGGAGGGGTGTTTACGGCACCTACCTTCCCAAGTAAGGTTTAAGCGGATTCTCACCATGTTTTTCTTACTGGATGGTGGCAGGTATGCAAACTCCCCTCTTCAATGAAAGTGATGCTTGCTAGGACTTATCAAAGCTCAACTTTTTTGTGGTTTATGCAAAATCATTTTAACAAAATTGCCCACCGGTTGTTAGCTTTTTAATAAATATTAGTAAGGGTTCACTTACTTGTTCAAACTTTTCCTAAGTTTATCTTCCTATTGCATTATCAAGCTTCACTTTTTTGTCATTTCACTATGCAAAGGGCATATGTCCTTTCCCTTGCAACTCTTAACGGTTGCACATAGTACACTTAAGTCATTAAGCCCTTCTTGGCTTCTTGACTTCCTTCTCTAACTTGTTCTTTATTTATTTATTTTCTTTTACATGTTTTTCTAATCATTCACTTGTCCTTTCAGAAATATTAGTGGGGCATCACACTCCAATCCAAGTCTCTCAACAGTCCGTCTCAACTCCCTCTCCTGCCTCCCAAATAGTACAGTTAAGTCATCATGGCCCCTGGCCTTTTGACTCATTTCATTGCTCGCTTGATCAATCCTATTTTAATCCACCTACCTTTTAGATTTTCAACTTTTTAAGAACTCTTCTATCCCAAACAATTCTAAGAATTTCCCACTTCCCTCTCCACATCCCTGATATTGCTATCATTAGAACCTCAACTTGCCATTGATGTTTATAAAATCAATTTGCTTTTGCACTACTAAATTTTAAACATATCATACTTAGGTACATCTCTTCCTATCTATGGTGGAGTCCCCGTACACAGTATGCCTGCCTATCTTATAAACTTTCACCATGATTCTCATCTGACCACTCACTTGGGATCTCTGGTACCATTAATGGATCTCTTCCCCCCTTTGTTGGCTCTTTCCCACAGCTTTCGCAGGAAGAGCAATGTTTTCTCATTATGCAGGGTTCCGAGGCTTTTTGTCACCTACAGATATATGGGGTTTGTTGTTTGTAGTATACGTGTAGCTTAGGACCTCGAGTCATATTCTGGTGAGAGACGTAGGCTTAAGTGTGGTAAGCAAACATAGTGCATACATGTGTAAAAGGAACGTGCATCATCATGGTTGAGGTAATGAAGGCTTTCGCCTTCATTGGGGGTTGTAGGGTTTAGGAGGAGTTTAAGGGTTAGAAGGAGGTTCCAAGGTTTAGAAGGAGGTTCTAGGTTTAGAAGGAGGTTCTAGAGTTTAGAAGGAGGTTCCAAGGTTTAGAAGAAGTTCCAGGGTTAGAAGGAGGATACAAGGTTCAGGGTAGGGTACATGGTGGAGAACTCGTCTCCCTCATAGATCATGGAGGTTAAGGGTTGAGGAACTAAGTATTTAGGGGGAGCATAGGAGTGGAAGAGGAAGAAGGTGTAAGAGCAGGGGGGAAAGAAGAGAGAGGAGGGAGAGGAGGAGGGAGGAGGAGGAGGAGGGAGGAGAAGGAAAGAGGAGGAGGGAGGAGGAGGAGGAGAAGGGAGGAGGAGGAGGGAGGAGGAGAGGGAGAGGATGGGTTGCAAGGTTGGAGGAGAGGGGAGGAGGAGTTGCAAGGTTAGGACATGCTTTTGGAAGTGGAGTTGTAAGGTTAGGACATACTTTCGGATGTGGAGTGCATTTTGTTAGATTTAGGGAGATGCCATACTCCCTGCATTTGATTAGTACTATTTTAAGACATTTGAAGTGGTCTTTTTTGTTTGAATGGATGCACAAATCATCCAAGAATACTTGTAAAAACTTATTCAGAAATGAACTGAAAGCTGTGAACATGACTCGGTCGAATGTGACCGAGGCATTACAAAGGCCAAATGGCATGACTCTATATGCAAAAATATCCCATTGTGTAGCAAATGTTGTTTTTGATTGGTCTTTAGGAGCAATTTGCACTTGGTTATAGCCACTGAAGCCATCCAAGCAGCTCTATATTTCGGAGCCTGCCACCTTTTCCAACACTATTTCTGTTAAGGGTAGGGGATAGTGATCCCTAATTGTGGCGGCATTCACATTCTTTAAGTTTACACATATTCTGAGCTTCTTGTTGTGTTTAGGCACAATGATGTTGGGTCAAACCCAATCAGTGTGCTCTATCTTGTAGATGAATCCGGCATCTAGGAGTTTTTCTAGCTTGTCATAAACCATGGTGCCATACTTAGGATTTGTGTGATAAGTTCCACATACCTTAGGGTGGGCACCTTCCCTTATAGGTATCGTGTGTACTGCCATGTCTGGTGAAATTCCTTTCATCTCTTTGTATTTCATCATGCTAGGCAGTCACGTATTCCATTAGGAGTGCTCTAAGTTTGGTTTCATCTTCCTGTTGAAGCTGTTTCCCAATGAAAACTAGTTTTTCTTCCTCCCCTTTAAGGGCAAGGTTTATTGTTCGTGTTTTCGCCAGTCCCTCATAGATTGGAGTTTCTCCAATGCTATCGGTTTCTTGAACTTCGGATTCTCTTAGTGGTCTTGGCATTGCTATTGGGGCACTATCACTTGTGTAATTCTTGGAGTACTCCGGCACTTCTCGAAGATCGGCCTCTGATGGTGTTGAACTAGCTTGACATGTGCCAAGTGTACTAGGTGGCATAGTTTCATTTACCAATTCGTTAGGCTCTTTTTGACTTTCTTTTTTTGAAGTCTCTTGATCGAGCTTCATCCACACATGTGGCTTATATTTTCGAAACTTCTTACGTTGGGAACTGTGGGGTAACTTTTCCACTAGTAAGGTGTTCCCAAGTAAGGGTTCATTTGCTGCACATACTCCTTCTAGTCCCTTAGGGGACCATTCAAGAGGTGTTGGTTTTCAGGGAGTTGGCTTTGCAAGATACAATTCGACGATCCTTGTTTGGACTCGTTCGAATTCATTGAAGTGTGCGGCCTTGGCTTTTCTGCGATTTTCTCCTTTAGCTTTCTTACGAAATCTTCTACAATTATTCAACTTTGGAGGTTCAATTTTTGGGAGCTCAGCTACCATTAGGGCATGAAGAATGGCTAGGTCATTGTCATAGACTTGATCTTCAATTTCAGCATTCTCAACCTCAGTTTCAAGGTCCCAAGGAAAATCTAAGTCATCATTGGTATGGGTGTCATCTCTCTCACCCATCCGCATAGGGATATCTTCGATGTTGTTCATAGATGGAGGGGGATTTGCGAGTTCAATCCATCCTTTGAAACTCTCCCAGAGATTGGGACGATTCCGTAGGAGGATTCCGATGGGAATTGACACAAGACAACTTAGGATGCTAGAGAGTGCGGCTCCTTCAAGTTGACGTGGCGGTCCATTATGTTGAGTCTGTTGTTGGAGCAGAGGCTCGAGTACAGTATCAATACTTTGTGGGACCAAGTCATGGATTGGGTCTTGAGCCATTTTCTCAGCCTCAAATTGAGCTTATTCCTTTTGTACCCATTGTTGAAGTGCCTGAAAACGAGCCTTCTCCACCTCTACATTTGCTCGGGAGTTGATGTGGATGAGCTCGGCTGCTCATTGCTTGGTGGAGGTGGAGGCACTTGTGCTTTCTTTTTAAGAAGTCATCTAGGTTGGGTTGGAATGTTAGGGTCCTTGGTGGCCTCTTTTGGCTGGCATGTAATTACATTCACAGGTTGTGATATTATGCTTGCTGGCCCCAAACTTTGATGGTCCACCCCAATGATGCTAATTGGCATGTTAGACTTAACCTTTTTTTGTTGTGGGACCTTATTTTTCATGGGACAATCCATACAGGCATGTCCTATGCCACAATCTCTACAGAGTGGTTGGAAAGTAGCAGGGCTACCACGACGAAGGCACTCTATGATTCGGTGATTTTCTCCACACTTGTAGCACTTGATTGGTGCTCGATATGTATTGGGTCGAACTTGATTTGTGTGGACTGGTAGTAGACACTCTGCACCTTCTACATAGTACACTGGGTACTTTACTTCATACTCGAATGGCGAGTCTACTTCCTCGGCTTGCAGTTGATGTATTAGAACTTCCTGAGGAGCTAGATTTGGTGCTCTTGGGTATGGTCGTGGATTTGGATTCCTAAGTAGTTGCGAGACTTATGTCTAGACGGGAACACGATTTAGCCTCGGAGCTGGGGGTGCTTGTGCAAGTGCCGGTTGCCTTTACACTAGCATGGGTGCCAGGTAGTATTGTTGAGGTCGAGGCGGGTTGTTGCGCATGTTGAAGATGCAACTGTTTTCATCATGGCCGCCAACAATGCAAAACCTTGGTGGTGGATTTTCTTGTGCAGTGATCCTGGCTCTTAGGACTGGGCACTCATTTTTTGTATGATTGGCCATGCAGTGTGGACACCAGACATTTTCTCACCATGTGGATTAGTCTGAGTTGGCGGCTGAGACAAGTGAAGCTTTTGTTCCATGGCGTGCATCATGTCTTCTTTCAGCTTCATGGTCATGGCCTCTAGGCGATCTTCATTTGATGTTTCGGCAGTGGACTTGGATTTGCCCTTTTAAAAGCACTTATCTCATGCACTAGATTTGCCATCATCACTGCTAGTGTCAGAGTCTGTCATGCCATCCTCGATGTCAATGGCTGCTACATGAGCAGCATGAGCAGCACTGAATGTTTCATAGCTATGCTAATCTTTTTCATATCCTTTTGGAATTTTTTTCCTTAGTCTCGCAATGAACCAAGCCGTGAGGTACTTTGCATCAGGGCGTGGGTCACATTTGGCGATTAATCTTTTTATCTTACCCGGTACATGCATATATCTTCTTGATGGCCTTGTTCGATCTTGCTTAGTTGGAGAGCAGGATCATCTTGTAGCCTCTCCATTTGAAAGCGCCTTTTGAATTATGTTTGAAGCAGGTCCCATGTGGCTCGCTCTTCCACTAGAAGGTCTAGGTACCATTCAGACGCTTCATTAGTTAAGGCCATGGGAAACCAAGCCACCTTGGTTTCATGGGATTGATCTCCACCTGCTCGGCACGCGGCATCAAAATGCTAGAGGAAATGGGATGGATCTCCCCTACCATTATATTTGGGAAGTTCCAGTTTTCCCAAGGGGCACTGCCTTGATTGTTATTATTTCTGTGATTAAAGAAATTGTTAGCCTCTACATCGAGGTCAATATCCCCATCATCATCTCGCATGACGGCATCCAGCCATGTTGTGGCGTGGAGAAATTAAAGGGATTTCTTGAATTTCAGGGGGGGAATTAGGGTAGAGGATTGTCGGAGGCAGTGCTTACAGCAGAGTTATGTGAATTTGGTGAGCTTGGACTTGGAGGCATTGGCCGAAGCATAGCTACATGCAGAATGGGCGAGAGTTGCAAATGATGTCTTTGTCACAAGTGCGGGTGTTGATGTAGTGTTTGGAGGGTTAGAGTTGTGGGAAGCGTCGTGTTAATAATGTGCCTAAGATTTTCCCACATGTGTAGGGAAATATGCCGGTGTAGATAGATTGTCAATCGAAGGTCACGACATAAAGATATGAGCGAATTCGTGCGAAATGAGGCCCACACGGGGGCATGAATGAGCGAGTGCTAGGGATGTCGAAATGGTGTGCAATGGGCTAGAAAAATGCCCGTAGCGTGGTGTTTTTATGTGTGAAATTTTGGTTCAAACGGGGTCCAGTTTGGGTCCCAAATGAATGAGTTACGAGGGGTTGAAGAAGGGGGAAAATGGATCTTTTTTTTTGGGGGGGGGGGGGTTTGTCCCTTGGTCTTAAGGTTGGTGTGAATGGACTTTAAGTCCAACTGAGGGGTTTGAACCAGGTTAATTCCAGTTAGTCTAACTAACCTATTACATTAACTGTCAAGTTACTATAATTGGACAGTTACTTTAAGTGACCTAATTGAACCTAAACTAACTATGGATCCAACTAACTACAACTAGTTGAACTAACTGGCCTAACAAGTTCCACTTAACCTAACAACAGCTAACCTATCCTAACAATAATTAGGTTAGACTTAACCTAACCTATATCTATGTCTAACTAATAGTTGTTAGTATACTAACCTGATTAGAGTTAATGCAAACCTAACCACTAGCAACACTAACCTAACCTAAGCTACTACTTAACCTAAGTTTGTTTAGGGTTAGTAAGGACTAGTCTTTGTTAGATTTTTTTAAATAATTAATTTAATAATAATTTTTTTTAAAAAAAGGTGGGGGGAAGGGGCGGCATCGGGCAGCATCATCAGAGAGGGGAAGGGAGAGGGGGATCGCCGAAGGAGGGGGGGGGATTTTAGCAGGAGAGGTGCCCTGGAGGGAGGGAGGTGCCTGGGAGGGAGGGAGACGAAGGAGGGAGGGGATGAAAGGCGGTGGCGAGGCAGGTTAGTGGGCAGTGGCGAGGTGGGGCAGGCGCCACCATGTGGCGAGCACCATCGCCAAACTTTGGCGGAGGGAGAAAGAGAGAGAGAGAGACAAAGAGAGAGAGAGAGAGAGAGAGAGAGAGAGAGAGAGAGAGAGAGAGAGAGAGAGAGAGAGAGGCTGCAAGGGCTTAAGCCCTTTGTTTAGTAAGGGCTATAAGCCCTTAGGTTAATTTAGGGAGAGGAGCGGACGGCGAGGGGGGGATTGGAGAGAGAGAGAGGGGGGGGCAAAAAGAGAGAGAGAGAGAGAGGGAGAGAGAGAGAGAGAGAGAGAGAGAGAGAGAGAGAGAGAGAGAGAGAAGGAGAAAAGAGAGAGAGAGAGAGAGAGAGAGAGAGAGAGAGAGAGAGAGGGGGGGGTAGAGAGAGAGGGAGAGAGAGAGAGAGAGAGAAGAGGGAGGGGGTGGGAAGAGAGAGAGAGAGGGGGGGTAGAGAGAGAGGGAGAGAGAGAGAGAGAGAAGAGGGAGAGAGAGAGCAGTGGTGGAGTAGGGAGAATGGAGGGGGAGGGTGGAGATGGAGGGGGGTGGGTGGGTGGAGATGGAGGAGGGGGGTGGGTGGGTGGAGATGGAGGGGGGGGGGGGGGGGGAAGGGGGGTGGTGGTGGAGGGGGAGGGGTGGAGAGGTGGGGGGGGGGGGGTGGAGGGGGGTGGTGGTGGAGAGGGGGGAGGTGGAGAGGGGGGGGGGGGGGGGGAGTGGAGGGTGGTGGTAGAGATGGAAGAGGGGGGGTGGTGGTGGAGATGGAGGAGGGGGGGGGGGGGGAGGGGGGTCGTGGTGGAGGGGGAAAGAAACTTGACGGATGGAAAACTTTGATGGAAGAAGAGATGGTCACCTAAACACTCTGCAAGACTTTCTCAATGTAACGGGATTGTTGAGGACGAATGGATGGTGGGTGGATGGCTAGGTTATCGTTGCGAGATGGGCTCGAAGTAACTCACTGGTGAGGATAGGAGTAGGGTGGTGGTCGATGGAGAGGGAGGAGTGTCTTACGTAGGGCTCGGAATGGGAAGAGGATGGAGGCAAGATGTGAAAGAAAAAGTATGAGAGGGATGGGTGCACTTTTATAGGGAAGGAGGGGGAGCTATGGATTTAGTCAAACACATGTGCAGCTTTGAATTTGTCCACGTTTGAGTAGTCAAATACATGTGCAGCTTTGAATTTGTCCACATTTGAGTAAGGAGGTGGTTTCAATTTTTCTTTTGGGTTATGGCATTTAGAACCTTTAATCATTGATCGCCCATAACTTTTGGTGGTTGTGTCAGAATGTGCTTCCATAAAAAGGAGAAATGTTCAGAATTTATAGCTCTACACTCTAACAACCATCACATGGTCTGATTTATTTCTTAAGGTGCTGTTTTTCCAGAAAACATGCATTTTCCTAAACCGGTAATGAAGAGTTTCAGCTAGGACTTATTTTTATTTTTTTTATTGGAGTTGGGAAAAATTTCTCTCTCCTAGCCCTTGAGTGATTTGAAGTAATAGTCTATTTGTCATGCGCGCATGCTTGCACATATTTATCTTACCTTGAGATGCTAGTCTCCCCGGCAACGGTGCCAAATGTTAGCTCTTCCCCACAGCTTCCACAGGAAGAGTAGGGTTTTCTCAGTATGCATGGTTCTGAGGCTTTCTGTCACCTACAAATATATCGAGGTTGTGTTTGTATTATACGTGTAGCTTAGGACCTTGAGTCATACTCCGGTGAGAGATGTAGGCTTAAGTATGGTAAGCAAACATAGTGCATGCATGTGTAAAAAGAACGTGCATCATCATGGTTGAGGTAATAAAGGCTTTCACCTTCATTGGGGGTTGCAGGGTTTAGGAGGAGTTTAAGGAGTAGAAGGAGGTTCCAAGGTTCAGAAGGAGGTTCTAAGTTTAGAAGAAGGTTCCAGAGTTTAGAAGGAGGTTCCAAGGTTTAGAAGAAGTTCCATAGTTAGAAGGAGGATCCAAGGTTCAGGATAGAGTACATGGTGGAGAACTCGTCTCCCTTGTAGCTCATGGAGGTTAAGGGTTGAGGAACTAAGGGTTTAGGGGGAGCATAGGAGTGGAAGAGGAAGAAGGTGTAAGAGCATGGGGGAAAGAAGAGAGAGGAGGGAGGAGGAGGAGGGAGGAGGAGGGAGGAGGAGGAGGAGAAGGGAGGAGGACGGAGGAGGACGGACGAAGAGGAGGAGGACGGAGGAGGAGGAGGAAGGGAGGGAGGGAGGGAGGAGGAGGACGGAGGAGGAGAGGGAGAGGATGGGTTACAAGGTTGGAGGAGAGGGGAGGAGGAGTTGCAAGGTTAGGACATGCTTTTGGACGTGGAGTGCAAGGAAGCATGGACACTTGAGACAATTGCTTGGAATACCAAAGTAGAACTCAACACAATGGCCTAAAGAGCGTGGGCTTCATTTCACTATGGGGTATTTATACAAGTTGGAGAGCTTCTCTTTTTGCATGTAGGAATTGTAAAACATTCTCTCTCTGCATGTAGAACTTGCATATAGAAGTTGGATGTAGGAGTTGCAAGTTGCATGTAGGAGTTGTATGTGGAACTCGCATGTAGAACTTGCATGTAGGAGTTGCATGTAGAACTCACATGTAGGAGTTGCATGTAGGAGTTGCATATAGAACATGCAAGTTGGATTTCTAAGAGGGATTCCTAGCCTTATGCAAGTACAAGCGGAGCTTTGCCACTACTCTACACACACATTATGTACTACCTAAGTCCATGTTGGCACAGAGACAACACCCTTCTAATTTTTTCCTCCTTTACGTACTTGTTACTAATTTCCCTCCCTTCCTTACTAAGCCTTAAAATTCAACCCCCCCTTTTTTATTTTTAACTTCAAGCCTTCTCCCCTTCATGTTTATTTCTATCTTAATTTTTCCCTTCTATTCTATCTAACCCATTTCTTAAGGTATTTATTTATTTCTTTAAATACATTTCGCTCCCCTTCGACCTATATTTCTACCACCCTTTTAGCCTTCCTTACCTCTTTGTTCATTTGCATTACTTTCTAGTCTTTCTAGTCCTTTTTTATTTTTGAGCAACTTTCCAAACCCTACTTTCATTTAAAACGCTTTATTCTTTAAGTCATACCTCTATTACTTACTTTACTAAGATGTGACCCCTACCTTCTATAATGTGTATAACTATAATCAAATTTTTGAAAAAAAACTTTCTACTCGTTAGTAAATCTCCTTATTTCCTAGTTATTGAATTTCCTTATTAAATCTCTATATACCATAACGTATTATTTTTTAAATAAAAAATATCCTTTAAAAAAATATATTTCTCTTTAAAACCTCTCTAACTTTTCATGTATTTAATCTATTTATTGAAAAAACTTATATACCCTCCCCTATGTTCTTATGATTCACACACACACACACACACACACACACACGCGCGCGCGCGCGCATGCACATACATGTGCATATATACACATAGGTTTGAGCATATAATAGCTCATCAAGGTCAACTAAGAAGGGAAGTCGTGAAAGAAGCATTTACAAGAATTCTCATCACAATACTAAAACATTCAACCCACAAACTAAAGGGGCATTTGAATTTTTACCCCTACTCTTGGTTGGGGTTGACTTCATGGCCCAGGTTAGGGTGTTTGATCTCAGTTTGAGACTCCAAGAATCTGGGCTTACTAAAAACAAAATTTAGGAAGTTCCTCAATGGTTGCCATTCATCCTCTCAGCTAATCCCAAAGCAAGAATTTAAAACCTTATACTTTACTTCTTTTACAATGTCTTCAAGCAACCTAATGGTAAGACCTTGTGAGTGGGTATTCTTTAAGATCAAGTCCCCAAGCTATACATTTGATCTAAGCTTAATTAGGGTACTCCATGTTACGACTCAATTTTATAGCCCAGAATGTATTAGGCTAGGTTGATTAAAATGTATTAAATTAGAAGGTAGGCTAGGCTAAGGTCATATGGATAATGTATTTGATATATTAATTAATATGGAATAAATGGTGCACTGACACATGTAGGTCCTAGGATAGGAATGGGTAGGAATGCATGGGTGCATTAATAAATAGTAGGCATAAAGTATCATAGGCTAAGGGTAGAATGGGGTATGCCCTAAGGGGTTGTGACCTCTCATATGCATGGAATGTGTGCATGAGCCATTATGCATTCATATGTGGTATGTGGATTGCAGGAGCATTCTAGTGGTCAATAGCAAAAGTACACTCACGTGGGCACTCATTCCACCCCATTTGGAGGGCCAATGCTTCTCAATTATACATCATTCTTTCACACATGTTCATGCTCCAACCGGTACGTGACACTCCATCTTTTCACTTAAGAAATCAATTCAAGTTTCGATTAAAAAATAAACGCCTTTTCAAGTACCTGTCTCCTTCGGTTTAGTTATATGCGTGGAATAATTTGTTAAGATTAAGGACCTTTAAATAGGTAGATCATAGGTATAGATGAAGAAATTAATGGAGGAGTTAGGTGAGAGACAGTAGGGGGTATGAAAAAGCATGACTGTATTCTTAAAGCATTAGAGACATTTGACCAAAGCGCCACCAATTCAATACCTCAGAGGACCCTGGAATCCCTAACAAGATTAATTAAAAATACTAAAACTAAATCTTACTTAAGGTGGATGAATAAATCGTCAAAGGGGAAGGGACTTATAAGCCCACGTCATCCTCAAATGGCAACTTGCAAGACTTCACATGGGGGTCCGCAACTTAAGCAAAACTGGAGGGTGTTTTGGAATTTGTGTAGCTTGTAGGAGGGTTCCTATGAATGATTTTTTAGGAGGGACACTTTTTTAGAGGTGTTCGATTTTAATAGCGAGGATGGAAATTATGGAGATAAAAGGTGGCGACTTGGGTCTGAAAGGCTTGCTTTTGTTGCAATGGAGAGCTGGGTTGCATGGTTGTCTGTGGCTTGCGTGTTATGGTGGTATATTGCCTTTGCCTTCAAATCCCTAGAGCGCTACAAAGACGTGAAGAGCTTACTAGCTTGTGAAGAAAAGAGGCAACTGCGCGATCGAGGACGAAGGAAAGGCGATGATGCGGCCAAAGACTGACCAAGGATGTCAAGGATTTTGCTCAACATGAGGATGATTGTAGGTGGTGCTCTTTTTTGTGCTTGACGTTTCCTTGAGGGGAGTCTTCGTTTATGTATTCATGCTTACATTGACAAAAGTGATAATCTAATAGAATATCGTTTTGTGTGAGCTATGCTTTAATGCCTAGCTTGGCCAAGATGATCTCTCTGTAATACGCATGGATCGCGACAGGTAGAGAATGTGTTTATCATGATTGTGTCCTTATTGGGTTTTTGAGTTGCTTGCGTTTCGGCAATTTTGTCTCTCACGTTTTCCTCGATATCTGGAGCGCTCATATTCTTGAGGTATAGGCAATTGGTGCAACAAATCGGAGGAATAACTTTGGTGTACATCGGTTTCTAACGTTCATGGTGGCTTCGTCCTCTTCTTTGCTCCCCGTTGGGCATCTTATTCTTGTACAAGGGGAATAACTCTTCTGTTACGCTGATACCTGTGCGCATTTATGTAGGAACCCCTTGAACTTATGTTTGTGAAGGTGCGATCCTAGTTTCTTTCCCCCCCCCTCCCCCCCCCCCAAAGAAGTCTCTTGTTCTCAACAGTGTTACTTAGTGAAAAGCAAGAGTATGCATATGGCGGTCACAAAACAGTCTTCTCAATATTTGCAACAGATCCAAGCCAGAATCCCACATTTTTGTAGCCTTGTAGAGAATATGCCAGCATTTTGTGACGTTCCCCATGACATGCCCATCTGACTAATTGAACTAGATTTTTTTGAAGTAATTGCCAAGATGAAAGCATGAAAGTAGACGTATACAATTTTCAGTGGGTTTCAACAGCGCTATCTCTATTTCACTACCCTTCTTCAGTTCTTCTCCCTCTGCTTTCTCGGTGGGTTTTCCAGCATGGTCCCTTCCTTTCCTGCTGCGGTTCACTCTACGTGCAACCCTTTAGTACTCTATAGCTCCCTTGTTATAACTCTTAAACCCAGTTCTTCTCCCTCTGCTTACTCGTGGTCCCTTCCTTTCCTACTGCGATTCACTCTGCATTCTTGTGCAACCCTTTAGTACTCTCTAGCTCCCTGTTATAACTCTTAAACCCCCCTTCTAGCCTCAAACGCCTTCTAGCCCACACTTGCAAGTGTACCCTTTTTGCTCTTCTACCTCCTATACTATTTCTAATCCTAGACTACCATACTCTACTCTTTCTAAACTTCACAACTTCTTTATCATACAGTGGGAGGATTTTCCTCTTCTGTATGAATTCTGAACCACACCCAGGTGGGGTGGTGTTTTGAGCTAAGTTCTTGCCATTCCCTTCCTGTGGTTTCGATTGGGACTGATCGCACCATACATACCGAGCAACTACTGATGCTATGTAATGGGAATGGCTGGTTTCACTGTTTAGAATATAAGGGTCAATGCCCCACTCCTGAGCCCCCCATTGAGGAGGACAAAGGCTTGATACCTATACTGTGATGGGTGATCCCTTCCTTCCTAAGGGAAGTCTGAGGGGTTGAAGATAGGTTCCCCCCTGCCCTGGTACTGCAGGCCCCTAGGGAGGCCTGTAGAAAGTGCAATGTGGACGCAGGATATTCAGGAATCAGTACCTAACAGATTCCAGACTCATTAAAAACCCAAATTGCAGCTTATGCTTGGATACTGTTGAGAACATAATCATAGCCTTGCTTATGAACTTTCCTCCGCCCCCTCATCTACTCATAATTTTCCCTAAAGTCGCTTACAGACTCCCTCTTTCCTTTGTTCTTTCGTGTGTTCTATAAAAGTTTTAATTTGTAGGATTGAATATATTGTAGTACACATACATGATATTGGTGCCACATGGACACAGGTAGGGGGATGGAATGGATCTGCCTGTGGGCAGCAACATTCTGCCATGGGCAGCACACTGTCGTCCTTGTTTTAGGTCACTTTGGCCAACAGAGCCATCCCTGAGGGGCAATCTGGGGGCTGGTGCAGAACCTGGAGAGGGCAGCATAAGGCGCCCAAAACAGGGCCTCAAATAGGACAGAAGGACTGCGAGCAGGTCGGCAGTCTGGGCAGTCTGTAGACTGCCAGTAGGCATTGTGGTCTGGGGAGGCCCCAGTTGAATGACTTAGGAGGGCTTTTTTGCCCTATATAAAGGGCCCCATGGAGGGGCACATTGCAGGTAGTCCTGGCAGTAGCTATGTGCGCTATTCGCTGATGATAGCATTGCATTCTCTAGCGAGGATGAGGAGAGTGTGAGTCAGCTTTTGGAGGTGTTTGGCATCTTTTGCAGGGCATGCGGGTCGTTTTGCAGCTGGGAAAAGACTTTTGTGATCTGAACCAATGTGGATCCGCCACCAGGTTGGCTGCTCAGTAAGAACATGCAGATCATTCAACGGGGAGAGGTGCTGAGGTACCAGGGAGCCCATCTTGGGATTGGTATCACAGTTAGGCAGCGGTTTAATTGGTTCAAGTAGAAAATCAAGTGCAAGCTAAAAGCGTGGAGTGGTGGAATGCCATGATACTGGTGATCCAACACGTCTTAGCAGCGTCCTCTACATACGTTTCCACCATGTGGAACTTCTCTACGTCCCATTGGGGTGACATAGGCGTTCGCAACTCCTCCCTCGTCTGCAAGTGGCTTCCGTGGTTGTTGGAGAGGCACACTGCGTGGGTGGAGATTGTCAAGTACTTCATCGACTAGGGACGAAGTAGAGGGGCTGGGTCATGGCTTGGCCTTTCGTGGTATGACAGGCTATTCTCTGGATGCCGATTGAAAATCGTGGGTTCCGATATCATCTCAGGATTGCTGGAAAACCTGCATAGAGCAATGGCAGGGGAGGAGCGCGTTGGTAGAACCAAACTCAGTAAAATCTCTTCCAAGGTAACGTACAAGTGTCTAATCAGCAACGCATCGAATACTGGTGAGCTCAATAGTAGGTGGCACTTGAGAAGGAAGGTGGCTTGGTGGAGCCAACAGCTTGTGGACATATTGAAAGGTTGCCTTCCTGGGTAAAGCAAGTTTTTTGCTGTGGAAATTGTTGATGCAATGGCTACGAGTTAGGGTGTCTCGCCACTATGTCGTCTCTGCAGGACATCAGTTGAGACTCTCGGGCATCTGTGGAGAAAAGTTGAGCTGGCAGTGAGAGGCTTGGGATTCAGGAAGGATTTCAGCTACTGGAAAAGTGCTATGCTGGGTGAGTCGGGCAAATTACACGTGAGGGCCGCTGCGATCTTGACAATCTGGGAAGTTCGCAATAGGCTCTGCTTCCAGGAGTCGATGAATGTATGTTTCGCTAACTCGGCTATCCTGGTGCCCACGAAAGCCAACCTAAAGGATCTAGGAGCTCTTCTTATTGGAGAAAAGCTACCGGTGGTTGGCCCACCTAGCCTCTTCTTAGCTCTAAGCGCAGGCCGAGGGCGGGTGCCCACGTTTTCGGCCCTTTTCGTAAGATCCTGCTAGGGTCTGACCAACCCTTTTTTGGTAATATATTCACCTTGTTTAAAAAAAATAAAATGTGTGGTAGTTTGACCCAAGCTTGATCAAGCGTATCGCGGTCGGCTAGACCACTCTTGGATTTTCAAAAGGTTATAGGGGAAAAGCGTGAGGTCGAAGAGAGTCGTGAATTTGAGAGGGTAGAACTAGGGATGTTGGTGGAAAGTGGAGGGAGAACAGGGCAAATGGATTTAGCAACTTGATAGTCCTTAAGGAATGGATTGTCAAGTGTTGGAAAAAAGTTAGGTGTAACTGGATGATAGGAGTTAGATTCTTGGATTAGTGTTGAGAGGAACGGGTAAAGAGGCATGGCAAGGAATATGGGTTAGTGTGGATTTTTGAAAAGGTATGGAGGATAGTACTGGAGTTAGGGAGGGATGTGAGAAGATCAGAATAGATAGTGACAAGATAGGGGAGATTAGATTGAAGGTAGACCATATATTCCTCTGGTAGATCTTGTCGCTTCTGGTAGGCATTGTCAGCTTTGATGTATGATTTTTTCTGGGAGTTATATCCCATGGAAGTTTATGGTGATTATTGCAGTAAGGATAGGAGGCCACCTACTACCCAAAGAAGGGGGCTTTCCATCAAGCATTCATACAGTAGTATTGCATCAACCTTTAACCGTATGAGATTTGCATGCACTGAGAGACAGAACACATTCTTCTCATCTTCATCAATCTACTAGCATAGATCTCGGAGAGTCTTTGTGCTTACTGGCCTGGTCCAATCAAGACCAGATATTGCATGTAACATCTTGATTTGCAAGGTTTATCTTTCTCCAACTCTCTGCTTTTATATGATGTTATGAATTGACAAATGTATTCTGTCATAGCAAGTGTTGGATAAGAAGGATTTTAGATTCTCAAAAAGCCTTCCTAAACCCTTTGATTGCAAGAAGTTAAATGCATCGGGTGACATGGCGAACGTTGAGACTCGTGGCCATACAAGTTGTATTGTTTAATCTATTACTAGCTCTTTGTGGGTTTGGTCATCAGGGTGTTCTGCACCTGCATCCTACATTGTCAATTGCTCTGCCTCGATTTCTCCTAACTCTAGGATCCTTAGGTTTTGTGGCATAACTTCTTGGCATGTTGCATTTATTTGCTCATCAATATCACTGTCCAAAATTACTAGCCATGGTCGTTTGGGTGCTGACCTCTGGGTTGGTGATTCTGGATCTTGTCCTTCTTCAGGTTGGTGATTTGAGGAGGGCTGTTGAGGTTGAGGTTTCGGCTGTTTGGCATGGTATCACTTTTTTGATGGCGTTGCAGGCCTTTTTCCCATCTTATTAGACTATCTTCACCCTAGCATTTCACACATGAATCAGATCCCAGTTTGATAGTGCCATGTGCTAAGAGTGCCTATTTCTTTTGTCAGTTGCTAATGCATTTTACTATTTTTGTGATGAGGGTGCCGTGTAAGTCTCTCTTGGGTCTTTTATGCGTGCAATTTATTTGTGGTGCTTGAAACGTGTGGGTGCGCTATGCATGACTAGTGAGGCGGGCATTCCTACTATATGCTTAATTTGCTAAGGGAATCATAGGGCAGCTAGGACTCAGTCATCACCTTTGAGCCCTCAGTTGAAATTGGTTGAAACTACCTATATGTGCGAAGTCGTGATACAATCTAGTCCTAACTATGAAAGACTTGGGGTCCCGAAATCTTCATTATTGTCAAGGATGGCTTGCATACTGATGTAGTAGCACTTTAGTCGGCTCCCATTTATTGTTGTTGTGAACTAGACTCCATCCAGTGTTTCTAGCAACATGGCTCTGATGGGGTTTTTTTTACTCTATAAGGTCCTTGACATAAAAATTTGAGTTCTTTCTTGTGGAGTTTGGTATTGTATAACAAAACCAGGTCACCTTCCTTAGTCTTTGTCTTTGAGGTTTTTATCAAACCATGCCTTCCTTCTTCGTTTTGCTGTTGTCATGACATGGTAGGCAACTAATCTGGTCTCTGTATGCTTTTCTAATTGGTAGAGTCTTTCTTTCAGGGGTGCATGATCTCCCATACATTCTTGTACTGCTATGCATAGGCTGGGTATTACAAATTCCAGTGGAACCACAGGTTCATGGTCGTACATCAATTGAAAATGTGTATTTCTTGTATTGACCTTGAGTGTGGTTCGGTATGCATTTAGTTTCTCTGCCCAATTAGAACGCTTTGGTTCAACTAGCTTGGTTTGGACAATGCATAATATTTTGTTGCTAGATTCGGCTTGTCCATTCCCTTGGGGATAGTAAGGTGTGCTCTTTCTATGGATTACCATCAAGCCACAGACACGAGTTCTTGGATGACCTCATTGGCAAAATGTGTGTCTCTATCTATCTTACACAATTTCAATGGGACATCCAAATCGGTTGATCACATTCTCATATAAGAACCTTGCTATGTCGGTTGATCACATTCTCATATAAGAACCTTGCTATGCTTCTGGCATCTGTCTTTCTAACTACTTTAGCTTCAGCCCATTTTGTAAAGTAATCAGTGGCCACAATGATGTAGTGTGCCTGTGTTCCTTTTCCTACTGGGATGGATGGGACCCACAAAATCAATCCTAGTTTTTAATTATTTTTGTGCAATGACTGTTAGGGGATTGAAGTCCTTGTGTTGTGGTTTAGTAGTCCTCGCATATAGCACAGCTTTTGACATATTCATAGGCATTTGCCCAAAGTGTTGGCCACCAGTATCTTGCAAGGACTTTTCTTGTTGTTTCTTCCCCTTGGAAATGTCCACTCGTAATGCCTTCATGGGCTTCATTGAGGATTGGCATGATCTCATGCGGCATTATACATCTCCTTAAAACTTGGTCTTTGCCCGTCTTGTATAGTTACCTTGCAATGAGTTGATAGGGTGCAGCTTTTAGAATTAGTTTTCTAGTATTCACTGCTTTCATTTCAAGAGATGGTCTTCCTGCCATTAAGTACCCAATGATGTCTGCACACTAATTAGGCACAGTGTCTATTTGAAATATTGTAACATCTGGTAGGTCATCTTCGATTCCTTCTAGCTCTTCTCCTGTCCTTAATCGTGACATGTGATCAACACGAAAATATTGAGCTCCTTTTGTCACCATGATTTTGAAATTGAATTCTTGTAGTAGTAGAAGCCATCAAGTGATCCAGCTAGTGGTACATGGCTGATTCATAAGATATAATGAGACTTGATGATCTATGTAGAAGATAAAGTCAGTAGCCAATAGATAGTGTTAAAATTTCTTCACGCTGAAGATCATGCCAAGGCCTCTCTTTCTATTGTGGTGTAATTCACCTTCGCATCATTTAGCTATATGCTTGCAAAGTATACTGGGTAGTATTTGTTGTTTTTGCCAAGTTGACATAACACACTCCCTACTACATAATTGGAACAATCAGTATGTACATGAAATTATATGTCCCAATTTGGTGCCATTAGAATAGGGGCTATGATCAATCTCCACTTGAGGGTTTCGAATGCTTGTTCGCATTCGTTTGTCTAGATGAATTTGACTAGGAGCTTATATAGGGGTCTTGCAATCATGGCATATCTCATTATGAACCCTATATATTGCTTATATAGGGGGGGTCCATGATCTTTATTTTGTCCATGTCAATTGTTGTGCAATCTCATGTTGAGAGACTGTGTGTCCCAAGACTACGTCGTGTGTGACCAAGAATTGGCATTTTAGAGGATTCAAAGAGATACCATAGTCCCTGCATTCTTTTAGTACTTGTTCAAGGCATTTCAAGTGATCCTTTTTTTTTGAGTGTACGCACAAGTCAGGAAGACTTGTAGGAACTTTTTGAGAAATTTCTTGAAGGCAGTGTACATGATCCTTTGAAAAGTAGATAAGGCATTGAATAAGCCAAATGGCATGAATCTGTATGCAAAAATGCCCCATTCTGTGGCAAACACTATCTTTTCTTAATCTTGAGGTGCAATTTGTACTTGGTTGTACCTGCAAAACCCATCCAAGAAGCTATACACTTTAGACCCCACTAGCCTTTCTAAAACTATTTTAATCAATGGTAGGGGATAGCGATCTCTGATTGTTGTTGCATTGATGTTCTTGAGATTCACACATATTCTGAGCTTCTTGTTATTTTGAGGAACAATCACAATTGGTGACACCCAATTAGTATGCTCGATCTCATAAATGAAACTAGCATCTAGTAATTTTTCTAGTTCTTCATAGACATGGGTGCCATACTTGGGATTTGTCCTATAGGGTCCGCATACCTTTGGTTTGGATCCTTTCCTTATTGGTATGCTATGTATTGCAAATTCATGGGAAATCCCTTTCATTTCTTTGTAGGACCAACCATGCAATCTCTATATTCCATTAGCAATGCTTCTAATTCTTTTTCTTCTTCTAGAGTGAGTTGTTCACCGATGTATATATGCTTTTCTTCTTCTCCGTCCAAGGCAAGATTCATTTTCTTTGTCTTGACTGGTCCTTCATAAACTGGGGTATCCTCAATATTCTGTGTTTTTGAGAGCTCTGATTCCCTGATTGGACTAGGCATTGCTATTGTTGCTTCTCCCCTTGTGTAGTTTTTGAAGTAATCAGGAACTTCCCTTAGGCCTTCATGGCACTTTGAGGTGTTTTCTTGGTTGGTCGCTCCACTGGATGTGGTGGAAGATGTTTGGTCCAATTCAGTAGTGTTCCCTTGCTCTTATTTTTTGTTAGTATTCACCATTTCACTCTTGATTCTCACATTGGGTTTGAACTTTTGAAGTTTTTTGCTTTGTGAGACTAGTGATAGATTTTCAATAGAAGTCTCACTCCCAAGGAGCAGTTCTTTGGCCATACAGGTACGTGGGCTTAGACAAATACAATTCCACCACTCTGGTTTGCATTCTTTCAAATTCATTAAAGTGCTCTATCTTGTCCTTTTGGCATTGCACACCCTCCTCCTTTTTCCTAGACCGATTGCTATTGTCTATTTTGCTGGAGGGTCTATCTTGGGGTATCCTATGGCCATGAGTGCCTGCAAGATTGCCAAGTCATTGTCGAACACTTGGCCTTCCAAGGTGGCATTATCAGCTTATGTTTCTAGATTCCAATTAAAGTCTGCACCATAGCCTCTTCAGGGTCACTGTCCCACTTGATGCTTGCCATGAAGACTGGCATTTCCACCACTTCTAATTCATCATCCCAGATTGGTGCTTCTAGTTGGATCATTTGGGCATCCACATCTCGCAACATTGGATGTGTTGTTTTATAGTTATCTATTGTAGCCAATGCCTTTATCCAATTATTGTGCTACTCGTAGATGGTGAGAGGTTGAATTCTTGGAGTGCGTCGAGGGTAGAAGAAATTTCATGAAAGTACGCAGGTTCTAGTCTTCATCCAGCTCTGAGCTGCATACGCAATGCTTAATTATATCTTTCAATTGAGTGCATTTGACTTTGAAATCCACAATTGATTTCGACCTTCGTAGCCAAAAAATGGCAAAAAATATGCAATTGACAGGTCAAAATCAATCTCTACGTAATGGTGACTACCAAGATTGGAAATTATGGTAAAAAGACTTGAAAATTAACATTTGATATTGGACTTTACATGCGTGAATCTTGGCTTTAGACTGGGTGCAATTTTGCCTTCAAACAGCCAAGATACGGGCCCTCCAAGAAGGGGTAAAAATGTTAGTGGGGTTAGATATGCGTTAGTGTGGTAGGGACTGTCATGTTAATAATGTGCCTAGGATTGTCCCACGTGAGTGTGGGAATGTGCCGGTGCAGATGGATCGTCAATCAGAGGTCACGGTGGAAACTAATCATGAGCGAATTAGTGCAAAAAGGTCCCACACGGGGGCATGAAATGATGAGTGTTAAGGATGCCAAAATGTTGTGGAATGGGCTAGAAAAATTCCCCGCAGTGCGGTGTTTCTGTGTGTGAAGTCGTGGGGTCCAATTTGGGTCCCAAATGAGCAAGTTATGGACCTTTAAAGTTAGGGGGAATTAGGGGCCCTTTGGTCTTTAGGTCCAAGTGTGAATGGACCTTAGACCTAAGGGTACTCACCTTGTTTAGTTTGGCTAACCAATAGTTAATCTAACTATTTAGTTAACCTAATTGTTCAATTTACCTATCTAAAATGTTTGGCCTAACCTAGCTTGGTTATACTAACTACCCAGTTACCCTAACTTACTCTTAGTTAGGCATCTAACTTATGTGGTTAGCTCTAACCTATTGGTGGTTAATTATAACCTAATTGTAGTTTATTGATCCTACCTTGTTGACTTAGGTTAGGTTAAGCTAACCTAACCTAACCATAATCTAATTTAGGTTAATCAAAACTAACCTAACCTAAACTAACCCTAATCTAACCTAATCCCTCTTTTTTTGGGGGGTGAATGGGGGGGGGACCGGCTGAAGTGTCCGAGGTGGGCATCGCCATGTGGTAGGTGGGCATCGTCATTGGGCGGGTGCCACCTGGTTGGTGGGCTAGCTGCCCTTTGGTAGCTAATAGTCCCTTAGGCCTTTGAGAGGAGGTTAGGAGTGGGGGTGGGTGGGTGGGTGGGTGGGGAGGTTGGTGGAGGAGGGGGAGGTGGTGGAAGGGGGGGGGGGCTAGGAAGAGAGGCGAGGAGGTGGGAGGTTGGTAGAGGGAGGGGGGAGGTGGTGGTGGAGGAGGGGGAAGGGGGGGAAGAAGGGAAAAAGAGGGGGGTGGGGGGGTTGGTGGAGGTGGAGGGGGGGGAGGGGAGGTGGAGGGGGAGGGGAAAAAGGGGATATGGAGTGTAAGGAGATGGGGGTGTAGAGAGACGTAGAGAGATGGTGGATTGGAGGTGGAGGGGGAAAGGATGATTACCTTGAGTGGGGGATGGATGGAAAAAGTGGTCATGGGGAGGAAGATGATGGGAGGTGGAGATGGAGATGGAGGGGGGGGCTGACAGACAAAGTGGTGGTGGAGGGGGGGGTTGATGGAAAGAGTGGTGGTTGTGGTGGAAATGGTGGACGGAAAATAGAGGTAGACGAAAAATATGGAGGCTCAACAGAATTTGGAGATGGAAGTAGCTTGGAAAAGTGTGGGGAAAGATGTGAGGGGGGGTTGGTGTTGCTTTTATAGAATGTGGGGGGATTAAGGGTTAATTTTTGGTGTTAAGTGTATTAATGTGATTATGTATGGCAACATTATCCTTTTGCACCACTTGGAAGAATTTTTTCACTCCTTTTCCTTGAGGGATGTGTCTTGAATGGTTTTTCAAATTGGGTTCTTTTTCACACATGCAAACATGTGCTCCGCTTTCGCTTCAGGCACTAACCTCCCCGACAGTGGTGCCAAAATGTTGTCACCGTTTCAAGTGCAGGTTTCAAGGGCGTTGGTTACCTACAAATGTGTCATCGCTCATTGTAGCATAGGTATTCACAAGAGTAGCATAGATCCTTGGGTCGTTTTTCAACGAGAGGTGTAGGCTAAACCATGGAAAGCAGATCTCATGTGCGCATGGGTGAGAAAAGAGGGCTTGATCATAAGATTGATGGAGGCTCTTGTCTCCACGGGAGCACAAGGGTTTAGAAGTCGATTTTAGGGTTCAAAAAGGGGACAGGATTGAGAGAATTATCTAGGAGTTTTAGGGTTCAGAGGGGGTTGCAGGGTTTAGGAGGAGTCTAAGGTTGAGGAGTGGAGAGCTAGTCTCCTTCACCGGATTCGAGGGGTAAGGGTTGAGGAGGAGGAACAAGGAAGGAGGAGGAAGAGGGAGGAAGGTGGAGGAGGAGGAGGGAGGAGGAGGGAGGAGGAGGAGGAGGGTGGAGTAAGAGGGAGGAGGGAGGAGGAGGAAGGAGGAGGGAGGAGGAGGAGGAGGGTGGAGGAAGAGGGAGGAGGAGGAGGAGGGAGTATAAGGGTAGGGAGTGCAAGGGTAAGGGCATAGCTAGAACATGATAGTGTAACAGAGCATGGATGCAATGGAGATCAATCACATGAACACAATAGTGAGCTTGAACACTGAACCCCAAATACTGGGAGCTTCATTCCATTGAGAGATATTTATACATGTTGGTATTGACACAATCCGTAGGTACCTCCATGGTGGGACCTCTTTTGTAGGAAACCTTTTGGACAGGAATCCCTCCACGTTTGGAGGGGACCTTTTGGATCTCTACACAAAGTGGGGGGACCTTTTGGGTCTCTACATAAAGTGGGGGGACCTACACAAAGTGGGGGGACTATTGGGTCTCTACACAAAGTGGAGGGACTATTTGGGTCTCTACACAAAGTGGGGGGACCTTTTGGGTCTCTACACAAAGTGGAGGGACCTCCGAAAGTGTAGGCTTTTAGTCTTTCTCTCTCAGGTTCAAAGGGGGTTGCAGGGTTTAGGAGTCCAAGGTTGAGGAGTGGAGAGCTAGTCTCCTTCGCAGATTCAAGGGATAAGGGTTGAGGAGGAGGAACAAGGAAGGAGGAGGAAGAGGGAGGAAGGTGGAGGAGGGAGGAGGAGGAGGAGGAGGGTGGAGGAGGAGGAGGGTCGAGGATGGAGGAAGAGTGAGGAGGGAGGAGGAGATGGAGAAGGAAAAGGAGGAAGACGGAGTATAAGGGTAGGGAGTGCAAGGGTAAGGGCATGCTAGAACATGATAGTGTAAGAGAGCATGGACGCAATGGAGATCAATTACATGAACACAATAGTGAGCTTGAACACTAAACCCCAAATACTAGGAGCTTCATTCCATTGAGAGATATTTATACATGTTGGTCTCCACACAATCCGCATGGTGGGACCTCTTTGTAGGAGACCTTTTGGACAAGAATCCCTCCACTTTTGGGGGGACCTTTTGGGTCTCTACACAAAGTGGGGGGACCTTTGAGTCTGTACACAAAGTGGGGGGACCTTTTGGGTCTCTACACAAAATGGGAGGACCTCAGAAGTCTCTTAGTTTCTCTCTCTAGATTTACTCTTTCTCTCTCTAGATCTTGATTTTGCAAGTATGATTGGGTCTTTTCTAGTGAGCATTTTGGCTATCTCATCCTTTATTATTCATCATACCATCTTTCAGGCTCAAGATGTTACAAGCGGATCTTTGCTGCTACTCTACACACACAATGCTCTGATCGTTGTTGTCCTAGACTGCACTTTTGGCCCTTGTTGCCATAGGGTTAACAACGGTGTTGAAGGGAGGAGCAAACAAGAGGGCACACACAAAACAATAACTTGAAGATGCAATCACTGGCTTAGGAGACTTGATGCATAGAACTAGCTTTTTTTGTGTGAATGTGCAATGATGTTATCAATGCTCTCCTACAAGGACTAGGACGAGATTGTATCAGGCCGACTAGTTTCACATAGACTTGCAGCTTGGCAACATCTTGCTCAATTTTACTACAAATGGTGCACATCATATTGAAATCATTGATTAGAAAATGACAATATATATCTCAAAGGAGTGCATAAATGCTTTCAAAAAGAAGAAGGCTACCAACCACAATATTTTAGAAGTAGGATGAGATTTCAAGTGACAGACAAAAAATCATCCTACAATCCTGTGAGATTGGGCCTAGAAACTATGGAACCTTCTATCTCATTATCTTTTGGCTTGTAGAACAAGATTTGAGAAGACTAGCAATGACAAATTTTGCATCGTGAGAAGAACATGGTCAAAAACATCAGGATGCACCAGAGTTGCAAGTTCCCCACTCCAAAAACTTTGGTAAACATAATCTGTAAGGAAAAATTAGTGAATAAGGTGGTCATTTCCCAAGAGAGAAATAGCTATTTGTCTCCATCGATAATGAGTGGGGCCGATGTCCAAATTTCCACTTTTGGATCAAAGGACATGTTTTTAGATGTGGATGCAGGCTCTCTGTTGAACAAGATCTTGTTGGGACTAGTCTAGAGCAAGTGGAAGGCTTCCATGGCTTGCCTCTCCTCCTCAACTTCCTATTCAAGTCAGATTCATCTTGAGGGGCTAGTATCTTAGAAGCACAGTTAGAGAGATTGTGTGGGGATGAGAACTCTTCTTCTAATTGGCCTTATCGGAGAAGGAAAGTGAAGGTCATTTGCCACCATGAGAGAATCCTAATGCTTGTGTTACCTATGATCCCTAAACATATAAGTACATTAATATCAACTTTTATGTAACAATCATTTAGAAGATTACTGACAAAATGTTCAAGGGGCTATACCAAACAAGGCTGCTCATTATACAAGAATGTGAGAAAATCTATAGGAACCCATCACTGCAGTTTCGTTAGCTACATTTACTTGATGAGATCATGGAAGCCCTCTTTTGCTCCTATCTTAAGAGGACATCTAGGCTCTTGAAAAATACAGGGAAAAGCACATCTCTGGATTAGAAAATGAGGTTCATGAGATGAACTCACAAAACGTTGGTTGTGTTGAATCCATGGATAATGCAGTGCAATAGTATGGGTGCTAGAGGGAAGGAGAGATTGACACAAGGTTAGGACGATTCTAGATAAGGAAGAATGAACGTGAATACCAAATGACTCTTACGTCCATTTATGGTTTAAAAACCCTTAAAATAGTAATTAAAAAAAATATTACCTCAAGCAGTTTGAACAATTAAGACATGAAAGCACACAATAAATCCATCATATTCAAATACACCAAAATGTTTACAACATTTCAACCTTCTAAGCAGGTATAAGAACCTTCCTTAATTTGATACCTGTAATAGTCTGTTTAGTATCTTCAATGTTGCAGGGATTGATGTAATCAACATTTTGTGCATGAACTTTTTGGACCGCTTGTGCACCCTTTGGCCATTCAAGGTGAATTTGAAAGACTACGACATACCATCCTCCATGACCACCAAGTGATGTCAAGCATTCTTAGAGGGTAGTGTGATGTGATTGTCACATTCTTAACATCTCCCCTATCAAGCTCAATAGCTAAACATACAGCTAGCTGTGTTATCATCATCATTCGAGTCAAGGGGAAGCCAATGGGGCCTCTTTTCTTCCAATTCCTATACTAAAAAGACAAATACAATGTCTATTGTGAAATGTGGTACTTGATAACCCTAATGTCCTTACATACATGATATTGAAACACATCACCTTTCTGGTCACCTTGCTTGCTTTCCCATTCATGGCAAACAAAGCATCAAGAGCACTTTCATATATGCACTTGCACAACCACATAGTCTTTGCTCTATGCATTAGGATATTTGAAAACAAGAAACATATATATGAAGTGGCATGAACCAAAGACAACCTTGCCCATTTTGCATTTATATGAAGTGGCATGAACCAAAGAAAACCCTTCCCATTTTGAAGTCAGGGCCATGCCCACATCCGTTGAAATCTTCTCCTTGTATGATTGCATTGTTCTTGCATCCACCATGTTATCGTTCATGTCTTGAAGTTGCGGTTGTCGAATGATTTGAAGAGGGCACTAGTGTCCTCTCCCTTGGAACAATGTAGGTTGCATAATACCAATGCACATTCCTCTTTTGTAAAGACAAAGAATTCTCTCGAGCATGCATTTTTGCTCATCCACATATTCATTAATGGTAGTGAACTTCCCTATGAAAGATTCCACTAGTTTGAAGGAAACATATGCCATGGATAAAGTACTCTAGCAAACCCAACATAACTACTTTAGCAAACCCAACTAGAACTTTTAAATAAAGTAATTACAATCACGTTGTAAATAATACTTAGTAGAAGAGCTTATAATGTAATGGTATTGTAGTTTGATTAGTTGAGGGAGGCAAGCATACGTCCTTTGCCATGTAGATGTGTTGCACCCTTGCAAGCCCCCCTTTCTTTCTAAGCTTCAACTTCAAGATGTGGCATAAATCCCCCCGCAAGGTCATACATTAGTTATAGGAGCATACATCGAAAAGGTTATGGAGGCAAGACGTGATTTGTTGGATCACTAAACCTGCACCATGTTTTCCACCATATGTAATGACCTATCATAGATGTATTGGCATTTGTTATGGTCCCATAGGTTGTATTTGGACTTCATGGAGTTTAAAACCATCATCATCATCATCAGCATCGCTCTCTCTCTCTCTCTCTATATCTATCCTATCCATCTCTATCTATGCATTAGATATCTAACTATCTATCAGATTGCTACCTACCTACCTACCTATCTATCTATCTATCCATCTACCTATCTAGCTACATATCTATCTATCTATCTATATTTCTACCTCTCTCTCTCTCTCTCTCTCTCTCTCTCTCTCTCTCTCTCTCTCTCTCTCTCTCTCTCTCTCTATCTATCTATCTATCTATCTATCTATCTATCAATCAATCCATTAATCCATCCATCTATCTATCTATCTATACATCTATCCATCTATCTACCGATCCATCCATCCATCAATCCATCAATCCATCCATCCATCCATCCATCCATCCATCTATCTTTCTATCTATCTATCTATCTATCTATCTATCTGTCTGTCTATCTGCCTGTTTGTCTTTCTGTCTATCTGTCTATTTATCTATCTATATAGATAGATTAGATATAGATATATACACACGTGTGTGTGTGTGTGTGTGTGTGTGTGTATGTGTGTGTGTGTGTGTGTGTGAGAGAGAGAGAGAGAGAGAGAGATGCTTGTTTGCTTTTTTGTATATGTTAGATAAATATCTCTTTGTGTGTGTATATGCATGCATGTGTGTGTGTGGTGGGTGCATATGTGTTTATGTGCGACCTGCATGCATCTATGTTTGTGTGCACACGTGCATCTACATGTTGCTTATATGTGTGTGTGCACACGCATGCGTGCATGTTTGTTTGTGTGCATGTGTGAATATGTGCATGCATATGTGTGCGTGTGCGTGCGTTGTGTTATAGACTCACAATGCATGAGGCTCATTCAGTGAAGCCAGAAATGTTTTGAGTTTTGCTACGGTCTTCCTTAAGGAATCTAGTTTATTCACACCGTTATTTTTTATTGACTCCTTTTTGCTTTTGTAATGCGTGCACCTTATGCAAACCAACCTCCCTTTTTATCTTTGGAAAATGAAAATGCCCTTGACAGCTCATGCAATAATGTATGCTTTATCTTCTTAATTCAAGGATTCCTAATTGTTTGAACATTGGATCTCCAATGCTCAAGCCTTTAGTTTAAGTCTTGGAGACACCAACCTTCAAGGCTTCCATAGTTGTTCTAATACGAGCCTTTGATTACCTAAAATTGAGGCCTTCATATAATGGGGTCTGAGGATAAATCCTCTTGCTATTGGCATACCTTGGGTGAGTGGATGAGTCATTTAGAAAAATCTCTTAACCCTTGACTAATAAATGAATAAAGTAAATCTTTTGTTCGCATTTCACAATTGTCTTGCTTATAGAATGAGTCTTTATTCCTATTTAACTATTTATATTACAAGTAAAAATGAACATAAAGAAATGTTAGAGAAAAGACTTTTTGAAGAGATGCCAAGTTGCTCTCTTCAGATTTTGTAAACTACTAAGGTTTTCCCTTTGAAACATTAATCGCAATTACAATCACATCGCATGCATTTGCATTGACTTTTGCTACTACAGATGCTTTAGACTTCATTAGGCAGGTAGCATTGTGGGATGAAGCAAAAAGCTTCCTTTTCCTTAAGCCACGTGTCATGATTTAAAATTCCATTTTAAATATCAATATTGACAAGAAACTACCTCTATTTCCTTGCATGTCTTCTGTGTTTCAATCAAACCGTTGCATAGCTGCTCTTGGCTGGCTATGATTGATGAGTCTCATTCTCCATCCCTTCAATCCTCTTCTGCCTATGCCTCTTTTGCCTCCCAAACTCAGCATATCTTAGCAATGCCTATCGCATCTCGAAGTTCTCTCCTTCCCGAACTGACTTCCTCTATGGTCCATGGTCAATTCAGCTGTTCCTGCCTCTGCAGGAATCACACGCATTCCTAGCCTCAGGCACCATCAAATTTTTGTTGGTCTGTTCATTTTAATCTAATTTGAGGCTATATATATTTGCCTTTGCAAGATAAATGGCTCGCGTCTCATGTACTTAATCCTTGGCACACATACACATGCTACTGCTACAAGAATCAAAAAGGATTTTTGTGTTTGTAGCTACAACTCCTCCATGGTATATCCATGTAGTCAATAAGCTAGCCTAGCCCATATACAAATTCCAGCGATGGACCATGATGATTGCCTTTGTTTTATCAAAATACTCCTCAACAAAGCGAGCCACACTTAACATACATATTGAACAGGGTATTTCCAAAACATGTTTGGAAATCGTAGCATATATATGCCAGCTGTGCACAAGATATCAAGCTACAAACAACGTGGTAGCATTGGAGACACACCTCAAGTTCCTCACCATAGACCATGTTTTACATATCATGCTAGCAAGGCCAGAATTGTATACGTGTATTTATAATCCTATTGCATGTTCTAATACAGGTTAAGGGAGCCCCCCCCCCCCACACACACACATTTTTTTTGGGGTGAAATCTTTAATTTATATTATATTAGTAGCAACCTCAAAACAAGGTGCTATAATTACATTAACTGAAAATTTCAGTATATGCCAAAAAGACCTCATGATCTATGCAGCGGGTCTGCAAGCAATCAAAGAAAGATTGCTGCAGAGAACGCCTAAAAAAACCAAACAGAGAGAAAGTAGGATCACCAAAGACTTTACAATTCCTATATGTCCATAAAGTCCATAGTGCCCAGTAGCGAACCCAAATGAAGAAAAAATGAAACTCCGGTCTGGATGGATGAAACCTAAATAGCGAGAAGAACTTTCCAAATGGAACAGATGGGAATCTCGCTCACAGACGCTATCGAAGTAGATTAAAAAGTTCACGAGAGCACAATGCCAAAACAAGTAAGGCACAGTCTTCGAAGAAGCAGAACATCTGTGGCAAAGTGTAGGAGCAATGTGTCAATGAGCTAATAGTTGTCCAAATGGAAACACTCCAAAAAGAACTTGCCAAAAGAAAACCTGTTGCCGAAGCGGTACTTTATAGGCCCAAAGTTGCTGTAATCTTTTCCTCCACCACTTGGTTGGGCGATGCATTCGCCAAACAGAATCACCTCTCTCTGAAACCCAAGGTTGAGGCAAAAGGATTTTATACAATGCAGCTACAGTAATCTGAGATAGCCTCAAAGGACGAGAAGAGGACCCTAGAGAAGTCAAAGTCCAATCTTCCAGCCGGGGTCCTCGAGTTCCAAAGGAGGAATTGGAACAAAAGATGAAAGCATAGAAGTAATTTGTCACCACAAAGGATGATAATGAGAGCTTCTAGAGAAAAGGGGAGCACAGTGCTAGCATCATCTATAATATCAGCAATTGAGGTGATGCCTTTAAACGAGACAAAGTAGGAATGTCGAGATTCCTGTAAAGCCAAGGGAGGCTGAAAGACTTTTGACCAGTGAATGCTTTCAGCTCTCAAAGAATTCCCAAGCAAAGAATGCCATCCATTCCATTCTAGGTGAGAAAGAACATGCTTCCAGTCAAGAAGCAAGCGGAGACAAAAGGACAGCCAGGCAAAGTGCCATCAGTGCAACTAAAAAAGAAATCCCATTGATCGAGTTGCCAATGAATGACCAAACGTAGAAATATTGATATGAGTGATCAGAGTCCTAATCATAAGAGCCTAAGGCTGATCACCTTGCAAAAATTGCAGCAACATTTTCCCCCTGTAGGCGAGAATATGCACACACCATGCATCTTGGGAGAACAAATGTGATGCATCGAAAGTAGCCTGAGACTTTTTCTACCATGTTTGGATCACTAGAAGATTTCCATAAAGACAGACATGAAAGATGTAAGATCTGCCTTAGTGAACATGATCAATGGCAAGTAAATTTGAATATATGTCACAAGGATGGACTACACTATCCGAAGACAAACGTGCAAAGGCCACGTTGCCAGTTTCCAATACTCAAGCTTTTTCCTAAGCTTAGCCAATTAGTTTGTTGTCGGCGAGTGAGTTCCCACCCCAAAGGGTAACCAAGATGACGAACAAACTGAGTGGGTGGAATGATATCCCCGGGCCATAATAGACTATGCCAGTCTTTGGAATGCAAAGGGAGCAGCTTAGACTTCTGAAAATTAACATGGAGACTAGCTGCCAAACCATAAACAGAGAGGGCATGCGTCAAGGCACCAAGATCATGGGGCGTATTCTTCGGGGTAAAGAAAGAATCATCAACATAAGCTTGAGCAACCATGCTACGATTAGTGTCCAATTCCAAGCCATGAAGTGATTGTGTAGCCACAAGATGATCAATATATTGTAGCATAGGATGAGTAGCAATGGCATACAGTAAAGCACTGAGAGGGCATCCCTCGTGGACCGAACAACGAAGAGTCCACTCATTAGAGATATCCCCAAAAAGAATGCAAGCCGCATTGCTATCTCTGTAAAGCTAGTAAATAACCTGCTGCATTTTGGTCCAAACCCCAAAGCTCGCATAGTTTGCGAGATGAAATCCCATTGAACTGTGTCAAAGGCTTTTGCAATATCTACCTGCAAGAGTAGAACATCCTGTTGTGTGTATTTGGCATATTCAATCCCATTATAAGCATTGGCAATGTTATCTGTGATATGGCAACATGGAACAAAGCCATATTGGGAGGGATACAACCCATCATGCAAATAACCTTTAATCCGATCAACCACCATTTTGGAAATGATCTTGTCAATGACTGGCATGAGCGTGACTGGCCTCCAATCACCAAGTGAATGACATAGCTGCTTCTTTGGAATCAGCTCAAGAAGACCCTTTTTCCATAACACAGGCATCTGTTGATTTTGCCATGTTGTATTTACCATTTGCAGCAAGGTGAATTTAAGAAGATCCCAGAATGCAAGAAAGAATTCAACAGTGAGACCATCCCATCCTAGAGATTTCCATCTGCCACAGGATCTCAGTGCATTAGACAATTCCCTTTCAATGAAGGGATGTTCAAGTTCTAAAGCATGAGCATCAGACAGAATTGGATGAACATGCTGCAAAAGAAGCTGACGTGTAGACGCGACCCGAGGAGAAAGAGTATTTACATGCCCAAAATGAGTGGAGAAGTGCTGCACACATAAATCAGTAAGCTCTGAACGAGGTGTTGACCAAGAACCATCAGGCATCCGGATCCGACAGATATTGGTAGCCAGTCTTTTGTAGTATAAACTCTTAAAAAATTGCTTGGAAGAGTAGCCTTTATCCAAAAAAGCCCGTCGTCTGGATCGGGTTTCCCATTTAGCAAGCTTTTCACGATCATTGGATTGAAGAGAGAATTGAGCCTGACATAAGAGCATGCTTTCCTCTGAAGACAAAGGGCGAAGATGAGTAAGCTCAGTCAAACTCTGACAAGTAAATTTGGCATGTGCTACAATCTCCCTTGTGGCTTGCATATAGGATTTGCCATAATCCTGAATAATTGCTTGCATCCGCGCAACAAAAGCCTGCCAGGCATAATCCAAACCAATGTGTATCTGATGAGAGAGAGGCTAAATAGCATCAGAGACCAAGGCTGCATGCCAAGCACAAGCTTTGCCAACTGAGATGACTCCCATCTTTTGACCACCCATAAGAACGAGACTTCCAAGATTCTTAGCGTCATTGCTGATCTCGTACATGCTCTTCAGGGCAGCCCAAGCCTCACGGACCATCACCACGAGCTGAATGTGCAGCAATATATTGTTCGCAATCGTGCCAATGATAGTGGCCAAGCCTCCTCATTTTGATATCCCAGTCCTCAACTGCTGCTAAATCTGTAAGCATCACGACCTTCCTTCTAATCTTCAGGCTATAGCTCCACTCCTTCCATTATCTCCCCATATCATCCTCATCAAGTGACTCGGGATCTTCATCTTCCGAAGAGGGTAGCTAGTACCATCTAACTTACCCGCATCTCTAAAGTTTGAAGTGGCCAGTGGATTGGCCATGGCAAGGGACAGATAAATGAAGTGAAGAGCTGAGAACACAAAATGCTCGGAAACCGAAAACACAAGTACCCTTGCTGAACATGGGGTCTCCTCTTCCACACGAGGGCTCGTACCTCCAGTGCCAAATAGTCACAAGAGTGCTTGATGAGGCTCTGATACCACTGTGGCAAACTCATGCAATGGAATGGTTTCTCACTCTCTTATCTCGCTCAAGATGCTACACAACTTTCGTCCCCTAAAAAAGGTCCATGTCAGGTCCTTATGCAGCCTTTCACCTGCTGCACAAAATCTGCTGCTAAGTGCAGCCAATTAGTACAACAGCACTGATTAGGTGCTTCATCATACCCTGTGGGAACTGATGTTGTCATCGACTGGACTTACGGGAGCCTATCACGAACAGTATCCCTTCGCTCCTTGCAAGCCGTGCCAACGCATTTCGCCTTTTCGACACGTCTGTGTTTGCCTTTCAGATAGCTTTATTGTACGTAAAGCCCCAAGAAACAATCAGAAGCAAAAACTTCTAGGTATGCCAATAACAATTAACTTTGCTAACTAAAGCTTGCCAAGTGCCTCCTGATTCCATTTAAGTTTATAATACTCTCAGCCTTGGTTTCCCAACTCGTCTTCCCTACTTCCAACAATAGCACCAGCTATGGTTCCTCTCACCAGCAGTGCAACAGACAGTTTCTCGTTTAGAGTCTCCATGCCATTCCGACAAGGCCATGATGGCAGACATAATCCAATTAATGAAAACCTCCTGGCCATCTCATTCTACCTCAGCCGCAAAGAGTCCAAAACTTGCTCATTCAAATACATCAGCAACAAAAGGTTGGATGAGCCCAAAAAGTGACTCAACAAAGAAAAGCTGAATTCCGTCGCTAAGACTTGAAGCAAAACTCTCCAAAATAGAGGATGCTTATAGAGTAATATCTGTTCCAAGAGAGAGTGGCACAGTTGAAGTGAAAAGAACCAAGCGGTGCTTCTGAGGGCATAAATTCTTAGTCGCTATACATTGATGCTGAGGCTCTGAAAACAACGCTTAAGGCGCTTTCTGTTCGGTCTGCATTTGCAACTAAGTCTGAGATGCGCCCGAAATGGCTACCAAAACCATTCTGTACCAGTCACATTGCACATTTTGGCCCAACAGAGTAATGGATTGAAGGTGGGAGGCTGGAGGGGCCAGTTCTTCTCCCTGCGTTCTACAATTTTCTGTAGTTTCTTATGGTTCATGGTTGCAGAGGGTTGCGCATCGACCTAAAGCAAGCGAATTAACTGGAATCTTGTGTTACATAAGCAATAGTCAAAATCCATGTAGTGTGCCGGGAACATTTGGAAGACAAAAGCGTCCACAAAAACAGGGCGCCACCGATGCTACCAAGACCGTAGAGGACTCCGGGACGGTCTCGAAAAGCAGGAAAGCCAAGACCTACGACGATGGGGCAAAGAAGGGAGGAGAGTGCAAGAAGAAAAAGCCGAGAGCAGCACAGCGACGGTCGCCATCGCAAGGAGACATAGCGATTGGTGAGAGAGAGAGAGAGATCTCTACAAAATCTTTCCGCTACTAAAGACCTCAATCTTTTACAACAGAGCACACTTTTGTCATCCCCCTTCCAATGCCTCGATCTCCTTCCCCTTCGCCTTCGACCCATCGCCATGGCACCTCTCGAAGCAGACGGGATCGCAGCAGCCGTTTGCCTGATCCTCACTCTCGAAGCAGGTGTGTCATATCGAACCTCTCCCTTTCCAGGGTTCTTCTAGGAGTTTGCATCCCCTGAAATGCTTCCCTTCATCCGAGAACGTGTTCATCGGTTCCTAGTAGAATTAGGTCTGGCATTTCGGCCCTGCATGGGAGGAATGATATGGCGTATTGAGACTGGGAGTACAGCTGGAGCTTTTCAGCAAGTGTTGTACAGCATGATCCTTATTGTACCTGTGCTGAATCCCGATGGCGTTCTCTCTCAGAAACTGGTAACAATTTAATGGATGGTACCTTTTCTTTCTCTATGTAGGTGATAGGTATAAGTTCTTCCTAAAGCATATCACCTTCAACGGGTGGTTAGAATTTAGATAAGACAACCTGAAAACGCGCACTAGCTGCAATTCGTGCACAGGAGCTGTAGCAGAAACGGGGAATTTGGGGGCTGCCTATCGACATGATTAGCTGGGAGGATGGGGTAAGCGTAGGCGCTCTAGTGATATGATTTTTGGAACGGTATGGAAGCAAGCATCCCTCCCAAATTTTCACATCTTCAAGGCGTTCTTTGAGCGAGAGAGAGATCTTGTTGTTGCAGGGCAGAACAATAGTCTTTTATCGCTGTTTCAGCCGCAGAAGACCCAGGAGTAGGAGCTCCTCGATTTCTCATGCAGGCAGGTCTGGAAGTCCGAGTCTTCTTTCCTTGCATAAGAGGAAAGCCCTTGGCACAACCGCAGAGGAAGGGGAGAAGAAGAAGTAAGTATGCAGCTTTTAGCATTCTGAATTGCACTCTTTTGGGACCCTTGTCTGAGGAAATGCTATGAAACAATTGTCTGAGGAAAGAGCTCATTGCGTTTTTTTTTTGGGGTTCTTGTCTGAGGAAAGAGGTCTTGCAATGGACCAATTGTTGTGTTTTTTGATGGTTTGAACCCATGACAGGTTTGAACATCAGGAGTGCCTCAAACCCAAATGCAACCCTCAAGTATCGATGCATCTCTTTTTATATGTAGGCACTGACCATATATACAAAAGGTCCTCGAGTGTCTTGGACTCTTACTTGAGCATATTGTTATCTTTTCTGAGGGAGGGCCATAAATTTTGCTTGCAAAGCAAGTTCTATTCAGGAGCTGCTTCTATTTCTGTTGTCTTTGTCACTAAACCCTGATCCTTACATTTTGTTTTGGGTCAGCCTGAAGTAAATTGCTCCCATTAAGAGATTGGATGCTCTAGACTGGCTCCATTCTTATGTTTGGCCTTCCTGTATTAGTGCAACTGTGACGTGCGCTGCGCGCACCACAAAGATCACCCATTGATTATCATTAGCTGCAATCGTTGTATTTTTTTTCTGAAAATTTGGCAGGGAGGCCATTATAAACCAATAGAACAGTTTGACCAAAATAACAGCCTAGACTAAGATCTCGTTGCATGATCTCTGAGTCCAGGCAACAGTTTCTGCGCATTAATTGTCCTCTCAGTCTATCTTGGTCTGGCCATGACCTAGGTGAGTCCTACAGCACATCCTATTGCCTTTGATTGTTCTGATTGTCCATCTAGACACAATTGATCCAGGTGGATTTACCTTCAACAACCAATCCTTTTACAGCAAGGCACCCACCAGGGACCTGTGAAAATGTAGGTGCGAACTATTTTTTACTGGTTTGATGCCTTCCTATACCAGCCAATTTGCTACAATAGTATACCCATCTACTCTTAAACAACCAGCACTTAAACTCACTCTCTTTTCATTCACAGACAGTTCATGTAATCCCCCCCTTGCAGGTTCAACACCCCTTTGGTCTCTTCGTACAAAATTTACTGCGAATGGTTCTCTACATCATACTTCATTAATTGCAATGAATTCTACCTCATGATGCTTCAGCAATCTACAGAAACACGTCCAACTACCAGAACAGTACCCGGCACCATCCAACTGCATACCTTGCAACAATTCCTTACTGTTGAGGGCTGCTCTGATACCGACTGTTGCATCCCCCACTAGGATCTAACCAGAAACACAGTCCAAACACTACCATGGAAATCAGGATGTGTCTCACCTCCCAGCAACCCACAACCCCATGCCTATAGCTATAGCATCCCATACCACCAGAACCCGCTCCCAAGGAACCATCAGGGTGATCCGCCATGTAGAAGGCAGGAATCTAGGCTCAAGATCCAAACCAGACCATCTAGTGGCGTGTACACAGTGAATACACATTGAATACCAACACAATAGCCTTGGGCACTCTTATATAGAAGAGCATCCCGTCCTGGCTAGATATAGCCAACTTGCCCTTTGCTAGTGTTCAAATCCTCAAGGCCCAACTTAGCCTGCTTCCCTAAATCCCAAGACCCCCTAACCTGGCTGAATTAAGTCCACTAATTCGAGGATTAGCATCTAGGTACATAGCAGATCGGCAACTGTCAGCACAGTGGTGTTCGAGCACATGGGTTTCCACAAGCACGATGGGCTAACAAGTATTTTTTTTGGCCTGTTAGAGAGAGCTCTCTCACCAGGGAGTTGGGTACAGAAGGCCAAATCAAGAAATATTCACACCATTTATATAGGATAGCAAACAGTACATCACAAATCAATCTTAAACAGCAAATACCATAGAGTATGTTGACAGATCTTCTCTAGGCACATGGTGCATGTCTAAGCTAGACAGAGTCTGAATACAAGACAAGAATACTCATAAGTTTTCTGTAAGGTGATGACGTATCTAAATCTGTGCTTTTTTAATGGATTCAGGTGGTGGTTTATGTCTTTTTGTAATATATGGATGGATCATGCTCACGTTGTTGCGTTCTGACGTAAGAAGCATATTTATACTGTAACATATATGCAGCCGTTATCATGCAACTGCCAGAAAGCAGGATTAGAATTCAGGTTTCTGTTCTATTGCTGAATTTAATGCTTTCATTATTTTTCATGCCTTACAAGAGGATTTTTGTTGCTGGGTCAGACAACAGAAAGAGGCAGAGATGATACGCTTGGAGGAAGAGACAGCAAGGAGGGTGGAAGACGGGATCCAGAGGAGAGTTGAAGCGGCTCTTTTATCAGAGGAAGTGAAGCTGCAAATTATGAAGAAAATTGAGGAGGGCAAGAAGAGATTGTTCCAGGATGTTATCAATCAACTCGAGCTGGAGAAAGAAGCAGCTCTTGTTGAGGCAAGGGAAAAGGAGGTGAGTTGGGAATCAGTTTCACAACAAGGGCTTCTCTTTCTGGGTGTTCCATTTCACCACTACAATGCCTCGGAGTATAGAAACAAATATGATTCCCATGTCTAAAATCAAGCCCTTTGTCCATTTCTGATTCCTTTGTTGCCTAAGGCTCATCCAGGGTCGTGATCCCTGTGTTTCCTCAAGGTGATTGACAGCAAGAAATGCGATTCCCGTGTCTTAAATCAAGTTCTTTGTCCATTGCTGATTCCTTTGTTGCCTAAGGCTCATCCAGGGTCGTGATTACTGAGCAAAGCTTGTCTCGGGTATGCTTCAGTAATTACAGGCAAGAGCTGATGGATATTGGTCATGATGTTATTTGTTGCAGGAACTGGCTCGTAGGGAAAGAGAGCAGCTTGACCGAATGCTCGAAGAGAACCAAAGGAGAGTAGAAGAGTCCCAGAGAAAAGCCGCGTTAGAACAACAGAGGGAGGAAGAGGAGAGGTTTAGAGAGCTAGGGACTTTACAACGTCAGAAAGATGAAGCAATGAGAAGGAAGAAACTTGAAGAGGACCTGCTGCACTCTGAACAAATGAGGAAGAATAATCCACAGCCAAAGATGCCTTTTTCTCTTGGCTTGAAGTAGTGTACCAGCACAAATCTGTTTTAGTTCTACTCAATTCAATAGTGTGTAGCCGTTGGAGAAATGGTTTACGACCATGTTTACTTCTGTGGGAATGCATTCAATAAAAAAATGTTGTCTTTTTCTTTGTTATTATCGTGGCATTCAGCTATAGTGATTAAGCCTCACTTTTTTAATTCACAGGGCTTGTATTGTAAGAACCTAGAAAAGAATAGTCTGTAAAATTATATGGATGCATCTTTCCATACCTTGGGTTGTAGTACATTAGCCAAGGGCACTATCTAACAATGGATGAGGAAATCTCTGGAAAAAAAAAACTATAGATGAGGAAATCAAGTTACTATTATTTTTACAAGTACAGTCTTGGCAGCTCATTTCAAGTCAAGGATGAACTCTATCATACTCGACACGTCAAAGTCCATTACATAGCTTGCATATTGCCATGCTCAAGCATTGAATGCCCTTTTTAGATTATGCTTCCCATACACGTGTGCTGCTATGCACGTCCTTGTTATCGAAGATTTTGGTTTGAGCGTCTCATTTGTGTGTGTCATATAGCATCATGCTATCCATTTTGAAGTAATCATTTCATTTTGCAACTAAATACATCCAATTTCCAACAAGAAGTCACTCAAACCATCAAACATTATAGTGCCACAAACTTACAATATCTCCATTTCTCCCATGAAAATGAAAATTTTAGCTTTTTTATGCCTAAAAACATATTTTTTGTTATGGCATGATTGCGTGCGTTATCTAAGCATCATGCCATAGTGGGAAGCATGTTTTTAGGCATTCCATGTTGTGTAGAGCAACACTAATTCCTCCATTTTCATGAAGAAGTAAAGGTCTCAAAGTTTGCTATGCTGTGTCATGTGCACACTATTGTGTCATGCGTCTACGTGAATTTGTGATGGAATTCGAAATATTGTAAATAATTTATGAAATTTGATACTCCTATACAAAAAATAAATTTAAATTACACATCAAGAAGAGAATAAACAATGTGCATTTCTCAAGGAAGGAACTATATGATAGCTGTATGTTTGATTTCTTTGATTTCATCATTCTAATATTGTACCTTAATCAAGGTAATGAGTGAAATCCAACTTGGGTTAATTTGATGGTTAGGCCTCTCAAAATGTATATTCTTGATTGATTTTAGCAACTTTTCTTGTGGAGATATATGGTGCTAGAGTCTTAACCAGTATTCTAAAGGCTTTATGGAGTATAAACTAGTTAGCATCCTAAAGGCTATACTGGGCACATCGAAATAAGTATATAATAGATTGATCAAGATGGGAACTCGAGTATGCATTGTGTAAGCCAAGCTTGCAATAGTATAAAAGGAGGGATGGGTCCAATAAATTGATTTGCAGTGGAGGAGACATCGGGAGCTATGTAGGAGTATCAAAGATCACAATACAATAAGTAAGGAGGTACGACAAGAAGAAAGAAATAAAGAAAGGTCTAGTAAGGTTCGTAGAAGACTAAAGTGATGCAGCCCCTCCAAGGTTATTACACATAGCAAACCTATTTTCTACTACTTGGCAATGACAAATTGAAAAAGATTTCCATTGCATCACTTTGAGACAATGTCTGGGGGTTTGGGCTCGCAGTCCCCAATAAGTGGTTTGCCATCTCCATAGGTATCCCATTTAGCAACCTTTCGAGATTTCTTACTTTAATGAGTTTCATACCTTTTTCCTGAGCTTGTTCAAATATTGTTGTGCCTTTCAATTTGTCAATCTATCTCATGACGTTTACTATCTTCTTTGCCTCTGTGACAAAGTTGAGCACATCGCCCTTGTCTTCATGATGCCAATCAATGTAGGTATCCTTCTTGTGATTATTACTAAGCTCATCATCTCATCTCAAATGCTAATTCAAAACATTAGATTACCAACAATGCTTTCTAATATTTTTATACATAAAAAATTTTACTTCATTATTATTAAAATTTATTATTGAAATTTAAAATAATAATTATTTAATTATTACTGAAGTTTATTATTGAAAAAAGAATAACAATATATCTTCAGATTCCACTCACTTTTTGGGTTGTTGGCCATCCTGTGTGTAAAGGGGCTTCTGGACGCTATCAAAGTTTGGGAGTTTGTAGATTTTCGTCTCTGGAGAATAATAAACAATGAGGGATTAGGGTTTACGCTTTGGTTTTTATGGACTAAGGTAACCAAGTCAACATAAATAAAATTTTCAAGTCCATGGTCAAATCGCGTCTGAAGGCGTCTATCGCTAGTTAGGATTTGTGGGTCCCACCTTATAAGATACCTGGTAGAGCATCCACCTTTATGGCATATGAGACCTCTCATGTTTGGATTATCATTTTGGGACTTTTCTCACTCTTTTACATAAAATTCTTGCCATAATCACGATGACATGCTGCATACGGATGACAAAAGCTTTCCATGCATAGTCAATGATCAATGTGACAATGTGTCCGAAGAGGAGCTACTGCATCTTTGACTATATTTTTAATTGCTCATGCTATAAATAACTATTGTTTACTCAAAGCAGTCTCTTATCTAGCAGCTTGTCCTACTGTAATGCACAAAAAAAGAGTTGTAGCCACAAAGAAGTATGATCTAAATGTGAGAAAGCATGATCAGCCCACACATTCCAAGTAAAGGCACCATATTAGCATGCATTGAAAGATACCAGCAATCCAAACTAAGTAGAAAAGAATTATTGGATCTATTCTTGGTGATCTTTGCTTGGATTTTATTGCGCTTGAATACTGATCCATATATTTGGACCACTTCGTGGACTACCTTTATGACTAGGGAACCAACCCCTAGTCTAGTTCAGCCCAAATAGGAGACGGTACGGGGAGTAGGAGCCATGGGGGGAAGGAAGGCAGGGGGGAGAGAGAGAGAGAGAGAGAGAGAGAGAGGGGGGGGGGGGGGGGTATGGAGGAGTAGGAGCCGTGGGGGGGAGGGAGCTATGGAGAGGGTATGGAGGAGTAGGAGCCTTGGGGGGGCAGGGGAGGGGGAGAGAGAGAGAGAGAGAGAGAGAGAGAGAGAGAGAGAGAGAGAGAGAGAGAGAGGGAGGGGGGGGGTGTGGAGGAGTAGGAGCTGTGGGGGGGTGGGAGCCGTGTAGAGGGTATGGGGGAGTAGGAGCCATGGGGGGGAGAGAGAGAGAGAGAGAGAGAGAGAGAGAGAGAGAGAGGGGGGGGGGGGGGGGGGGGCATGGAGGAGTAGGAGCCGTGGGGGGGAGGGAGCCGTGGAGAGGGTATGGAGGAGTAGGAGCCTTGGGGGGAGAGAGAGAGAGAGAGAGAGAGAGAGAGAGAGAGAGAGAGATTAACATCTTTGGAAGGCCTATGAGACAAGTAGAGCCAAAATAATATCAAGTCTCTCTCCGTGCAGCAAAACACATCTACGTCCTTTAAATGTCTTTGTAGCTACTAGGGAGGATATGAGGACTATACCATTTACATATAATAGTATGCACCATTAGGTGAGTAAGAAATGACCCCTCACTTGCAAGACGTTCAATGAAGGTAGTAGATCTAGCAAAGGTTCAACAAGAGAGAGAGAGAGAGAGAGAGAGAGAGAGAGAGAGAGAGAGAAGAGAGAGAGAGAGAGAGAGAGAGAGAGAGAGAGAGAGAGAGAGAGAGAGAGAGAGACACACACACACACACACACACACACACAGATAGTGCACATACTAGAAGTATAGGACTGAGAACCAAAATGTCCATTTGGACCCATTGTAGCATTCATGGACATGGGAATATTTTGTAGGAGGCAAGTGGACAACATGCAAGAGGTTCCATAGCCAAGGTTGAAGGCTTTGACTGAAAACGTGAAGCCTTTTCTACTTTCTGAGCCTTCGACCCACCTTTGATTGGGAGAGTGCACAGAGTGATTTTTTGGCGTGTGGGCATTTGGAGAAAAAATTTTGCATTTTCGAAAGGAAAGAATGACAACCCTCACCTTCTAGGGACCCTTACCACACGAAATCGCCCCATCCCCTCTAAGGCTCCCCCCCCCCCCCTACAGGGGGGGAGACGGGAGAAGAGATGGAAGCAAGGAGGTGCTTTTATTTTGCACACTCCGAAGGTTATCCGGAGTGCTTGTCACATGTTGATGAGAGTTCACATCAAGGTAAAGCTAGAATGTTCATGGAGGTGTCTCGAGTAGCACAAAGGAATATTGGGAGTGAAAAACATAAGTTTGTCAGCCTAGAATGGGAGATCAATTTGTGTAACTATGTTGAATGGAGATGCAAATATTGTAATCATGTGAAATTTGGAGGTGACCCTTGTATAAGGGGTCACCTACTGGCTTTGCAAACATATCTATTGCACCTTGCCATGGTGGTGGGGCAATGGCATCTACTTGACAAATAAGAGATAAACTATTGTCAAGTGAAAAAAGATGAAAAAGAGCATTATGTTAAGTTATAAGGAGAGTTCCAATGTCACATCTTCCACGGTTCCAACAAAATCTCAGAATTTCACACACATAGCCCTTCCCTATCCTCGGTCCTTCCAACTTATAATATCCTCTAATGATTTAATTAATTTTGGGATACTCTTTTAATTTTGAAACTTTTACGTCTTGGAGATAGTATAGAAATGAAAATTTATCCAACCTTTATTTCTGACCTTAGATATATATTCTAGCTATTGTATTTGATTGATTTAACCACCATGAAGTACCTTGTTTTAACTCTTAACACTTTTACTTGAATATTCATTATTTACTCCAAATTTATGAATATTCATCCTTTACTCCAAATTTATGAATGATGTAAGATGGTTGGCCTATAGCAGGGGAAGCTCTATCCACAGTAATCTCAATGACCTACTCCCCAAAAGTAGAGGGTACAAACATGGAAACACATTGCAAAAATCCAGGAGCTGCTTGAGTGACACAGTTTCCACAAGTAGGAGGTTACTCATGCCCATCTTAGTAGTATTGGTGTAAGCATGCATCATGGAATCAAGAAACACCAGCATCTACAACAAATGGAACCAGAGGTAGTAGTGGTGGTAAAAATCAGACCATGAGGAAACCATCAATTCATGAAATAGGACCTGGAGATGGCTCAATAGGTTCTTGGTCAATTAATTTTGTGTTGTGGTTATCCATTGACTATGATTGATAGCGTTTACATGCAAGATGCATGGAATTGCATTGTGCAACACAGTGTAGGTCAAACCTCCTAGTTATAATGCCTTACAGACAACTATACTAGAAAAATAATATACCGAGCAAAAAGATCACATCAACCGTAATAATTTACAACTCGTGCATAACATAGCATGGACAATTGTTTTAGATGGATGACAAATATAAGCCATTGCCCATTATTGAATGTGATGATGGTTTCATTGAGAGAAGAGGCATTTCATAAGTCTACTGATTTGAAAAATGAATGAAAGTATAGCAAGTATTTTGCACAAACCATAACGAGATAAGCCTATACAAAGCTGTGCAGATTGTCATGGACAATGCAAAGAGCTGTTGAAAGGCTTGTAGACTGCTACAAAGAGAATCTCCCCAATCGTATGCATCAATGTGCTACACTCACACCTTAATCTTGTGTTGAAAGATTAGTACAATCATGTACCATGGTTCAATGAAATTATATGCGATTCTAGTGAAATTGTCAAATTTGTTCATCGTGTCAATGGCTTGAGATAATACACACTCATAGGATGGGTCTACAATGCTGCATTGCTCACAAGAATAATATCTTGCACACATTTTTATACATTTCAATCATTTATTAAAAATAAAACTTTTTGGATTGCGACCTTCCATTGTCAAATTTTCAAAAGATTGGGTTTTCTAGTCGGGGAATAAAGTAGTTAGAGATGAATGCAATCATATGAAAGATAATATATTGTCACCAAAGATTATGGAAGTCTATTTAGGATGCCTTGAGGATAACCTTGCCTATTGTGGTTGCATGGAGAGATAACCTTGCCTATTGTGGGTGCAAACAACCCAACCATTGGAAAATATTGGATGCACTTTTGGAGTATAAAGAGAAAGCACTCATTCAAGAAATCCCCCAGTGTATCCTTGTAGCCTTAATGATCAAATTTTATGGAAATGGAGTATATGTTTGAAATTTTTCAATGTATTAGCAAATGAAATGGATTCATGCCTCACATACTCTCGCCTCTTCAATCCGAAGTACGAATGGAAACGAATGATGACGACAATGGCGATGGAGGGGGTAGAGCTTTCGAGGGTGACGATCACTCAAGTCACCCTCACCTCTCAACATCCTTTCATCCTGATTCCACTCCTTTTCGCTTGCATGCGACACACAACTTTCTGACAAAGGTTCCTTCTGCTATGTGAGCTAACTTGGATCTTTCTCCTTTGCACCAATTTGACTGAGCTTGAGACTCTAGACGAGAGGCGCTTTCCTTTTTTGATGCCAAACCAGTCGGACCTTCACTTCCCAGTCCTGCCTAGAAACACCTGTTACTCCTATAGTTGGAGGCAAAGGTAAGGTCAAAATGTAGCACAAGTAATTGGAGCAGCTGCTACTCCAGTGGCTTCGAAAAGATGGGATTCTAGGGATGCACAAGCTCTTTCTGTTGTTTCTCTTTCTGTCAACAGTTTCATTATTCCTCACATTTGGTCATGCGAAACCTCGAAGACAACTTGCAGATTTTAGAAAGCATGTTTGCAGAGCAAGAAATGATGCCAGAGTTTCCTTCCTGAAGAGAGAGCTATCTCATATGCATATGGATGAGGGAGATTCAAAAAAAAAAGAAAAATGAAAAAAATAAATTAAAATAAAAAATATTAAAAAAAAGATATTACAGGATACCTGTATTTGCATGTTCCCACCACTCTGAATTCTCTTCCTGAGTCTTATCTTGGTTTCCACACCTCGCTGAATTTGTCATTGAGGGAGGGCAGTAATCCTCTCTCTTCACGAGTTGGTAGGACTTTTGTTACAGAAGAGCAGACAATAAGAAATATGGCAACATGGGCTGGCGAGCATGCCATGCTTTCTAAGTTCAAGCCCAAAGGAAAAGGGCAGAAAAAGCAACATTCCAATCAGCCCACACCTCAGCATAAAGCTGATTCAGGACAACCCTCTTATAAGACTAAAGGTGATGCAGATAAGCCTAAGAAGAAGTGCATTTTTCACTACTGCAAGAAGCCAGGTCATTACATTGGTGAATGCAAGAAGCGCATAGCTAAAAAAAAGAAAAGGGATTCAAGTATGGATGTCTCAGATGCATCAACTCCTAATGCACATGATGGAGGAGATGTTACAGCCAACTTTGTAGAAGAGCACTATGCCTTTTTGTCTTGCAATTTAGATTTTTTAGTGGATAGTCTAGATACTACAGCCACTCTTGTGGAAGAGCACTATGCCTTTTTGTCTTGCATTTTAGATTTTTCAGTGGATAGTCCAGATACTACAGCCACTCTTGAGGATGACTTGTATGCTTTCTTAACTTTTAGTTATGACCCTTCAAAGGATGCATGCTCTTTCACTGTCAATGAGACATTGAACACTTGGTATTTTGATAGTGGTGCTTCAAAGCTCTACATCCACCACCTACTAAAAGGAAGGTGACATGTGCAAACAATTCTTCTTATTTAGTGTGTGGAGTGGGGGACGTCATACTCACATCCACGAATGGCACACATTTCTTTGTATCGGGGTCTTTTTCAGCTTGACATTTATGAGAAAAGATCCGATCTTGCACTTTCAGTGAGCACTCCCACTGCTGCTGCAATGCAAAATGCGGAGTTATGGCATGCCAGATATGGGCACATGAGCTATGGCAGCTTGATGACACTTCAGAAGCATGCTATGGTTGGTGCATTCCCTCCTTTGGATTCACCTCCTCCTCATGCATGTGAGGGTTGCATCCTTGGCAAGATGCATAGATTTCCTTTTAAGAAGGATGGTGCAGTAAGAGCTACTCGTGAATTACAGCTCATACACAGTGATGTCTACGGTCCCATGAGGACACCTACTTTTGGTGGTTATCTCTATTATGTTACATTCATAGATGACTTCACCAATTATACTTGGGTCTATGGTCTTAAGGCAAAATAAGAAGTGTTTATGCATTTCAAACACTTTGTGGCTATGGTTGAAAATGAGACAGTACTCAAGGTGTAGACACTTCGCACAAATAGAGGGGGGGGGAGTATATGTCTCATGAGTTTGAGGCATTTTTGAAGGAGAAAGGCATCATGCTTCAGCTTACAGTGAGGCTTACACCTCAGCAAAACGGAAAAGCTGAGCACAAAAATCGCACTCTTATGGAGATGGATAGATGCATGCTTACTAGTAAGAAGTTCCCTCATAGGTTTTGGCTAGAAGGCCTTATGTGTGCCAAATATGTTTTGAATTGGGCTCCCACAAAGGCTATGAAGAGAATCACTCCCTATGAGGCATGGCATGGGAGAAAGCCTTCAGTGGATGACTTTAGAGTTTTTGGTTGTGTTGCATATGCCCACATGCCTGTGGAATTTCGACATAAGTTGTTAGATAAGGCACTTAAGCGTATTTCTGTTGCGTATAGTGCACAAAGCAAACTTCTATCGTCTCTACAATCCTGCATTGTTTCTTTTTGGGAAAAGCTTGCATTTCTTAGCTGAGAAAGAAGCAATCTATAGTGGCTACTTCCTCATGTGAAGCTGAGTATAGGGCAGCTTTCATACGGACAGTTGAATGTGTTTGGTTGCATCGTTTGTTTGCTGATCTTCTTTCTTTATTGGAGGGTCCTTCTCCAATTCTCATTGATAGTTAGAGTGCTATAGTAGTGGCAAAGAATCCTATGTATCATGCTCACACAAAGCACATTGAGATTCATTATCATTATGTTAGAGAGAAGTTGCATGCAGGGGAGATAAGTATGATCTATGTGTCAACACATGATAATGTTGCAAACATATTCACCAAAGCACTTCCACATGAGAAGTTTGAGGCATTTCGCAGTGCCCTAAACTTATCTCCTTTTGGTGATTGATCACTGCCTTGTACACCACATTGGCACTGCAGGGGGGGTGTTAGAATTATTATTATATTCTAGGCAATGGCCAATGTATTTTAATAAGTAGGTTAGGGGAACTTTTCCCTCATTGAGGTTTTTCCCCCTAACCACAATCCAATCCCTAACTGTGGTTAGTGGATAGAATAAGGGTTTTGTCACTTAGACAAAACCCCTCACTCTCGCTTGTACTTCACTTCTTCTATTCAGTTATTCAACTCACTCTTGCTTTCTACTCTCCCTTATTCTCACACTTTTATCTTCTACAGTCACTCCAAATGAGGGCACCCACAGAGCTAGGCAACTTTGCCAAATAGGAAGAAGGCTATTGAAAAATATGATATACCCTCTCTAGAGAAGCCCTTTATAATTAAAGAACTGGAGGAGGCAGTCACAGGTATGGCAAATAGCAAGACACCAAGAGAGGATGGTTGCCCATTTAGTTTATAAGACTTTCTGGGATTTGGTTGTTCCCTACCTTTTGTTACTGTGGCAAGAAAGTCTAATGAAGGATGCTCTCCCCTATCATGTCAATGGGGGAATAACAAACTTATTCCAAAAGAGGGCCCCAAAGATGAGCTAAAAAATTAGAGGCCCATAACAATGCAAAACTGCAGTTATAATATCTTTACAAAGGCTTGAGCCATTAGAATACAAAGTAAGATGAAAGAGTGGATACTTCCTGAACAGAACGGTGCCATCTCCTAGAAGCCATTATAAACATCTAGGAAGGGTTTCTTAGAAAAAAAAAAAAACATATGGGAAGGCTGTGAGTATGCTAGGGAGACCAGACAAGATATACGCTTTCTTAAAGTTGGTTTTGATAAGGCATATGATAGGCTAAAATGGGATTTTTTAATTCAATCCTTGCAAGACATGGGACTTGGTCTATCTTTTGTTTGAAGTGTCAAACTCCTTTTCACCAATTCTTTAGCTCAGGTGATTGCAATGGGGAGATGAGTGAACCTTTCTTCTTGAAAAGATCAATTAGATGAGGATGTCCTATAGCTCATCTGCTCTTTGCTATAGCAGCAGATGCTCTTGGTTGTCTCCTCATGAAAATTTAAGTGGCAAGGATCAATTGGTTTTGTAGGATCTGGGGTGTCTCAAAATAAAAAAGGGCATGGTTTTCAGGCTATTGGGGATTGCCATGGGTTTTGAGATAACAATGAAACAGAGGTTAGATAACAATGAAACAAAGGTTAGGTAACAATGAAACAAAGGTGAGAGTGGGTTTTAGATAGATTTCAAAAAAAAAAAAACGAGTGGAGGGGTTTTCAAGCCAACTTAAGTAGGGAGGAGATTAGTGCTAAACCATTGCATTTACCCTATTTGTATTTTTTATCTTTCTTGCTAGTCTTCATCTAAATTTGGATTAGATAGATTTATCAGAATGTGTAGATCCTTTTTGTGGGGTGGTTGCAACAAGATTTCAAAGGTAAGATGGAGCTATTGCATTAAACTCAGGGAAGAAGGGGGGTTACGAGTTATAGATATTTCATTTGCAGCAAAAAAGCTCTCTGCTATCGGGTAATTAAAGCCCTTTAAAACCTAGGATGTGACTAGGCTCTACTTTTTCTGAGAAATGTGAAACACATAAGACCCTGTAGGGCTCCTAAGTGGAAGAACTACCCTCTAACTTCAGCTATCTTCAATCCTGAACCCTGCAAAGCCAAGGGACCTCACTATGGAAATCCATTTGGGGTTCCTTTGAGGATATAAAATCTTTCTGCACTTCTTTTGGCAAAGGTGCTTTCATGTCCATTGATTCAGTTTGGGCTTCAACAATTTTCAGGAACTCTCTATTGGGCTGATGAGAAATTTACTATGGCATCTTCTTTGTTTAAGAAGGGATTACATTATGCACATTGGAGATAGTTGAGATAGAGGAGCATTTCTTATGTGTCTACCAAACCTCTTCCAAGATGCCTCTTTCAGGAGGGGTATGGCTTTAGACCACTCTCCAATGGTCCTTCCATGATTAGGACTGTATTGGACTCTATATGATTATGATACGATGACACAGAGAGATGCTACTACAACAGATCAGATAGTAGCATACATTGACAGCATCACGAGATGCTGAGACAAACCAATTACAATGACATGTCATGAACTTCTATGCATTCGAGTCGGCCCCGAGGCACAAAGAAGTGGAGGATGAGGAGTTAGCAAACATGCAAGTAGCATGGATTAGCAAGAGGGGAGACACAATACGACCGAGTGAGGGATACAAAGTACACATGTAACACAGAGAGTAACCAGATCTTGCATGATTGAGGCTCAATCCATCTCCGGTCTCCTTGGAGGAGATCATCTAAGACGAGGTGTCACAATTGATATTGCTCTTAGGACACAGAGGTTGAGGAGACCACGCCCTATACCATAGTAGCCCGATAGACATAGATTTGCGATATCTTTGTCACCCAGCAAAGAGCTACTACAATGTTGGGTTTTGACCACTAACTTTTTGTGTCTAAGATTTTTTGAGCTATATAGTTAGCTTACCATAGCACCGAGCAAGGGCAGGTCTTTGTGGTTTGTATACTTCCAATTCCTATACTTTGTCCCATAGATCGTGAGGCCTTTTGAGGACATTAATACATCTCTCTCTCTCTCTCTCTCTCTCTCTCTCTCTCACACACACACACACACACACACACACACACACACACACACACAATAATTTTGATTAGTAAATGTATCTAACACACACAGACACTCACTCCTTTACACACACACACACATGTATACTTCCCCAACTATGAATTATTCTTTTATGTACTCCCCTTGAAATTTCCCCTTTACACTCTTTTTAACCACCCCACACACCAAGCCCACTAATTCTCCCATGCCTCCTCTAATCCCTTCTCAACCCATGCACTCATTTGCTCCTTACTCCACTTGTGACTTAAACTTTTTGGTTTTTTTTAATTATCTAAAATCCATATGGTTGTCTATATTCCTAGGCAAAGCAATAACAAGCCGAGGAAAATAGGCATTATCTATCTACCCAAACATAACTATGATTTTCAACCCATGCACTCATTCTCTCCTTACTCCACTTGTGACTTAAACATTTTTCTTTTTTAAAATTATCTAAGAATCCATATGGTTGTCTATATTCCTAGGTAAAACGATGACAAGCCAAGGAAAACTACCTATCTACCCAAACATAACTATGTTGTTCTAACACCTAGTTTGTTTGGATAGTGGGTGGCAGGTAAGTGGACCCCAACCTTGAAACTTGGACTGCTGCTTGAAAATTCATCTTTTTTCAATATTGTGTTTGTCAAACTCAATATTATTAAAAATTCTTAATTTGGATCGGATTTTTTGCAAACTCTAGTTATTGTATTTTTCAACTTAGTTGTCTAAACCATTTTTCCCTTATATGTTTTACTTTTTTTACCTTTTATCTAATCGATGGAATTAATTGTATGGCCCAATTATTGATGGGACCTTTTAATCTAAACACACACATACATTGTGAGTTGAAAAACTTGCAAAATCTTAAATGGGTTGCTTGAATAAGATGGTGTAACTTGACTTTATATTTGTGTGAAATGCCAATTCTATTTGGAGAGATTATATTGATGCATGTTTATGCATTTGGAGTCTGGAACATTGCTATGAAAATATGATTCGCATGACGATTTGTATTTGGTTGTGGAAGTAGTCGACTACTCTGATATATAATCTATTGGGGTAAGGTTCAACCACAATTGCAAGCCACTAAATCTAAAGGTGATTGTGAGAGGTAATGATATTTCCAAGAGATTATGTTTACCAAAGTCTTTGAAGTGGGGAACTTGCAACTCTGGTGCATACCGATGTTTTTGACCATGTTCTTCTCACGATGCAAAATTTGTCATTGCTAGTCTTTTCAAATCTTGTCCTACAAGCCAAAAGATAATGAGATAGAAGGTTCCATAGTTTCTAGGCCCAATCTCACAGGATTATAGGATGATTTTTTGTCTATCACTTTGAAATCTCATCCTACTTCTAAAATCTTGTGGTTGGTAGCCTTCTTCGTTTTGAAAGCCTTTATGCACTCCTTTGAGATCTATCGTGTCATTTTCTAATCAATGATTTCAATATGATGTGCACCATTTGTAGTAAAATTGAGCAAGATGTTGCCAAGCTACAAGTCTATGTGAAACTAGTCGGCCTGATGCAATCATCCTAGTCCTTGTAGGAGAGCATTGATAACATCGTTGCACATTCACACAAAAAAAGCTAGTTCTATGCATCAAGTCTCCTAAGCCAGTGATTGCATCTTCAAGTTATTGTTTTGTGTGTTCCCTCTTGTTTGCTCCTCCCTTCAACACCGTTGTTAACCCTATTGCAACAAGGGCCAAAAGTGCAGTCTAGGACAACAACGATCAGAGCATTGTGTGTGTAGAGTAGCAGCAAAGCTCCGCTTGTAATATCTTGAGCCTGAAAGATGGTATGATGAATATTAAAGGATGAGATAGCCAAAATGCTCTCTAGAAAAGACCCAATCATACTTGCAAAATCAAGATCTAGAGAGAGAAAGGGTAAATCTAGAGAGAGAAACCAAGAGACTTCTGAGGTCCTCCCCCATTTTGTGTAGAGACTCAAAGGTCCCCCCACTTTTTGTAGAGACTCAAAGGTCTCCCCACTTGTGTAGAGACCCAAAAGGTCCCCCCCAAAAGTGGAGGGATTCTTGTCCAAAAGGTCTCCTACAAAAGAGGTCCCACCATGGAGGTACCTACGGATTGTGTGGAGACCAACATGTATAAATATCTCTCGATGGAATGAAGCTCCCAGTATTTGGGGTTCAATGTTCAAGCTCACTATTGTGTTCATGTGATTGATCTCGATTGCATCCATGCTCTCTTACACTATCATGTTCTAGCATGCCCTTACCCTTGCACTCCCTACCCTTATACTCCCTCCTCCTCCTCTTCCTTCTCCATCTCCTCCTCCCTCCTCACTCTTCCTCCACCCTCCTCCTCCTTCCTCTTCCTCCACCCTCCTCCTCCTCCTCCCTCCTCCCTCCTCCCTCTTCCTCCACCCTCCTCCTCCACCACCCTCCTCCTCCACCCTCCTCCTCCTCCTCCTCCTCCCTCCTCCCTCCTCCACCTTCCTCCCTCTTCCTTGTTTCTCCTCCTCAACCCTTATCCCTTGAATCTGCGAAGGAGACTAGCTCTCCACTCCTCAACCTTGGACTCCTAAACCTTGCAACCCCCTTTGAACCCTGAGAGAGAAAGACTAAAAGCCTACACTTTCGGAGGTCCCTCCACTTTGTGTAGAGACCCAAAAGGTCCCCCCACTTTGTGTAGAGACCCAAATAGTCCCTCCACTTTGTGTAGAGACCCAATAGGTCCCCCCACTTTATGTAGAGACCCAAAAGGTCCCCCCACTTTGTGTAGAGATCCAAAGGTCCCCTCTAAACATGGAGGGATTCTTGTCCAAAAGGTCTCCTACAAAAGAGGTCCCACCACGGTGGTACCAATGGATTGTGTGTAAATATCTCTCAATGGAATGAAGCTCTCAGTATTTGGGGTTCAGTGTTCAAGCTCACTATTGTGTTGGGGAAAAAGGCCTACAATGCCATCGGAAAAGTGATACCATGCCAAACGGCCCAAACCTCAACCTCAACAGCCCTCCTCAAATCACCAACCTAAAGAAGGACAAGATCCAAAATCACCAACCCAGAGGTCAGCACCAAAACGACCATGGCTAGTAATTTTGGACAGTGATATTGATGAGCAAATAAATGCAACATGCCAAGAAGTTATGCCACAAAACCTAAGGACCCTAGAGTCAGGAGAAATCGAGGCAGAGCAATTGACAATGTAGGATGCAAGTGTAGAACACCCTGATGACCAAACCCACAAAGAGCTAGTAATAGATGAAACAATACAACTTGTATGGCCACGAGTCTCAATGTTTGCCATGTCACCCGATGCATTTAACTTCTTGCAATCAAAGGATCTAGGAAGGCTTTTGAGAATCTAAAATCCTTCTTCCATACAACAGATTGCTATTCAAGAAATAGATCAAAATTCCACATGGGAGTCAACTGAATGTCCAATGCAAGCAAAGCCATAGCACATTCCAGATCATATAGCATCACAGTCAACAGTTGCAACAATGGTCACAAATAGTTGCTACCATGGCGTTGATGAGCAGGAAAGAGAAATGGAAAGGCAGATGCTCCCATCACTCTGCAAAGTGCCAAGAATGAAATTCATAAGCTCAAGGAAAGCATGGTAGAACAAATGCAGCAATAGCTCCTTGCACAAAATGCTCTAGCAGAAAGTAGAAATGATGCCCTACAAGCCACGGTTTCTCTCCAAGAAAAACACTTACAGCTATATGATGCCTTGAACAAAAAGGAAGAGGACGAGTTATCCCTCTCCCAAATGAAAGTCACTTGTGATTATCTCAACAAGGAAATGGTGCACTTAAATGAAAGATTACTACATAAAGAGGATCAGCTCCATGCCACAATAGACACAAACAATGAGTTGCAGAACAACCTCAAAGAAGGTAAACATCAAATTCAAGCACTAGAAAAGGAATGCATGGCATCAAGGGAGACACTTGTGAACACCAAAGCAGAACTGGATGCTCAAGAGGAAGAGATACTCCAACTCAGCATGCTTAATGATCGATTGCCAGGGCATCCAAAAGGAGCTCAACAATTCAATAGTCTAAAGCTTGGATACACCTCAACCCTGGGTAAGTATAAAGAAAAGTGCATAGAGTGGCAAAATCAAAAAGCAATAACTTCCAAATTGAAACTTCAACTACTAGGTCAAGTCGATGACGATGCGGAGGGATCGGCACGAGATCTTTTGCTACTGGGCATCACTACATTGTACCAAGAGCTTGTTGTAGTCCTCCAACAAGAGGATCGCCTTGAAGGAAGAATACATATACCGTGGAAACACTTGCAAATCAAGATGTTACATGCAGTATCTAGTCTTGATTGGACTAGGCCAGTAAGCACAAATACTCTCCAAGATCTATGCCAGTAGATTGATGAAGATGAGAAGAATGTGTTTTGTCTCTCAGTGCATGCAAATCTCAAACAGTGTTGATGCAATACTACTGTATGAATGCTTGATGGAAAGCCCCCTTCTTTGGGTAGTAGGTGGCCTCCTACCCTTACTCCAATAATCACCGTAAACTTCCATGGGATATAACTCCTAGAAAAAATCATACATCAAAGCTGACAATGCCTACCAGAAGCGACAAGATCTGCCAGAGAAATATATGATCTACCTTCAATCTAATATCCCCAATCTTGCCACTCTCTATTCTAATCTTCTCACATACCTCCCTAACTCCAATACTATCCTCCATACCTTTCCAAAAATCCACACTAACCCATATTCCTTGCAATGCCTCTTTGCCCGTTCCTCTCAACACTAATTTAAGAATCTAACTCCTATCATCCAGTTATACCCAACTTTTTTCCAACACTTGACAATCCATCCCTTGAGGACTATCAAGTTGCTAAATCCATTTGCCCTATTCTCCCTCCACTTTCCACCAACATCCCTAGTTCTACCTTCTCAAATTCACGACTCTCTTCAACCTCATGCTTTTCCCCTATAACCTCTTCCTCTCTCCCAAGACCACATAATATTCCTCAGATCTCCCTTGAGTTTTCAATGGAAGACACCATTAATGATTCCATCAATAAGCGTCAAGAATTGGGTAATCCAAATTGCACACCCACATGGGAGTTACAATAGGATACAGATAGGATTCCCATGCCTGGTAATCCCATTGGTGATTTTTGGAGGCAATACCCAAACATGCAGTTAAGAGGAGGATGGGACCTCTCCAAAATTTCAATGAGTATCCGACCAAGCACAAATCACTCCAGACATCAGCAACAAATTGGAGCCACAGACTGCTTGGCGTAGACCAAATTTGCTCAACGTACCTCCTTGAGTACTTACAAGCTCCATCTTCCTTTCGGTGCATCCCACATTTGATGCGGTACCCTGCCGCTACCAGTGGGATGCCAATCATCATGATCTAATAGTGTAGATGCTCCTCGCAATTGGCCATTAATCAATAGAAACTCCAAGATAAAATGGACAAGCTAGGAAACACTCATCAGAGCTTTGCAAAAACATGCATCAATTATGAAAGGCATTTATGAAAAAACACTCAAGGAAAGAGCAAATACACGGAAGCCTTAGCAGTTATCCTGGAGGTGTCCCTCACCATTGATGACCATTTGCCCAACCTCAGCTTCGATTGAAATCAACAAATAGATACTCAAGCAACAAGTCGGCTCTTTCAAAGAGCCATATCTCTCAAGGGTGTTGTGTGTGTTTGTTCAAAGAAATGGTTGACACTGCCTTCTTAAAAGTAGAGCAAGCAATCTACGATGTTCGTGGATTACAAGGAAAAGATCGACAACAAGCTTGCTCCATCTATCACCAATGCCATCTTTACCACACTCATTGGGTAAAGACAACCGCAGAACAACATCGTCTACAGACTCATCCATAACCCGAGGACGGGTAATCAAAGTGGTCCAAGGGAGTTGTTAACCCTATGGCAACAAGGGCCAAAAGTGCAGTCTACGACAACAATGATGAGAGCATCGTGTGTGTAGAGTAGCGACGACAAACCTCCGCTTATAATATCTTGAGCTTGAATGATGGTATGATGAATATTAAAGGATTTTAACTATATCTTAAAGGATGAGTATAGCCAAAATCCTCTCTAGAAAAGATCCAATCATACTTGCAAAATCAAGATCTAGAGAGAGAGAAAGACTATATCTAGAGAGAGAAAGACTAAAAGCCTACACTTTTTTAGGTCCCCCCACTGTGTGTGGAGACCCAAAAGGTCCCCCCACTTTGTGTAGGGACCCCATGCTCTCTTACACTAACGTGTTCTAGCATGCCCTTACCCTTGCACTCCCTACCCCTGTACTCCCTCCTCCAACTTCTCCTCCTCCTTCTCCATCTCTCCCTCCCTCCTCCCTCTTCCTCTACCCTCGTCTTTCTCCCTCTTCCTCCACCCTCCTCCTCCTCCTCCCTCCTACTCCCTCCCCCCTCTTCCTCCACCGTCCTTCCTTCTCCTCCTCCTCCACGTTCCTCCCTCTTCCTCCTCTTCCTCCCTGTTCCTCCTCCTCCACCTTCCTCCCTCTTCCTCCTCCTTCCTTGTCCCTCCTCCTTAACCTTTACCCCTCGAATCTGCGAAGGAGACTAGCTCTCCACTCCTCAACCTTGGACGACTCCTAAAACCTGCAATCCTCTTTGAACCCTGGAACTCCTAGATAGCTCTCTCAACCCAAAACCTGAAATCCCCTTCTAAACCCTTGAATTCCCATGGAGGCGAGAGCCTTTATCAATCGTTATTTGACTCAAGGACCTATTGAACACCTATGCTACAATGAGCAATGACACAACTGTAGGTGACCAACACCCTCGAAACTTGCACTTGGGAGAAACAGTGATAACAACTGTCAACATATCACCGGAGGGACCCTTCATTTTATGGCAGTTGGAGCAAAAATTTTGATGGGCTTCCACCATCGAAGTATGGTGTGATGGTCCCTATGGGCTCTTCTCTATTAGTTGCAATAACTCTCACGAGAACTGGGTGTACAACTTGCATTTCTATTAACATGGGGATGGTTCCTTGTTAAGAATCGTATCAAAAAATAACATGTGTGTGTGTGTGTGTGTGTGTGTGTGAGAGAGAGAGAGAGAATTGGAGGAGCGAATTGAAGCATCAACTCAAAAAATTTGTGAATAAGTCTCAATCCTCAATCCTTAATGGGTGGACATATAGAAAACAGGAGGAGATTCCAACATCTATCTCAAGGTCTGTCTTCCAGCTCCTTTAACATCCACTTGCACAAGTTGGTTGCTCTCATAAATGCAAAGATGCTCCTTTCAAGATCCAACTCTATGCCTAACTAATCCATAATGACATTTACTAGTGCGGCTTCCACTAAGGTTGAATTATGTGTTATCGAAGATGGACCTATAAGAGTCAGGTGGGTTGACTGGTAACACTTTGGCACACCTGAGGGAAGGATAAAAATCTATTGAACCATCATAAGGCCTGAGTAGAAGTGAGAGGGGAGCTACTCAGGGCATACATCATTTTAGGACTAACTATCAGGGATGAGAACCCATTAGATATAATGTGAGCCACCATAATTGATATAAGATGAATAAATATGGAACTAGAATCTAATTAGGTATGGTTCCCAAGTGTGTGGGTCAGACATTCAGATTGGCTTCATAAAAAGTGGAGAGTGGCCTATTCGACAAAGGGTGCATCAAAGAAGTGCTAGCATTTGCAACATATGGGTGGACCATAATTGATAGAACATTCTAAAATCATGGTCATGATGAGAATAATCACAAAAACATCAGCCACACGAACCATGGATGCACCATAAAGAAATTTGTTCCATCACTAGGAGGGCCTTCAAGAGAGGTGACTTGAACGTCAATGTCTATGATGAATGCATAGAGCTAGAAATGGAGGCGATTGACAAGACAATAGCATACAAAGACCCATGCACATCTTTGATACCGGATAATCACCATGCTCATACTCTGGGGTCTTGAAACAATTAAGCGTAGTAATGCACGTGACAAAGGCTTGAGTAGAACAACAGGCTGCATAAATTGAGTGTGAAGGAAGCAAGATATGGTCATCGGGATACAAGGGGCATCCACCCAAACTAGGGGTAAATTTGGTGTGAGGCTAGGGCATCCCGAATCTCTTAAAAAATATCAATTGTATCGACCATGGCAAGGACCATCATGTGTAGAGGAAGAGAAGTATGGTGGATACTTGAGGTTAGAGATAGCAGACGACATCTCTTGGTTGTGCTGGCTAATATGCTCCTCCCATGCACCATCAACCTTGATTGTATTGGAACCATAATCAAGCACAAGCAACTGGTGCTGTGTCTGGGTATTCACCGTCATCTCTGTTTTTATACCATAGGTTCTCTTTTCTGGTTGCTTCATGCATGTGCAACATCTCACAATGCACAACAAAGGAAATCTAAATGGCAGATTTGCTCAAGAGAACATCCTTGATCTGCAGATTGATACCTTGCGCACATACCACTCAAGTGCTTGAGTGATTTATTCATGGAATTTCTCCCAAATATGTAGCACATTCATGTGCGTGATTAGTTTACAAAAATGGTGCTTGAAGTTGATAGGGCAGTGTTTGGAGCGATGGCCAAGTACATGGCAAAATGTCCAAGGGCGATGCAGACAATGTTTTTTATCATGTCCGGATTGTTTGCAAAATGAGCAAAACAAACATTCTTTGGATTGATAATTTTTTGATGCACAATGGTGACACACCCATCGCATGGGTACAAAGGAAAGTATAAAAAGGTCAGATGAAATTGAAGTCGAAACCTAGAAGTTGAAAGTCAAAGTTGGGGTCAAAGGTCGTCGAAAATCAAAGGGATGTCGAAATGAATGAACAAACTCACAGCTCCAACTGAGCAGGTGAGTTTAAATATAATATTAACCTATACTCCACCAACTTTTGTGGCTTGGTGGAGCGGTTAGAGCAATGGGCTATGGGCAAGCAAAGTGGAGGTTGGAAGCCTGGTGGGAGCGTGTAGTCAAAACTCAAAAAGTTTTTTTCTTTTGAAAATCCAACAATGGTCTAGCCGACCGTGATACGCTTGATTAGGCTTGGGTCAAACTACCACGCATTTTATTTTTTTAAAACAAGGGGAATATATTACCAAAGAAGGGTTGGTCAGACCCTAGCAGGATCTTACAAAAAGGGTCGAAAACGTGGGCACCCGCCCTCGGCCTGCGCTTAGAGCTAAGAAGAGGCTAGCTGGAGAAGGAAAGAGCAATGGAAATCACACAGTGGCTAACCATTGGTAGCTTTTGTCCAATAAGAAGAGCTCCTAGATCCTTTAGGTTGGCTTTCATAGGATAGCCGACTTAGCGAAACATGCATTCATCGACCCCAGATTGTCGAGATCACAGCGGCCCTCATGTGTGGCCATGCGGCAAACACAATAGAGGGTAATTTGCCCGACTCACCCAGCATAACACTTTTCCAGTAGCTGAAATCCTTTTCCAATAGCTTGCCCGACTCACCCATTGCCACAACTATCTTGATCCACAACAGATGGACTAGCTGAACTACAAGAAGAAAAACTCTGATGATATATAAAATTTTCTAATATTAATATATTCACTTTTTTGCTCCCAAAAAAAGAAAGAAACAAACAAACATATAGATCCGACACACATACAAAGCTTCTTGTCTAGCGATTGTTTTGGCATTTCTTTCAAATGAAGTATTAATGTCTGGACTGCATGATCTTACAAATAATATTGTGTCATTGCAACTACAGAGCTCAAGGAATTTTTAAGGTATTTCTTTCAAACAAATCGTTGATGTCTAGAGCCTCATAAGTCACATAAGCCAAAGCCAATGCTTTTGTGCATACATGCACTCTTGTTTATCTTCTTTCGTGACAATAAGTATGCTTTTTCTTCTTTTTGATGAAGCATTTACTTCATTAATATTTGTTGCGTGATAAATATTTGTAGCTCGTCTTTACTTAGGATTAAGATGTAAAAATTGACTACAAATCATGCACTTCAGTCCTAAATGGAAAACCCCAAGAGAGGCAAATATGTAAACGTAGTACTCTTAAATTTCAGAGACGTATAATTCACTACAACCTTGATGTCGAGTACAAGAAGGTTAATTGTCCTCCTTGCAACATGTAAAAGATTTATGACATTAGTTTGCAAGTGTTGTAAGGATAAGAGCATGAGGACCTTGCAAAATGGGAGACACTCACTAGTAGAAATAGGTTGCTAGTCTTACTATTTGTGAGTGGATGACACTGACATTAGTAAGAAAATATAGTATAAAAAATCTAAGCACAAATTTGGGAGCATAGGCTATATGTTGCCTTTTGGGCTTATAAGAAAATGTTCAAGGTCAACATTATCCACACACCATTGAGACGTGCTTAAGGATTAAAGCTAACTGCGCTAGTGAGTTTCCTAGATTCTAAGAATGGATACTAATCCAATGAATGAAAGGCTATTTCAACTAAAGAATATGGATAAACTCAACCCTCAATGGTCAATTCAATCACCACCACAAAGGCCTAATGAAAAGCTTGACCCAATAGAAATTAATTGATCATGAGACTCTAAAGAAGGAAAAATGGCCTGGCTCTACAATGGTAGATATCACAAAGAAAGTCAAAGTAAAAGGACCCTTCAAAATAAAAAATATGCACAAGCAAGAGGAATAAAGCTAAAAACTCTAGATCGTTCAATACAAAAGATGCAATGAAAAGCTTGGCCCGATCACATTAAGTGATTATGAGACTATAAAAAAGGGAAAAGGCCCTTGCTCTACAATGGCAAATATCACAAAGAAAGTTTCACTTACGAAATCTGGCCCTTAAAATAAAAAATATTGAAAGCTGAAAACTCAAGACTGACGAAAATTTAAGGGCTTCTTCGATGAAAATTGACTTGGAAGATACAATACGTTAGATGCTTAACTCGAGTTGAACAGTCAGCTCAACTTTGAGAAGAAAAAAATTGATTACATTGAACCCATTGGGTTCTTAAGAATTACTTTATTGACTTTGATTTTCAAGAGTATGTAATGCAAGGTTTACTCAATATGTGCTTTGACAAGGAAGGGATTTCCATCATGAGCAAGTTGGAATCCGAGCGCTAGGTCATCCCAAATCTAGCATAGGACAAACCACCCCCCCCCCCACCACCCCCCGGTTTTTTCAAAATCAATATGCTGCCTGCCTATGCTTCCGTGCACGTATCTCCCTGTGGAGGAGCTCCCACAGGCAACCAGCAATCACGTTTGCTGTTCAACACTAAGTCGTTGCAGAACAGTCCCATCGACCATCCCCCCCTAGGGGAACACACGTAACCAAAGGATGAGATTCCCACGTCTCATGCTGATTTCTATCCCAAACCTGGGCATATTTCCTCTTCCCCTGAGCTCCATACTCCTAGCATCCAAAATCCAATTCCAGCCATCCAATTTCTAACATAGAAGAATTTAGATTCCAAATGATCGATTCCCGTATACCTCACGTTGGTTCCATCTGTGATAGGGCTGCTCTAATACCGCTGTCAAATCGAGTCCCAAGTCTAACCCTAATCCCATCCATGGTAATTCTCCGCAATAAACAATCACGGGATAGACAAACTACCCCCCAGCACGTGGAAACGTCCATGGGCCTGTGCCAAAGACTTTGGCATCCCCTACCACCAAAGCCTGTCCATAAGAGACCCACAACACAGCATCCTGCATCTGCCATGTAGGTAGAAGAGCCTTGGCTCACGATTCAAGCATGACCATCCAGTTGAGGAGCGCTCAACTGAACCCCTGCATAATAGCCCTCACCACTCTTATATAGGAAAGCATCCTGCCATAAATAGCTTTACCCAGCCAAATATAGCTGACTGGTCCCCCTGTTATTGTGCATGCATGGAATGTACTCCAAGAAGGATGTGCTTTTGCTGCCCTGTCTTCTGCACACGTGTCAACTCTCTGTTCAGCTCAAGTGGCAGTCCTCTCCTCTACACATGTCAAGCCCCTTAGTCCCCCTCATTTGGGGGCTCATTGAGCCTACGATTGCAACATAAATAACCACTAAAAAATTATATCCCTGATACAACTTCCTACTCCTACCTCTCCAGTTGCCATCGTCCATTCTTAGAGAGAGGGCAGCCCTAATTGTCCAACACCATTTTCGGTCTACGCTTCATCATACAAAGAAGAATTGAGCCCATTTGTTCTGCCCAGGGACTTCCCCAGTAGAATCAAGCATGGATTCTCAAGTTAAACTTACACCACGAGCACTTTTGAGTCTTTCCCAATGTAGAATCTGATGAATCACAACGTAGCTCACTAGGCCAATTCAACTGCCCTACAAGGCAATAACTGTGCAAAAGCGCACCTATAAGCATGTGTCCTAGACTAGACACCACTTAATCACACTTCAACATGTGCACACAGACAAGAGACTCTCAAAACCGAAAGGGCACCACTGAGGTGTACAGCATGCATACTAAGCACTCCTGCACAGTATGGATGCTCTCCAACTTACTGGAATGTACTCTAGCGTCCCCTGTGAACTGTCCTTGGCTGACTGCCAGGACTACCTGCAATGTGCCCCTCCATGGGGCCCTTTATATAGGGCAAAAAAGCCCTCCTAAGTCATTCAACTGGGGCCTCCCCAGACCACAATGCCTACTGGCAGTCTACAGACTGCCCAGACTGCCGACCTGCTCGCAGTCCTTCTGTCCTATTTGAGGCCCTGTTTTGGGCGCCTTATGCTGCCCTCTCCAGGTTCTGCACCAGCCCCCAGATTGCCCCTCAGGGATGGCTTTGTTGGCCAAAGTGACCTAAAACAAGGACGACAGTGTGCTGCCCACAGGCAGATCCATTCCATTCCCCTACCTGTGTCCATGTGGCACCAATATCATGTATGTATACTACAATATATTCAATCCTACAAATTAAAACTTTTATAGGACACACGAAAGAACAAAGGAAAGAGGGAGTCTGTAAGCGACTTTAGAGAAAATTATGAGTAGATGAGGGGGCGGAGGAAAGTTCATAAGCAAGGCTATGATTATGTTCACTTTCTACAGGCATCCCTAGGGGCCTGCAGTACCAGGGCAGGGGGGAACCTATCTTCAACCCCTCAGACTTCCCTTAGGAAGGAAGGGATCACCCATCACAGTATAGGTGTCAAGCCTTTGTCCTCCTCATGTGGGGGCTCAGGAGTGGGGCATTGACCCTTATATTCTAAACACTGAAACCAGCCATTGCCATTACATAGCATCAGTAGTTGCTCGGTATGTATGGTGCGATCAGTCCCAATCGAAACCACAGGAAGGGAATGGCAAGAACTTAGCTCAAAACACCACCCCACCTGGGTGTGGTTTAGAATTCATACAGAAGAGGAAAATCCTCCCACTGTATGATAAAGAAGTTGTGAAGTTTAGAAAGAGTAGAGTATGGTAGTCTAGGATTAGAAATAGTATAGGAGGTAGAAGAGCAAAAAGGGTACACTTGCAAGAGTGGGCTAGAAGGCGTTTGAGGCTAGAAGGGGGGTTTAAGAGTTATAACAGGGAGCTAGAGAGTACTAAAGGGTTGCACAAGAATGCAGAGTGAATTGCAGTAGGAAAGGAAGGGACCACGAGTAAGCAGAGGGAGAAGAACTGGGTTTAAGAGTTATAACAAGGGAGCTATAGAGTACTAAAGGGTTGCACGTAGAGTGAACCGCAGCAGGAAAGGAAGGGACCATGCTGGAAAACCCACCGAGAAAGCAGAGGGAGAAGAACTGAAAAAGGGAAGTGAAATAGAGATAGGGCTGTTGAAACCCACTGAAAATTGTATACGTCTACTTTCATGCTTTCATCTTGGCAATTACTTCAAAAAAATCTAGTTCAATTAGTCAGATGGGCATGTCATGGGGAACGTCACAAAATGCTGGTATATTCACTACAAGGCTACAAATATGTGGGATTCTGGCTTGGATCTGTTGCAAATATTGAGAAGACTGTTTTGTGACCGCCATATGCATACTGTTGCTTTTCACTAAGTAACACTGTTGAGAACAAGAGACTTCTTTGGGGGGGCCGGGGGGAAAGAAACTAGGATCGCACCTTCACAAACATAAGTTCCAGGGGTTCCTACATAATTGCGCACAGGTATCAGCGTAACAGGAGTTAATCCCCTTGTACAAGAATAAGATGCCCAAAGGGGAGCAAAGAAGAGGACGAAGCCACCATGAACGGTAGAAACCGATGTACACCAAAGTTATTCCTCCGATTTGTTACACCAATTGCCTATACCTCAAGAATATGAGCGCTCCAGATATCGAGGAAAACGTGAGAGACAAAATTGCCGAAACGCAAGCAACTCAAAAACCCAATAAGGACACAATCATGATAAACACATTCTCTACCTGCCGCGATCGATGCGTATTACAGAGAGATCATCTTGGTCAAGCTAGGCATTAAAGCATAGCTCACACAAAACGAGATTCTATTAGATCATCACTTTTGTCAATGTAAGCATGCCTCAAGGAAACGTCAAGCACAAAAAAGAGCACCACCTACAATCATCCTCATGTTGAGCAAAATCCTTGACATCCTTGGTCAGTCTTTGGTCGCATCATCGCCTTTCCTTCGTCCTCGATTGCGCGGTTGCCTCTTTTCTTCACAAGCTAGTAAGCTCTTCACGTCTTTGTAGCGCTCCAGGGATTTGAAGGCAAAGGAAATATACCACCATAACACGCAAGCCACAGACAACCATGCAACCCAGCTCTCCATTGCAACAAAAGCAAGCCTTTCAGACCAAGTCGCCACCTTTTATCTCCATAATTTCCATCCTCGCTATAAAAATGGAACACCTCTAAAAAAGTCTCCCTCCTAAAAAATCATTCATAGGAACCCTCCTACAAGCTACACAAATTCCAAAACACCCTCCAGTTTTGACATCCTTGGTCAGTCTTTGGTCGCGTCATCGCCTTTCCTTCATCCTCGATCGCGCGGTTGCCTCTTTTCTTCACAAGCTAGTAAGCTCTTCACGTCTTTGTAGCGCTCCACGGATTTGAAGGCAAAGGCAATATACCACCATAACACGCAAGCCACAGACAACCATGCAACCCAGCTCTCCATTGCAACAAAAGCAAGCCTTTTAGACCAAGTCGCCACCTTTTATCTCCATAATTTCCATCCTCGCTATAAAAATCGAACACCTCTAAAAAAGTCTCCCTCTTAAAAAATCATTCATAGGAACCCTCCTACAAGCTACACAAATTCCAAAACACCCTCCAGTTTTGACATCCTTGGTCAGTCTTTGGTCGCGTCATCGCCTTTCCTTCATCCTCGATCGCGTGGTTGCCTCTTTTCTTCACAAGCTAGTAAGCTCTTCACGTCTTTGTAGCGCTCCAGGTATTTGAAGGCAAAGGCAATATACCACCATAACACGCAAGCCACAGACAACCCTGCAACCCAGCTCTCCATTGCAACAAAAGCAAGCCTTTCAGGCCAAGTCGCCACCTTTTATCTCCATAATTTCCATCCTCGCTATAAAAATCGAACACCTCTAAAAAAGTCTCCCTCCTAAAAAATCATTCATAGGAACCCTCCTACAAGCTACACAAATTCCAAAACACCCTCCAGTTTTGCTTAAGTGGCGGACCCCCATGTGAAGTCTTGCAAGTTGCCATTTGAGGATGACGTGGGCTTGTAAGTCCCTTCCCCTTTGACGATTTAGTCATCCACCTTGTGTAAGATTTAGTTTTAGCACTTTTAATTAATCTTGTTAGGGATTCCAGGGTCCTCTGAGGTATTGAATTGGTGGCGCTTTGGTCAAATGTCTCTAATGCTTTAAGAATACAGTCATGCTTTTCATACCCCCTACTGTCTCTCACCTAACTCCTCCATTAATTTCTTCATCTATACCTATGATCTACCTATTTAAAGGTCCTTAATCTTAACAAATTATTCTATGCATATAACTAGACCGAAGGAGACAGGTACTTGAAAAGGCGTTTATTTTTTAATCGAAACTTGAATTGATTTCTTAAGTGAAAAGATAGAGTGTCACGTACTGGTTGGAGCATGCACATGTGTGAAAGAATGATCTATAATTGAGAAGCATTGGCCCTCCAAATGGGGTGGAAGGAGTGCCCACGTGAGTGTACTTTTGCTATTGACCACTAGAATGCTCCTGCAATCCACATACCACATATGAATGCATAATGGCTTGTGTACACATTCCATGCATACGAGAGGTCACAACCCCTTAGGGCATACCCCATTATTCTACCCTTAGCCTATGACACTTTATGCCTACCATTTATTAATGCACCCATGCATTCCTACCCATTCCTATCCTAGGACCTACATGTGTGAGTGCACCATTTATTCCATATTAATTAATATATCAAATACATTATCCATATGGCCTTAGCCATTTAAGCCTACCTAGCCTACCTTCTAATTGAATACATTTCAATCAACCTAGCCTAATACATTCTAGGCTATAAAATCGAGTCGTGACATGGAGTACCCTAATTAAGCTTAGATCAAATGTATAGCTTGGGGACTTGATCTTAAAGAATACCAACTCATAAGGTCTTACCATTAGGCTACTTGAAGACATTGTAAAAGAAGTAAAGTATAAGGTTTTAAATTCTCTCCCTCATGAATAAGACGGGAGGGAGGCTAGAGAGGGAGGGACCGCATCCCTTCATAAATAGAGGGATGTCCTCATTACCCTCGCCTTGCTTTTCCACTCCTCCCTTCTACCTTTTCTACTAATTAATGCATTTAATGCTTTTCAATTTGGGGGGTGTATTTATCAAATGGCTAAATAGATACTAAATTTGAAGTTAGTTTTTTTTTTTGTGATTAGAAAATTTTAGTTCACTTTGAGAGACCAATCAAGAACCACTTCTCATTTTGGTTACATGACTTATAAGCACTTTAAAAATACTTCATCTACTACTTAATTTATTATCCTTTAATCTAATTTTCATTACGTCATGTTCAAAATGTGGGTACTAAGTTTTGTGAGTTCCTCTGAATTCATACTTAAAGACCTTTCAACCTGTTGGATTATTTAAGAATCTGTGTTCTTTTTTAGTTCTTGTCTTAAAATCAAGAATACCATGTGCTCTTTCCTCACCAATTTTTAAGTCTAAATCTACCAACTAATAAAGCTTTGATCAGTTTTTGTAGATGTGCTCCCAAGAATATTCTACTATATTCCAGTTGTCTGGTAGCCCTCCAATTTTGAGCCTCTTTGAGTTGAGTTACTTTTAGCTTGTTCCTTTACTTCCTTGTGCAATCACGCAGACACATTTGCATCTAGGGTTCATTTCTCCTTTGAGATTATCTTGAGTCTCTCCCTCAAGCTTTTATGTATCTTTTCCATCTGAATAGAGACTAACTCATCACCTAAAATTGACTGGGGGGTTGGCTTGTTCAGTCTGAGCTCAATTGTGCTTCAGCTCACTATTCTCCTTCTCAGGAAGGAAAGTCTATCATCGGACAAGAGGTATGACTTCATTATGCCTAGTGTTAAGTAGAGGTGATTAAGCATAGGAAGTCTCTTCTCTAATTTTCAGTCAAAAAATGATACTCTACAAGACCCCCCCACCCCCCTTTTTACATTGCTAAAAGTGCCCAAATGATGCAGGCCTTTACGTAAGGGATAAAAATCTTCCAAGGAATAAAAACTCTTTTAATTCCAAGTGATCCACGCAAACTTTGAAAAGTTGTGATCATTATTTGCCTTAACAATAGCAACATGACAAAACTTTGGGATTAGCTGAGAGGATGAATGGCAACCATTGAGGAACTTCCTAAAATTTGTTTTTAGTAAGCCCAGATTCTTGAAGTCTCAAGCTGAGATCAAACACCCTAACCTAGGCCATGAAGTCAACCCCAACCAGGAGTAGGGGTAAAAATTCAAACGCCCCTTTAGTTTGTGGGTTGAATGTTTTAGTATTGTGATGAGAGTTCTTGTAAATGCTTCTTTCACGACTTCCCTTCTTAGTTGACCTTGATGAGCTATTATATGCTCAAACCTATGTGTGTATATGCACATGTATGTGCATGCATGTGTGTGTGTGTGTGTGTGTGAGAGAGAGAGAATCATAAGAACATAGGGGAGGGTATATAAGTTTTTTTAATAAATAGATTAAATACATGAAAAGTTAGAGAGGTTTTCAAGAGAAATATATTTTTTTAAAGGATATTTTTAATTAAAAAAAGAATAAGTTATGGTATATAGAGATTTAATAAGGAAATTCAATAACTAGGAAATAAGGAGATTTACTAACGAGTAGAAAGTTTTTTTCCAAAAATTTGATTATAGTTATACACATTATAGAAGGTAGGGTCACATCTTAGTAAAGTAAGTAATAGAGGTATGACTTAAAGAATAAAGCGTTTTAAATGAAAAAAGGGTTTGGAAAGTTGCTCAAAAATAAAAAAGGACTAGAAAGACTAGAAAGTAATTCAAATGAACAAAGAGGTAAGGAAGGCTAAAAGGGCGGTAGAAATATAGGTCGGAGGGGAGCGAAATGTATTTAAAGAAATAAATAAATAGCTTAAGAAATGGGTTAGATAGAATAGAAGGAAAAAATTAAGATAGAAATAAACATGAAGGGGAGAAGGCTTGAAGTGAAAAATAAAAAAGGGGGGGGTTGAGTTTTAAGGCTTAGTAAGGAAGGGAGGGAAATTAGTAACAAGTATGTAAAGGAGGGAAAAATTAGAAGGGTGTTGTCTCTGTGCCAACATAGGTAGTACATAATGTGTGTGTAGAGTAGCGGCAAAGCTCCGCTTGTACTTGCATAAGGCTAGGAATAATCCCTCTTAGAAATCCAACTTGCATGTTTTACATGCAACTCCTACATGTGAGTTCTACATGCAACTCCTACATGCAAGTTCTACATGCGAGTTCCACATACAACTCCTACATGCAACTTGCAACTCCTACATGCAACTTCTATATGCAAGTTCTACATGCAGAGAGAGAATGTCTTACGATTCCTACATGCAAAAAGAGAAGCTCTCCAACTTGTATAAATACCCCATAGTGGAATGAAGCCCACACTCTTTGGGGCATTGTGTTGAGTTCTACTTTGGTATTCCAAGCAATTGTCTCAAGTGTCCATGCTTCCTTGCACTCCACGTCCAAACGCATGTCGTAACCTTGCAACTCCTCCTCCCCTCTCCTCCAACCTTGCAACCCATCCTCTCCCTCTCCTCCTCCGTCCTCCTCCTCCCTCCCTCCCTCCCTCCCTCCTCCTCCTCCGTCCTCCTCCTCTTCCTCCCTCCTCCTCCCTCCTCCTCCTCCCTCCTCCTCCTCCTCCTCCTCTCTCTTATTTCCCCCATGCTCTTACACCTTCTTCCTCTTCCACTCCTATGCTCCCCCTAAACCCTTAGTTCCTCAACCCTTAACCTCCATGAGCTACGAGGGAGACGAGGTCTCCACCATGTACTCTATCCTGAACCTTGGATCCTCCTAACCTTGGAACTTCTTCTAAACCTTGGAACCTCCTTCTAAACTCTGGAACCTCCTTCTAAACCTGGAACCTCCTTCTAAACCTTGGAACCTCCTTCTACCCCTTAAACTCCTCCTAAACCCTGCAACCCCAATGAAGGCGAAAGCCTTTATTACCTCAACCATGATGATGCACGTTCTTTTTACACATGCATGAACTATGTTTGCTTACCACACCTAAGTCTATGTCTCTCACCGAAATACGACTCGAGGTACTAAGCTACACATATAATACAAACAACAACCCCGATATATCTGTAGGTGACAGAAAGCCTCAAAACCTTGCATACTAAGAAAACCCTGCTCTTCTTGCGGAAGCTGTGGGAAAGAGCCAACATTTGGTACCACTGCCAGGGAGACTAGCATCTCAAGATAAGATAAACATGTGCAAACATGCGTGCATGACAAATAGACTATTACTTCAAATCACTCAAGGGCTAGGAGAGAGAAATTTTTTCCAACTCCAGTACAAAAAATAAAAATAAGTCCTAGCTGAAACTCTTCGTTACCGGTTTAGGAAAATGCATGTTTTCTGGAAAAACAGCACCTTAAGGAATCCATGTGATGGTTGTCAGAGTGTAGAGCTATAAATTTTGAACATTTCTCCTTTTTACAGAAGCACATTCTGACACAACCACCAAAAGTTATGGGCGATCAATGATTAAAGGTTCTAAATGCCATAACCCAAAAGAAAAATTGAAACCACCTCCCTACTCAAATGTGGACAAATTCAAAGCTGCACATGTATTTGACTACTCAAATGTGGACAAATTCAAAGCTGCACATGTGTTTGACTAAATACACAGCTCCCCCTCCTTCCTTATAAAAGTGCACCCATCCCTCTCATACTTTTTCTTTCACATCTTGCCTCCATCCTCTTCCCCATTCCGAGCCCTACGCAAGACACTCCTCCCTCTCCATCGACCACCACCCTACTCCCATCCTCACACGGTGAGTTACTTCGAGCCCATCTTGCAGCGATAACCTAGCCATCCACCCACCGTCCATTTGTCCTCAACAATCCCGTTACATCGAGAAAGACTTAGAGAGCGTTCAGGTGACCATCTCTTCCTCCCTTTGGATTTCCACCAAAGTTTTCTGTCCGTCAAGTTTCTTTCCCCCTCCACCATTCCCCCCTGCACCACCATCCCCTCCACCCCTCCCCCTCCACCACCACCCCCCTGCCCCCCCCCCCTCCTCCATCTCCACCACCACCCCCCCTCTTCCATCTCCACCACCACCCTCCACTCCCCCCCCCTCTCCACCTCCCCCCTCTCCACCATCCCCCTCCACCCTCCAGCCCCCTCCCACCCACCCCCCTCTCCACCCCTCCCCCTCCACCACCACCCCCCTTTCCCCCCCCCCCTCCATCTCCACCCACCCACCCACCCCCCTTCCCCCCCCCCTCCTCCATCTCCACCCACCCACCCCCCTCCATCTCCACCCTCCCCCTCCATTCTCCCTACTCCACCACCCCTCTCTCTCCCCCTCTTCTCTCTCTCTCTCCCTCTCTCTCTACCCCCCCCTCTCTCTCTCTTCCCACCCCCTCCCTCTTCTCTCTCTCTCCCTCTCTCTCTACCCCCCCTCTCTCTCTCTCTCTCTCTCTCTCTCTCTCTTTCCCCCCCCCCCCCCTCTCTCTCTCTCTCTCTCTTTTCGCCCCCTCTCTCTCTTTCCAATCCCCCCCTTGTCGTCCGCTTCTCCCCCTAAATTAACCTAAGGGCTTATATCCCTTACTAAACAAAGGGCTTAAGCCCTTGCAGCCTCTCTCTCTCTCTCTCTCTCTCTCTCTCTCTCTCTCTTTCTCCCTCCGCCAAAGTTTGGCGATGGCGCTCGCCACATGGTGGAGCCCGCCTCACCTCACCACCGCCCACCAACCCACCTCGCCACCACCTTTCATCCCCTCCCTCCTGTGTCTCCCTCCCTCCTAGGCACCTCCCTCCCTCCAAGGCACCTCTCCTTCCAAACCCCCCCCCTCCGGCGATCCCCCTCCCCCTTCCTCTCTTAGACGACGCCACCCGATGCCGCCCCCTCCCCCCCCCCTTTTTTTTTAAAAAATTATTAGTAAATTAATTTTAAAAAAAAATCTAACTAAGACTAGTCCTAACTAACCCTAAACTAACTTAGGTTAGGTAGTAGCTTAGGTTAGGTTAGTGTTGCTAGTGGTTAGGTTTGCATTAACTCTAATCAGGTTAGTATACTAACAACTGTTAGTTAGACATAGATATAGGTTAGGTTAAGTCTAACCTAATTATTGTTAGGATAGGTTAGCTGTTGTTAGGTTAAGTGGAACTTGTTAGGTCAGTTAGCTCAACTAGCTATAGTTAGTTAGATCCACAGTTAGTTAGGTTCAGTTAGGTCACTTAAAGTAACTGTCCAGTTATAGTAACTTGACAGTTAATGTAATAGGTTAGTTAGACTAACTAAAATTAACCTGGTTCAAATCCCTCAGTTGGACTTAAAGTCCATTCACACCAACCTTAAGACCAAGGGACAAACCCCCCCTCCCAAAAAAAAAAAAGATCCATTTTCCCCCTTCTTCAACCCCTCGTAACTCATTCATTTGGGACCCAAACTGGACCTCGTTTGAACCATAATTTCACACATGAAAACACCACGCTACGGGGCATTTTTCCAGCCCATTGCACACCATTTCGACATCCCTAGCGCTCGCTCATTTGCGCCCTCGTGTGGGCCTCGTTTCACACTAATTCGCTCATATCTTTACGTCGTGCCTTCAATTGACAATCTATCTGCACCGGCACATTTCCCTAGACACGTGGGAAAATCTTAGGCACATTATTAACATGACGCTCCTCACAACACTAACACAACTCTAACCCTCCACACACAACTACATCAACACTCGCACTTGCGGCAGAGACATCATTTGCAACTCTCACCCAATCTGCATGTAGCTATGCTCCGGCCAACGCCTCCGACTCTAATGCTCACCAAATCCGCATACAACTCCGCTGCAACCACTGCCTCCGACAATCCTCTACCCTGATTTCCCCCCTGAAATTCAAGAAATCCCTTTAATTCCTCCACGCCACAACATGGTTGGATGCCGTCACGCGAGACGATGATGGGGATATTGACCTCGATGTAGAGGCTAACAATTTCTTTAATCGCAAAAATAATAACAATCAAGGCAGCGCCCCTTGGGAAAACTGGAACTTCCCAAATATAATGGTAGGGGAGATCCAACCCGTTTCCTCTAGCATTTTGATGCCGCATGCCGAGCAGGTGGAGATCAATCCCATGAAACCAAGGTGGCTTGGTTTCCCATGGCCTTAACTAATGAAGCGTCTGAATGGTACCTAGACCTTCTAGTGGAAGAGCGAGCCACATGGGACTTGCTTCAAACATAATTCAAAAGGTGCTTTCAAACGGAGAGGCTACAAGATGATCCTGCTCTCCAACTAAGCAAGATCGAACAAGGTCGTCGAGAAGATGTACGCACGTACCTGGGTAAGATGAAAAGATTAATCACCAAATGTGACCCACGCCCTGATGCAAAGTACCTCACGGCTTGGTTCATTGCGAGACTAAGGAAAAAATTCCAGAAGATATGAAAAAGATTAGCATAGCTATGAAATGTTCAGTGCTGCTCATGCGGCAGCCATTGACATCGAGGATGGCATGACAGACTCTAACACTAGCAGTGATGATGGTAGATCCAGTGCACGAGATAAGCGCTTTAAAAAAGGCAAATCCAAGTCCACTGCCGAAACATCAAATGAAGATCGCCTAGAGGCCACACGGTGAGAAAATGTATGGTGTCCACACTACATGGCCAATCATATAGCAAATGAGTGGCCAGTCCTAAGAGCCAGGATCATTGCATAAGAAAATCCACCGCCAAGGTTCTGCATTGTTGGCGGCCATGATGAAAATAGTTGCATCTTCAACATGAGCAACAACCCGCCTCGACCTCAATAATACCAACTGGCACCCATGCCAGTGTACAAGCAACTGGCACTTGCACAAGCACTCCCAGCTCCGAGGCTAAATCATGTTCCTGTCCAGACATAAGTCTCGCAACTACTTAGGAATCCGAATCCACGACCATACCCAAGAGCACCAAATCTAGCTCCTCAGGTAGTTCCAATACATCAACTACAAGCCGAGGAAGTAGACTCGCCATTCGAGTATAAAGTAGAGTACCCAGTGTACTATGTAGAAGGTGTGGAGTGTCTAATACCAGTCCACGCAAATCAAGTTCGACCCAATACATATCGAGCACCAATCAAGTGCTACGGGTGTGGAGAAAATCACCGGATCGCAGAGTGCCTTCATCGTGGTAGCCCTGCTACTTTCCAACCACTCTGTAGAGATTGTGGCATAGGACATGCCTGTATGGATTGTCCCATGAAAAATAAGGTCCCACAACAAACAGAGGTTAAGTCTGACGTCCCAATCGGCATCATTGGGGTGGACCATCAAAGTCTAGGGCCAGCAAGCGTAATATCACAACTTGTGAATGTAATTACACGCTAGCAAAAAGAGGCCACCAAGGACCCTAACATTCCAACCCAACCTAGACGACTTCTTAAAAAGAAAGCACAAGTGCCTCCATCTCCGCCAAGCAATGAGTGGCCGAGCTCATCCACATCAACTCCCAAGCCTCAAATAAAAGAAGCTCCATACCCAAATGCAAAGGTGGAGAAGGCTCGTTTTCAGGCACTTCAACAATGGGTACAAAAGGAACAAGCTCAATTTGAGGCTGAGAAAGAAGCTCAAGACCCAATCCATGACTTGATCCCACAAAGTATTGATACTATACTTGAGCCTCTGTTCCAATAATAGACTCCAAAACATAATGTACCACCACGTCAACTTGAAGGAGCTGCACTCTCTAGCATCCTAAGTTGTCCTGTGTCAATTCCCATCGAAATCCTCCTATGGAATTGTCTTCAACAATGGGTACAAAAGGAACAAGCTCAATTTGAGGCTGAGAAAGAAGCTCAAGACCCAATCCATGACTTGGTCCCACAAAGTATTGATACTGTACTTGAGCCTCTGTTCCAATAATAGACTCCAAAACATAATGTACCACCACGTCAACTTGAAGGAGCCGCACTCTCTAGCATCCTAAGTTGTCCTGTGTCAATTCCCATCGAAATCCTCCTATGGAATTGTCCCAATCTCTGGGAGAGTTTCAAAGGATGGATTGAACTCGCAAATCCCCCTCCACCTAGGAACGACATCGAAGATATCCCTATGCGGATGGGTGAGAGAGATGACACCCATACCAATGATGACTCAAATTTTCCTTGGGACCTTGAAACTGAGGCTGAGAATGTTGAAATTGAAGATCAAGTCTATGACAATGACCTAGCCATTCTTCATGCCCTAATGGCAGCTGAGCTCCCAAAAATTGAACCTCCAAAGTTGAATAACTGCAGAAGATCCCGCAAGAAAGCTGGAGGAAATCGCAGAAAAGCCAAGGTCGCACACTTCAGTGAATTCGAACGAGTCCAAACAAGGATCGTCGAATTGTATCTTGCAAAGCCATCTCCCTCAACCAACACCTCTTGAATGGTCCCCTGAGGGACTGGAAGGAGTATGCGCAAGAAATGAACCCTTACTTGGGAACACCTTACCAGTGAGAGAGAGAGAGAGAGAGAGAGAGGGGGGGGGGGGAAGAGAGAGAGGGGGGAAGAAAAGAGAGAGAGAGAGAGAGAGAGAGAGAGAGAGAGAGAGAGAGAGAGAGAGAGAGAGAGGAGGGGGGAAGGAGAGAGAAGAGAGAGAGAGAAGGGGAGCGGTAGAGAGGGGGATGGAGGGGGTGAAGGGGGTGGGTGCAGAGTGACGAAAAATATGAAGGCTTAACGGAATTTGGAGAATGAAGTGGCTAGCAAAAGTGGGGGGAAAGAAATGAGGGGGGGGAGGAATGAGTTGGTCTCCTGGCAGCGGCACCAAATGTTGTCCCTATTTTACCCGTGCAGGTTTTGAGGGTGTTGGTCACCTACAGTCATGTCGTTGCTTGTTGTAGCATAGGCGTTCACAAGTGTAGCATAGGTCCTCGGGTCATGTTTCGATGAGAGGCGTAGGCTAAAGCGTGGAAAGTGGATCTCATGGGCGCGTGAATGAGAAAGAGGGATTGATTATAACGATTGATGGAGGCTCTCGCCTCCACGGGAGTTCAAGGGTTTAGAAGGGGATTTTAGGGTTCAAAAGGGGGACAGGGTTGAAAGAGCTAACTAGGAGTTCCAGGGTTCATAGGGGGTTGCAGGGTTTAGGAGGAGTCCAAGATTGAGGAGTGGAGTGCTAGTCTCCTTTGCAGATTCGAGGAATAAGGGTTGAGGAGGAGGGACAAGGTAGGAGGAGGAAGAGGGAGGAGAGTGGAGGAGGAGGGAGGGAGAGGGAGGAGGAGGAGGAGGAGGAGGAGGAGGAGGGAGGAGGAGGAGGAGGGAGGTGGAGGGAGGTGGAGGAGGAGGAGGAGGAGGAGGAGGAGGGAGGAAGGAGGAGGGAGGAGGAGGAGGGAGGAAGGAGGAGGAAGGAGGAGGAGGAGGGAGTACAAGGGTAGAGAGTGCAAGGGTAAGGGCATGCTAGAACATGATAGTGTAAGAGAGCATGGACGCAATGGAGATCAATCACATGAACACAATAGTGAGCTTGGACACTAAACCCCAAAGAGTCGGAGCTTCATTCCATTGAGAGATATTTATACATGTTGGTCTCTATACAATCCGTAGGTAACTCCGTGGTGGAACCTCTTTTGTAGGAGACCTTTTGGACAAGAATCCCTCCACGTTTAGGGGGGGACCTTTTGGACCTCTACACAAAATGGGGGGACCTTTTGGGTCTCTACATAAAGTGGGGGGTCTGGAGGGACTATTTGGGTCTTTACACAAAGTGGGGGGACCTTTTGGGTCTCTACACAAAGTGGAGGGACCTCCGAAAGTGTAGGCTTTTAGTCTTTCTCTCTCTAGATTTAGTCTTTCTCTCTCTCAATCCTGATTTTGCAAGTATGATTGGATCTTTTCTAGAGAGGATTTTGGCTATCCTCATCCATTAAGATTTATCATACCATATTTCAGGCTCAAAATATTACAAGCAGAGCTTTGCCGCTACTCTACATACACAATGCTCTCATTAGTTGTTGTCCTAGACTGCACTTTTGGCCCTTGTTGCCACAAGGTTAACAATTCCCTACTAGGAGAAAATCTCGTGTGATTGCTATTTATTTTATGAACAGAATTCCCATCTTCATTTTTGCAAAATCTCACCCTAGAAAATGCTTTCATAGTATAAAGACATCAATCTTATCAGAGTTTTTGCCACTCTTGCTCAAGATCATCCTCTGTGGACACAATAACAGGTTATGAAATTCATCAATTATGTCTTTATGAGCTATACGGAAGAGTCCAAGGCATATTTTCACAATGATCCAATCCAAAGAAGATCATCCCTAGAAATGTTATAATCATACTTTGATACACCAACCATATTTTCAGTTGCTTAATTTTTATTGTCTGAATTGATGTTTCAAAGAATGTATGTTCTTCTAGAGCATGATGCATGAAATGAATGTCAGGTTTGCTCATCCAAAGAATGTGTGCTACATTCTTTGATGGTTCAAAGGATATATATTCTAGAGCATAATACATGAAATGGATCTTATCGATGCATTACAATTTAGAAACATGTTTTTAAAATAGACCCATGGAAGGGTTTAAATCACATTAGATCTCTTCAATGAGATAATTTTTTTCAAATCACCATGACTAAATCTCTTATGCCATAGATAAGCATCTTAATTTTAATGATTAGATGCAAGTGCTCTTTGAATATGTATAATTAAAGTCAATTTGAATATTCTATCAATTTTAGATCTCTTTAGAATGATACAATTTGGATCATAAAGATTCCAATATATGCAACCATATTTGTCAATAGTAAGGTCTATGTTTCTTCTTGTCATCTAACCAATTGATGAAGATTATGTGCCAATATCCTCCATAACAAAATTCCTTTGATGTGCCAAGTGATTTCCTACAATTAAATCAAACTAACAAACTTTGTTATCATTTTCCATTTCAGTGTGTTTTTTGTTGCTTAATCTTGACTCACAATTTTTTCGTGTAGAGAATTTGTACTTGTTTCTACAATCAAGTCCCAATGAGATTGTATACCGCAATAATTTTATTTGTTTGTTCTTCTTTCAAAAGTGCTCTAATAAATTGCTCTATTAGAGTTACCTTAGCCCTTGGGATTTCATCTTAATTGATTGACTTCATGATATGTTGGTGATGATCAAGCTTGGTAAGTTTGAGAATGTTTGCTACCACTATGATAATGGCTTTATGTGCCTTATTGCTAGGACACTAAAGTTTAGTGGCTTTTTCCTTATTGATTATTGTTTTTCCTTGATTGGGTCCTTCACAAGCAAGGGTTGTACTCTTCATATGATTCATTAATCCAAAATTTTCCACTGTTAGATTTGGTAAAAGGAATTGGTGTAGCATGAAGTTAGGTATAGAGAAGGTTTACCATTGGCATTAACAAGTAGAAGGTTTCATAACTTGCATAATAAAGGGTTAAGCAGTGAGCACGTGGAAGGATTTTTATGGGACTCTAAATGAAGTTCACAGGGAATCCATGTTATTGGTAGCCAAGATCAAAATTGGTTTGTAAAGTTGTTACAATCTAGGATAGGTCAATTTTTGACAAATACAATGGTCTTAGACCATTTAAGGCATGTAAAGGAAACCAAGGTCTATGGGTTGTTGACGTACAACTATTTAGTTGCCTTCATTATGGGGCATCAAGGACACCATACTATCTTAACAACGTTCATCAATGTGGACAATGTAATGATTCTGATTGCATTATGAGAGCCCAAGGATCCTTACAATAGTCATAGGCACCAAACAAGGGTCCATCAATGATCAGCCCTATGAGAGTTGTCACAAAACTGATCACTAATATTCTGAGATTGTACGTTACTAAGTCCAGAATGGCATGACTAAGTTTGAAAGAATCCTGCAAAATGGGAAAAAGCTTTCAGGATTTTGCAGAGGCAAAGTATGATGGCACCTGTAATAAGCAGGTATACCTTAACCATGGATAGACCAAAACGGCTGATAGTAATATACAAAGGCACTCATCTCAGCCGCATGGAATGCACCATTAACTTTTGCTTAATGCACTCTTCATTGTAGATTGATAGTAAGACTTACCATTAATTTTTTGTAATAAAAAAGTTTTCAACTTTTTCTCAATTCCGAGTTGCAAGATAACCCAAAACCTTAAGCTCCTGTAAAAGTCTTTTTTCTGCCTGTGCCTAAACATACGATCCAAGATTTCAGACACTTGCATCATGAGAAGAGCTCTCTCTCTCTCTTTCTCTCTCTCTCTCTCTCTCTCTCTCTCTCCAACCTTGTCGCTCCTCACTCCCACCCTGATACGCTGCCACAAAAGACTCTTGAGGCAACGAGGAAAGGATGGTACAAGAGGGGTCCAAATGGTTGGAGAAATGGGGGATGTATATTGAGGACATACAGGAAGAACTCCTAGACTAGTGCAACATAAGACACTGAATGAAATATGGGCTGAATCAAAAAAGAAAAATAGGCTTGTATAGAAAAGCGAGGATGCTGAGCACGAACTTCACGTACTACACTATTGCAGCAACTACGTCACATTAGCACACAGTTTGACATCCAAAACTTCATAGTTTGACATCTAGAACTTCAACCAATACTCTCTACAATCTTTTTCAATTGTCTCCCAAGCAAATTGGGGAGCATCATCATGAAGATCTAAAAGCACAAAAAGGAATCATTGAAACTTTTGGAATTAGAAAACAAATAGTGTGAGTGTTTCAGTACCCTCTGTGATAAGTGGTGCAGCTATTTAGAGCTGTAACAAGAGATTAGTATGCTTAGCTTTGACTTGGGTCACCAAAAGATATAAATTAACAGAGTATTCTCTACTCTCTCTCTCTCTCTCTCTCTCTCTCTCTCTCTCGTTAAATTCCAACTGTGATAAACACTCTGCAAACTGAAAAAATGCTTGGATGTAAATGCTTGTGTGTTGGACACAAAAATTCAACATACCTCTAGATATTTGTTTGTATGTAAATGCTTGTGTGTTGGCTTTGTGAAGATATTTGCAACCTGTACTTATTTAGGACAGTGAACAAGATCTATTTCTTCATTGAGGACCTTCTCTCAGATGCACTTCAATGCTTTGTTTTGGCAGGAAATAGTCGGTACTTTGCCAATTAAATGCTTCTCATATTGCCAAAATAGAGCGCACTAGGTTCTCCTTAAAGAATTCCAATTTCTAACAAAAAGTCTCCTAAATTAAACTACTTCACATGCAGCATTGGTTGATCCTCTATATTCTACTTCTGTTGATGATGAGGATATTGTTGGTAGTTTCTTACTTTGCCAACACAAACATACTGATCCAAGATTAAAGGTGTATCCACTTGTGATCATTTGTCATTGACACTTCGTGCCCAATCGGCATAGGTGTATTATCTTGTCATAATGCATCCATAAAAACCCATGTATCTTTCAAGAGTACCTTAAGGACTCTTTTAGCTGCAAGAAGGTAAGTCTGATTGGAATTGTACATGAATTTACTAAGAACACCAGCTGAGAAAGAAATGTATGACCTTGTGATAGCCTAAGTTAGCAATATTCATGAGCAGAACTGTCAAGCGGACAATTTAATATTGCATTCCATACAAATTGAGAATGGCTTACAGACATATAGATGAAATGCTCAAGAATTTTCTGAGTATATTTGCCATGTGTGAGCATGAAGCATGTATCATCACAAGAAAATAATGGACTCCTTCCATGTCCTTCGTGTCAAACTCTGATGTGAGCTGACCTTTGACTTGTAAAATGAGGTGTCCATTGGAGCCTATGAAGAATGAGTAATCAACATAAAGTACCAAAATAATATCTTAATGTTCATTTTTATGTAAAGAGACGATGGTTGACATCCTAGTGCAAAATGATTTTGAATTCTTGCATTCCATACACGTGGTGCTTGTTTCAACCCATAAGTGATTTCTACAATTTGCAAATTGTGTTTCGAATTCCTTTGACAACATATCCTATAGGTTCTATCATATACCTTTCCTCATCTAGGTATCCATTAAGAAAAGCTTTCTTAACATCTATTTGATAGATAGGCCAATCAAATTATGAAGCAAGGAATGATTGTTCTGATTGTGGTCATCTTTGCAAATGTCTCTTCATAGTCTTCTCCATATGCTTGGGCATATCCATCAGAATTGAGATGGACTTTGTAAACCCATTTGCAACATAAGGTCTTTTTCCCTTTATGTAAATTTGTACATGTTTAAGATAACAACATTGTACTCTTCACCCATTGCATGTTGTCATTTTGGAACTTGCACTGCTTCTTGGAATGATATGAGTTCTTTTTCGGTCATGAATGCAAAATTACGTTGTTGGTCCATCTTTTGTTAGAAATATTCATATTTCCTAAGGCAGTGGCTAATGCTATGTAAGAAGGGTTTTCTACCCCTAACCTGAGGTAGAGGTTGAGTTTGTGGGTGAGTTAGTCACCACACATATTTTGGCCCCAGCTAGGGTCCATCCTAGGGTTTTGTCTATATGACTGCCCTAGCTTTATGGTTCATTAGTGTTGCTGCAATCTCAACCCAGCTTTCTTCAGCTCCATTCTCTCGGGTTCTCCTGCTTCCATTTCCAACATTTGGTATCAGAACAGGTACCCACTCACTTTCACACCACTCCCCATGCCTCCCATGCCCTCTGGTAATTTTGTCACAAAGGAACTTGACTCTTGTCACAAAGGAAGCAGGGCGCCTGTAAGAACGCTGATTTGGAGACTGTTTTGGACCTAGTCACCATCTCTGTCTGCTGTTTCGCATGTTTTTGGGCTCTAGGAGCAGCCGCCTCTCATCTGGAGCCCATTTCCACCTAGGCGACCTGTTTTGTACACATTTGAGCTGTTTTGAAGCAGGTCAACCTGTTTTTCTGAATTTTCCGATTGTTCTTCAGTCACAGCAGCTGGTTTCGCACTAGGCGCCTACATTTGGAGGGATGAGCCATTTCAAGGTGTTTTTCAGAACTGCTTTGCTGTTTAGAAGCTGTACCGTCAGTTTGGGGATTTTCAAGCCTTGTACTTGCTTTTTCAGACGTGTTCCAAGCAGCAAGTACAGCCCACTTTTTGCACTTGTGTTGCATTTTCAGCCCATTTGGTTGTGGTCCTTACTGATTTATGCAAAACAGTGATAAAAATCAGCATTTTGGGGGAGCTTCTATTGCGTTGAGAACAATTTTTAACCTACTGATCAGGTCTGTTGGTGGCTCATTTTCTATATTCAATATTGTTTGGCCCCACCTACTGATCAGGTTTGCTGGTGGCTCATTTTCTTTTGACCCGAATTGCGGACTATTTTTTGGCCCGAATCCTGGACTATTTTTTGGCCCAAATCTGGAGTATTGGTTTACCATACAACCAAAAACCACTCCCACCCTTACTTCATCGTGCATAGGGTGGGCTCCAGTCTTCACCCGCCACGCAATTACATCCTTGAGAGGACATTGTTCTTTGTAATTGGTTGCTTGGTTTGGACCAGAGGTGATTTTCAATTGCATTTTCCAAGACATGCAACCCTCAAAAGTACGTGCATGACACACATGCACCTTCCCTTTACCTATAAGTCAACAGTTCTACTTTTTCTCAAACTATTATGTAGCCTGTGGACACCCATGAATCGCGACTGTAGGTTCCCTTAGCCTCTGCATACCATCAAAATATGGCCCAACTGACCTTCAGCCAGCTCTGGAATAGAGTTGCATCTGTTCCAAGCTGTTTCTTCTACAAACTAAAGAAGAAATCCAGCAGGAGAACCCTACCAGACTACGACGCTTGTCACTAGCCTACAACTGAACAGACTATGACCTGTTCCTGGCCCTGCTACAAGCACACCTACTGCGTCAACAACCAAACAGGGACTCCATGCAAACCTGCAAATAGATCTGCATCCAAACAGTGGCCACAAACTTCATCAAATCTCCGTGCAGATAATGTACAAAATACTGCAGGTCTTCGCTATGAGATAATGATGGGTTCACAGCTTTCTCTGCTGTGAACTTCTTCTGAGAGGCTGTTTCTATCATTTACTCTTCTCTCTACCTCCAATGTGCTCTTGCAAGTAGTCCAGCCCTAGCATACACAGTTGCAAATTCATCTAGAACTCTCTCGTGCATGTGTCTCTTAACACAGTAGCCTAAACTTCAAGTATATTGAATTCTCTTCTCCTACCTCTGTTGGGGACACGTGCATCCTTTACTAGGATAAGCACTTCCAAGGGAATATATGCTTTTCCTCACAATGTCAAGACCTGGAAGCTAGCTCGGATACCAAATGAAACATCCCCAAACCAGGTCTAGTAAACATCGGACCCTGGTAGGGTACAACTTTAAGCTAGAGCACAAACAAACCATGGGATGCACCCGTAATCAACCCATAAGGTTTGGAGCTAGCAGATGACCTCCCAACTGTAGGATCAGTACATCGAGCCACCCCCAAGCTTGAGGTCTAGACCACAGTAGAGAGCTAGCCAGCCTCAAAGTCCAGACATGCGTCCCATACCACATGCCCTTTCCTCTAGCTACTGCTCCCAGGCTAGCATGTCTATGTCCAGAGGAGCACACTCCTCGAACCCCTGATGATGAGCCCCTGGCCTACACTTGTAGGCCAGGCTTTGGCTAACTTTAGTTGTGAGCCTACACTTATAGGCCAGGCTCCGGCTAACTTTAGCTGTGAGCCTATACTTTAGTATGCATGTATAAAGTAACTTTACTTTGTGGCCATGCTTTGCCAAGTATAGGTCAGCCCTGACATGCCTTTAGCAAGCCAGCTCAATTCTAGAACTCACCTTTGCTAGCTCTGATCTCAAACCTAGGTTATTTCTAATCCTCAGTTAGACCATGCTCTAACCTTAGATCTAATCCTAGATCCTAGGCTAGTCATGCACAGGCTTTGGAAAGCCTATACCCTAGTTAGTATGGTCATGGATGTAGCAAAGAAGCCTTTCAACAGAGACAAAAGCACAACGGTAGGCCCTCTCTTATCAGAGGGGGGCAGGCATCCGGATGTCGGACTTTGATGTGGCCATCCCCGAGACATGGTGGGAGGGATTGTACAATGACTCGGTCCCCCCACCACTAGCATGGACTATTTTTGAGGACTGGGGTGCTTCTCACAGTCCAATTTTTGCGGCTGTCTTCTAGCTCCTACCGCTGAAGACTCTACAAAGTAGGATCTAGGGGCCTTCTCCAACCCAAAACTATGAGGACCTTACTATCCCAATCCAAATGATCTTGACCGGTCTGCATTTCTAGAGGTAGTGTTGAATAGACTCATCAACCAACAAGTTGTTCGACCAACAAAGGGTACACACAGCGGAAGACTGATAGAATAGCCTAGGAGCTCACACAGTGTGTGTGGGGAGTGGAATCGCAAACTTCTTAAACTTATGTGTATCACATAGATGTGCAGACTCGTCAATAGACAATGATCCAGCTAGATATAGAAACCACCAAAACAATATATTTCCATCCAAAGCTATGGACACAATACAAAAGAGATAGATCCAAAGTTTCACCTTAGTGTGGTCCTTGATCTTACAACAAGGTACTTCTACTATCTGCAGGATACTCTATACTTGAGCACGCGTGCTCCACCCCAAGCGTATGTAGACTCTCCGTCCAGATCCCTTCCACCTTCTGTCCGGAAGCCAGCCTAGGTGGGCAGCCCTTTCTCAGCTTTGTCTGCAGTCTATGATGTAGGGCACAAGGCCCTCCCTTTTATAGGCCCAGAGGGCTGGCCAACCAACCGACTCAGCAGGCCCAAAATGTCTGACCTGCTGGCGACCTGCTGGTCAGTCATCCTGCCCCCTCTGGCCTATATAATGTGCCCCTTCCGGGGCTCAAAACAAGGGCCGTCTTGGCCCACAAAACTAGGGCATGGGCCCTCATTTCCATGCAGGGCCCAGACCCTAGATCTGCCCCAACCAGGGCATGGTTGGCTGGCTCTTACCAGCCCAATCAGCCCTCCTTTCTGGCCAACCGGGCTGCTGGTAACCCAAGCCAGGTTGCGCCACATACAGGGCCTGCTCCAGGTCGATTTCCTGCCCACATCCATGGCCATGTGGCTCGCCATATAAGTGCATGTACCCCTGGATACCCCGCCATCTTGTGCTGCTCTAGATCTGCCTCTTCCAGGCCAGATCCGTGTCATGTATGCATCGCCATCTGCCATGGTCTTGACGCCATATGTTGCAGCCAGTTTGATGTGTCCACGTACTTTCCTTTTCCTCTCTGATCTCTGCCCTAATGGCAGCCATAGTGCTGCCCATGTGGTCCATCAGTTCCCAGGGTCCACGCCCCCCATGCTCTCCTCATATGGGGGCTTACAGATGGGGAGGTGACCTTTCCAACACCCCCTCTCACCGACACATCTCGGCCCAATGCCAACACGTCAATGATGATGCTCCAGTAATCTTGGTCATAGTCCTCTGGAACATTTTGATGTCGAAATCTCTTACTGGCTTTTCATCTAGTGGCTCCTATTCCACTAGATCCTGTTCCGCTTCCGCACACCATCTTGGTACGCAGGTCCATCTCTGGTAGCACCTCCTGGCACCACTACCTTTAGTCACGTTCCCGCCTTCGAACGCGACCAATCCAAACGCCATGATCTTCCCATAATGAGTTAACAACCTGGAGTCTTCCAAGCACCATGCTCTGAGGGTCTGTTTCAACCCGTCCTTACTTTGGCTAGTGCACCCACACTTCCCTTCTGCCTTCAAAGAAGGCCCATTCATTCCAATCTCGCATTACTTGAGACATGAAGAGCAGATTCTCTCCACAGCATGCTATAAAGGCTCAAATTAAGAATATCAAGTACATACAAGATCATCGTACTGCCTGTGTGCTTGCTCTGAAAGCAAACCATGCACCTCATTAGGCACATACCAAAAACCTGTGCAATCCTGTACTGTCCCCTTTTGAATTACAGCAACCATTTGAACATGAAACCCTAGGGCACTCCATGGAATCCATCCTCGTGTTAGTATCAACAGCCACACTTGGAAGATTCCAAGCACTCCATGCTGTCCTTCACCTTCACAAAGGGTGTTGACTCCCTGTCGGCCCACATCTCAATGTCAGACATCATCACAGCATATCTAACCTCAGTAACACATGGAGATGTCACCAAGAACAGTTCTTTGATTACCACATTAGCTTTGGCTTTTGTGTCACCCTCTGAAATTGAGTCGGACTCCTCCTTGTTTTTCTGATCCGCCTTCTTTTTTCTGCAATCCGTCACAAAATGGCCTGGCGTGTCACAATAGAAGCACTTCTTCTGCTTCCTCTTGAAAGTGTCATCATCATCTCCAGAGTCATCCTTCTTGGACTTGCCACCGTTAGGCTTGCCCTTCCCTTTGCTAGCGTAATCCTTTGCCAGCAACGCTTTGTCATTGTTGTCGTCGTTGCCCTTCCCTTTGCCAGCATAATCCTTTGCCAGCAACGCCTTGTCATTGTATTCGTTGTTATAGTTTTTGTCATTGTTGCCCTTCCCTTTGCCAGTGTAATCCTTTGCTAGCAATGCCTTCTCATTGTTGTCGTTGTTGTGGAGCTTCTCCCTAGCTTCTTCTTGGAGCAGTAATGAACCCAACTCCTCAAAAGTCACAGGTTTGGTCCTTTGTCTTGTTGTCACAGTTGTATTAATGAAGCTTTTGAAACTCCAAGGTAGCCTCCTCAGTACCATCAAGGCCAACTGGCACGAGTCCCAATCGATGCTAGTTGATCCCTTACCACCTTGACCTTCGTCAAGTGGTCAGTACCGAATCTCCTTCATCCATATCCAAAGTTGTAGAGCTGATGCTGAAGAGGCAAGATCCGGGATGTGTTCTATCTAAAGGATATCTCTAGACTTGAGCCCGCGTGCTCCACCTCGACCATATGTAGACTCTCCGTTCAGATCCCTTCCACCTTGCTGTCTGGAAGCCAGCCTAGGTGGTCTGCAGTCTATGATGTACCTCCTTCACCTCTAGAAGATAGGCCCAAGGTAGGTCTTCCTGCTGCTCCAATCTGCTGACTTCTGGCTGCTCTAGGTGATGAATTATGAGAGCACAAGGCCCTCCCTTTTAGAGGGCCAGAGGGCTGGCCAACCAACCGACCCAGCAGGCCCAAAATGGCCAACCTGCAGGCGACCTGCTGGTCGGTCATCCTGCCCCCTCTGGCCTATATACTGTGCCCCTTCTGGGGCTCAAAACAAGGGCCCTCTTGGCCCACAAAACTAGGGCATGAGCCCTCATTTCCATGCAGGGGCCCAGCTCCTAGATCGGCCCCAACCAGGGCCTGGTTGGCTGGCTCTTACCAACCCAATCAGCCCTCCTTTCTGGCCAACCAGGCTGCTGGTAACCCTAGCCAGGTTGGGCCACATACAGCACCTGCTTCAGGTCGATTTCCTGCTCACACCCACTGCCACGTGGCTCGCCATATAAGCACCTGTACCCTGGGATACCTTGCCATATTGTGCTGCTCCAGATCTGCCTCTTCCAGGCCAGATACATGCCATGTATGCATCGCCATCTGCCATGGTCTTGACGCCATGTGTTGCAGCCACTTTGATGCATCCAAGTACTTTCCTTTTCCTCTCTGATCTCTGCCCTCATGGTAGCCATAGTGCTGCCCATGTGGCCTTCCAAGGTCCACCCCCCCATGCTCTCCTCATATGAAGGCTTACAGATCGGGAGGTGACCTTTCCAACACAAGCAGCAAGATCATCTCCAAGAATACTCCTCCACTGATTTACTGCAATCCCTTCATGAACAAAAATCCAGAAGAAGAGAATGCTCCTCAGAAATTTCTAGAGCCTCCTCCAACGTGAGCTCTTCTTGAAATCTCTCCAATCTCTTGCAGTAATTTGAAACTTTCTAGCAAAGAAAGGAAGACCCTTTGAGTGGTTGTCTACTATAATCCACTCGCACTCACTTGGATCCCTTTAAAGATACTCTCTGGGGACACTCCCAAGAAGCCAAAGCCTCCACATACCAAGTGGGATATCCTTCAAACGATACCACGTAACAGTGCTCAACGAGGCCCACCACTCTGACTAGCTCCAAAAAACACATCCGAATCAAAAGATTTGACCAATCTACCTCCAGACTTGTCATGTGCATGGATTGGTATCTGACGTGGATTGGTATCTGACGTGTACTGGGTACACAAGACTAGCTCAGGTAGCCTGGGGAGGCTTAGAGCTAGGCAGGCTTGATTCTCGGGTTGAGTGGCAAGGGTACGAACCAGTTTGAGGTCTTCGCTATTTTTGGCGCTTGGGGCCCAAGTCTATAAAAGGGGCCCAGGGGTTCAGTTCTCAGGTAGCCGATGGGAGCAAGTTTTGTTCCCATGTGCTAGGTCTGATCCTGGATTGAGTCGCGGACGCGCGCCTGCATCTTAGCGTAGCCCAAGGCCCAGTAGCAGCCAAAGTAGTACCACTAGCCATCTTCAATTCAAAGAAAGAGATTTTAAGTGATAGTTTAGAGATGTGAGAGCTAGTCCTGCTCAGTTTCTCACGTTGTGTGTGTTTGTTTGCAGATCAGAGGTTTCAGGAGTGCTGGGACGTTTCAGTTGGTATCAGAGCCAACTCCTGAGGTAGGAACTTCTGATGCGAAAACTTTGGACGATTTCTTCCTCCAGGTATGCCCTAATTTCGAAATTTGCTGCTGCAAGTTCTTGTTGGTTCATGGGTTATCGGGGGTGGTCAGGATGTAGGAAAAAGGTAGGAGAAGAAGAGTAGGTGATTTCGGAATTGCTGAAGGGATTAGGTGAGAGAGGGTTGAGGCGTAGCTAGGAGAGAGTGGAGATGCAGGTAGGAGAGTCATGAGAAGAGCTGGGTGGCAGGCGTGGAGATTTCGTTACTGGTCAGGGCTGCGTAGGGGCAGAGGACGCACGTGCGTGTGGCTGAGTGGTGCGCCATGGCTGGAAGGAATTTCGGCCAGGGCAGGGAGGTGCGCAAGGGGCTGGAGCAGGGTGCGGCCACTTTGTGGGAGGTGTTGCTTTTTTCGAAAAAGCACCACCCTCCAAGTTTGGGAGGGTGAGCTTTTCTGGGAAGCATGGCTTCCTAGATTAGCTGCCCTATCCCCTATATAGCTTGGCAATGACCCAAGCTCAGCCATAGCCTCAGCTAGTGTGCGCAATAATACCTCCTTGCACATCTACTGGATTGCGCCATCTAGGAACGGCCATAGCCTGCGATAGGCTACCGTACAGCCTACGTCAGATTCGGTACAGCCTGCGACAGGCTACCATACAGCTTGCGTCCGCATCCGTACAGCCTGCGACAATCATCCGACTTGTTAATTAATCGGAATAGAGTGGTTTAAAACCCACAATATTCAGATTGGATGGACGGAGCATACCCTTTCTTTTGTAGATAAGGACACCCAATTTTGTATTCAGTGTGATAAAATTCCCTCTTCTCAGGGACCTATTGTATCTGCGATGCAGCTTCGGAATATATTAAACACTTGTCATTATGATGTCTATCAGTGTGTTTTGATTCCGCTTTCTTCATTTCTTGTCTCTGTAATTAACAAGAATGATTTAAGTGTGTTTGAACACCGTGAATTGAGAATGTTGTTAGATAGTTTTAAGGATGTATTCCTTGCTCAACTGCCGGAAGGTTTACCTCCAGAACGGGTAATAGATCATCGCATAGACTTAGTCCCAGGGGCTCAACCTATTAGTGTACCACCTTATAGGATGAGCCAGCTAGAGGAGGATGAGCCAGCTTCATAGCTACAGGATTACATGAATATGGGCTATATTTGCCCAAGTAAATCACCTTGGGGGGCACTTGTCCTCTTAAGAAAGAAGAAAGATTCTACTTGGAGAATGTGTATAGATTATAAACGATTAAATAAAGTGACAATTAAGAATCGATACCCTCTACCTCGTTCCGATGATTTGATAGACCGTTTGGCCGGAGCGAAGTATTTCACTAAGATTGATTTGCGTACGGGTTATCACCAAATCCGTATCTATGCTAAACACATAGATAGAACCGCATTCCGAACTAGGTATGGTCATTACGAGTTTCTTGTATTACCTTTTGGTTTGACCAACGCTCCTGCTACTTTTCAGCAGATGATGAACGAACCAGTTTGAGGTCTTCGCTATTTTTGGCGCTTGGGGCCCAAGTCTATAAAAGGGGCCCAGGGGTTCAGTTCTCAGGGAGCCGATGGGAGCAAGTTTTGTTCCCATGTGCTAGGTCTGATCCTGGATTGAGTCGCGGACGCGCGCCTGCATCTTAGCGTAGCCCAAGGCCCAGTAGCAGATCCCAGGCTTCACAACGCCACCTGGTGGTATGGGACACCAGGTGGTTTGGATCTGGCTGGGAGTTCGTGCCAGTAGCTCAGCTCGTGGCTCGGAGGGGACATCTCCTGATTCGGGATCACATCCCGTAGATGTCATGGTTGGGTGGTGAGCAGCCTGCTCAGTTTCTCACGTTGTGTGTGTTTGTTTGCAGATCAGAGGTTTCAGGAGTGCTGGGACGTGTCAAGACTGCACATCAAAGATCAAAGCGTCCTCACCTTTGTCCCACAAGAGACCTATAACATAAAGAGGGGCTTGCCTGAGAAAGCACCCCTGATAGGTCTATGCTATCCCCCATCTCTAGTTGCATCTATCTGAGCAATCCTCCTACCATTCCCTCTGAGGTAAACAGTCACTTAAAGTCTGTGACCTTCAAAGAGGCTCTTCAAAGCCTTCCAAGAACCCACAGAGGAAGCAATACCTCTCTTCCATCTAGACTATTGCATAGGCACCAAGAGGTCTATCAAGCTCATCCAAAATAATATCATTCACATGACTGACATGCATGTTGATATTGTCTTGTAAACTAGGGGAAACCCTCCGTAAAACGAGTTCTTGAAGCTCCGCCAAGGATTGACAAGAGTAGCCATAAGAGGTGAGGAAGGCATCGTGATGTAAAGCTCGCTTTTTTCTTTAATGCATTGGCTCTTGAAGTTCCCCTTCGGGCAATGATTGGATGGACAGCTGTGAAGGGCAGACTCAGTCCTGAATTAACCTCATCCATACCACAAAAGAAACTTGGGTATGCATTTATGAAACATCTAATCTACATATTTGTTACACAATAAGCAGGCATCAGCTCCTCCTAGCGTAAGTCCCCTAAACAAAAGCTTGCAAAGTAAATACCCCTCCTTACAAATGATCGGGATAGTGATGCTTGCCATGCGGCAAGCTATATCTCGAAGACCACAAGGGAGGAGAGAGGGACATAAGCAGGCTCCCTAAGTTGATCATCAACAGCATCCTATCATTGACTTCATTCCTTGGCAACACCAGCCTTCACTCTCTTATGGTAGTCTCACCTTATCTTTCCTTTTGCTGCATTTTTTGAAGCTCCCTACCCCGGTCCCCTCTCTCCCCTACCCTTTCATCCTTTTACCCTCTTCAACGGCTCGTGCTCATGGCATCGATGGGACAAGGTTGATTCCATCTCCAAGGATGACAATGTGAAAGTAGTAACATGTGCTGCCTTTGGTGGTATAAAAAAGAGTGGAGGCACACATCGAGTGTGAGCTCATTTGTTGGGAGTTACAAGGATGGGCATCTCTCTTTGCCCGTCAATGCCACCAATTGACCTAGTACATTTGCAAGCATTGCAGAGAATTTGGATCATGTTGGGTGTGTGAAGGTAACTTGGTATGGTTTGTACGAGTTCAATGCATAGTTTTGGATGACCCCTTTTGGGATGATGTAACCATATTGCTTGATGTGACAAAGCCTATTCTCATTATGATGAGGCTTTTAGGTGGGGATGACCCTTACATTGGGAAGTGTATGGCTGGATGGGTAGGATAATTGAAAGAATTTAGAGCTAAGATTATATATATGCCCTTGGAAGGAAGGAGGAGACAAGGTACTCACAACTAGCCAATCGACAGATGATCATTTGTCTTTTGCTCTTGAGTACTGCCTATTTTGGAAGGGGGTTTGAGGGCCTAAGCCACTAGATTATTATGTGGTTCTAGAGCATGGCCTCCTTTTTTGGTTCTTGCATATTTAAATACTCTATGATATATAGACTATCGTCCATCATGTATGGCATCTTGTCTTGCTATTTTCCAAGGAGGAGGAACGAGGATTTGGAATGGGTATGCCATGTCATATGACATGTTATACAACACATCATCATATGGCATACCTCTGAACTTTTCATTCATTCCGACATCCGGCATTCTTGTTCTCTTGTAACTATGATATAAGCACTAGAGGAATCCTTTATTTCATCAAGGTTCTATCTTCAAGATATTCCAGTGATCATAGTAGAGTGGTGTCCTATTCCATTCCACATGTGAGTTTGATGATCTCAGTGTCATTATGTAGTTGCCAGCATGAGATTGGCATCACTGCCATTCTCTGCTAGTGGTAATCTAGAAAACTGAACCTATAGATTGACACTCCACTAATTTTATTGGCTGCAGTAGGATAATGGCAAAAGTGCCAATGCACATGTGAGTTTAGGATTCCTTGTGCATGTTTTCAGGTCATGGTATGAGATTGGCACCACTACCATTCTCCACTGGTGGCATTCTCCACAGAGATTGACACAATTCCATATGATCTCTGCACAGCGGAGACAGTGATCACTACATAGAAGAATGCACATGTGAGTTTAGGCTTCTCAATGCCATTTCTTAGGGCCTAATAAGAGATTGGCACCACTGCTATTCTCCACTTGTACAAATGTTTACCCTACTATTCTAGGAGGGGTATTCCAGTGATGATAGGAGAGTGGTGTCCTATTTTATAACACATGTGAGTTTGATGATCTCAGTGTCATTATGTAGTTGCCAGCATGAGATTGGCATCACTGCCATTCTCCGCTAGTGGTAATCTAGACAAACTGAACCTATAGATTGACATTCCACTAATTTTATTGGCTGCAGTAGGATAATGGCGCGAGAGTGGTGGTTCCAATACACGATCAATTCAGATCTGTCTTTGGGAAGATTTCAATAATTGAATGAAGATTTTAAATGCTGGAATAAATTGTTGCACCATATTTGCGACTTTGCTCCTAGAAGGACTAGATCTTAGATGCACTGGGAACTTCATTTCCTATTTCGTTGTGGTCTATGATCTCTTGAATCATATTCTATTGCCATAAGGTTCTTTTTGGGCTGAATCTTTGTGTCAACCCTCTGAGACAGCCGCGAGATGTCCCTTTGACATCTATCAAATCGGCCATTTCTTTTTCCTCGACACAGTTCTCAGAGCTTTCTTGCAAGACTGCTGCTTGAAGCAGTGTTTTGAGTTCAATAGTTCTTCGTTTCTATGTAAGTTGTTTATCAGCATTGTTGGTTGCTATTTTCTACGGGCTATTTTGCGAGGAGGTTTTTCTTTCTATTACATTGACGTGGATCGACGTGGATCAAGAGGGACCTTTCTTCTACATTGCAGAAAATGGTACTTTATGCTAAATTTTGATGCAACCCTTACTCTGTCATTGGTTTTGTAGCTCTATTGTTGGTCGTCTCAGTTTTCTTGGAAGAGCTTCCATTCCATTTCATGGACGCTGTCACCTGGAGGTTGAACCTATTATCTGTGTTGCTGATAAAGCAGTTGTTGTCGCTGTCTATTTGATCCATGGCTGTCCTTCAGGGAAGATCACTGGTTTCATGGAGCCTGGCAGCTGAATGCTCAGTAGCTGCAATTTTCCACACTATGCAAAGAGCTATAGATTTGTACTCCAAGTGATTATTCTTATCAGTTGTTGCGAGACAAGTCATCCCTGCACTTCATTCTCCCTGGACAATTCACCTCTTGGGCATCAATGGCCCAAGATATTTCCATTGGCAAAAGATTTTATACATGGCAAATTTTCATAATAAAACTCTTGTTTACGAAGGGATTACTGCCATATTTTATTGGGAGATACTCTGATCCTAAGCATGCCGTATAGATGCAACGGTTAATGGTTGTGTAAAGCGTAGCAAGACCTTCTTTAAAGCTTTGTGCGAGGCATATGCGTATGCACAATAAGAGAGAGAGAGAGAGAGAGAGAGAGAGAGAGAGAGAGAAGGTTAGAGAGAGAATGTAGATGACACCAGATTGGGTCCCTGTACCCCACTGAGGGCCCCCCTCCCCAAATGGGGAAGAATTTACTTTATACTTGGAGAACTGCAAAAGATACAAATGACACTCCTGTAGAGAGCTCGGGATGCAACTTTGAGGATGACCCTTCGATACGGAGAGCTGACCCACAAATGCCTGAGAAGTAACCCAATATCGACGAAGACCGATGCTGCCCACACGGAAGATGTGGACCATTGTGCAAGCCTATCGAAGAGGCTTTTGCTGTCCCTGGGCATGCAGCGGAGCTGCGTGAGTGTGAGAGATGAAGGGAAGACGGAAAAATCTGAGATATGGAGCTTGAGAGATCTATATGCAAGCTGAAAGAGATGGAGCTAATGAGAGCTGTAAAAGAACTCTGAAAAGAGCTGAAAACTGTAAAAGAAAGCTGCTCTATGGTGCTGTGTGGACACCTTCCTCGATCACCCTTAGGGACTGCTGAACTGATGGTTGTCTTGCAGAGGATGTTTGGAAGGGCTGAGGGCTGCACCGGGCTGGAGACTGAAGGCTAGATTGCTGAGGAGCTGGATGGGAAATGAAGCAGGCAAGACTTCCTTTAAATAGGGGGCTGTGGGGCTGAGCCGACCAGCCTGAAACAGGCCGACCAGCCAGTCGGCTAATTGGATGGCTGGTTGGGCTCACCTCCCACCTCCTTGCTGCCTAGGGAGGGGCACAAGGCAGCCTATAAAGGCAGCCCTTCCCCAGCCCACATTCTCCCTTGCTGGGAGCTCCTTGGTCTAGCCTTTTGGCGGCCCTTCTAGGCTCCAAGCCTAGGCTGAGACCTAGGCCTATCTAGAACCCTAAGATGGAAACACTAACCTACTCTTCTCCAGTGGTACTAGTGAAAAGGACTTGATTTCTGACTTGACCTAAGGTGGAGATACTGACCTACGTAGCTCGTGCCTAACTGTCTCTGGACAAGGTCTCACAATGGGGTCACAGCATACGGCAACATATCCTATCATAGGAATCTGCACTTTGTCAATTTTTGAGGGTGATAGTCAATACCACTTTATATGTTGACTATATCTAGTTTGGTCCTCCACTTTCCATCTCTCTCTTTCCCTCTTGAGCTTCTCCTCCATTGGGCATTCTCTTGAATCCATCTTACTTCTTAACAGTGGCCAGCACTGTAGGCTGCCGCATGGACTGCTACACAGTCCACTGTCAAAGGTGGGCAGGACTCTGGGTTATGACAAACCTATGAGCAGCAAGCAGCAGGTATGGACTGTATAGTAGTGTTGGAAAGGTCACCTCCCCATCTATAAGCCCCCATGTGAGGAGAGCATGGAGGAGGTGGACCTAGGGCAAGAGCTTCCACATGGGCATAATGTTTGGATGCCATGTGGGCAGCATGCCCAGAGGAAAGAACATGGAGAGGGGCTGCAAGATGGGCAGTACCCCACAGAAAAAGAGGGAAAGGGGCTGCCACATGGACAGTGTCATGGCTGTCATGTGGGCAGCACATCTAGAGAAGTACCTGGAGTCATCTGGGAGTATGGATCAGCACCATGGATAAGGCGACTGGCAGAAGCAGGTCCAGGAGCAGATCAGTGGCGGTTTGGAGCTCTAGAAAGAGGCAAGAAGTGGCTGTATGAAGGCAACACATGGCAGGGTACTGCAGCAGCAAAGGCGCACACGTGCGGGGCAGGATTGGGGCCTGCACAAGGGCCTGTTGATGGCGGAACAGCTGCAGCAAAGAGCAGCCTGGCAGCAGCCCAAAAGGGCCTGGCTAGGGCCCTTATAAAGGGCTGGTTGGACCAGCCAACCAGGTTGGCCAGCAAGCAGACTGGTCGGCCAGTCTGCTCGGCCAGGATGATGCTGGCTGATCCGTATTTATTGCAGGCCTTTGGGCCTATAAAAGGAGGGCATCCAGGCCCTCACAAATCATTCTTTGGAGCAGCAGATCTACAGCAGACAGGAGCAACAGTTAGGGCTTCCTTGGGCCTTTTCCCAGGAGGTGAAGGAGACCTAAAGATGACTGCAGAGTGAGCTAGCAAGTGCTGCCCACCTAGGCTGGTTTCCAGACAGCAAGGTGGAGAAGATCATTCTGGACAGAAAGTCTCAGACGCTCGAGGTGGAGCACGCGGGGTCGAGTCTAGAGATATCTGGCAGATAGTAGAAGTACCTTGTGGTAAGATCAGAGGACCACACCATTGGTGGGACTTTGGATCTATCTCTTTTGTATTGTGTCCATAGCTTTGGATGGAAATATATTATTTTGGTGGTTTCTATATCTGGCTGCTTCATTATCTATTGATGAGTCTGCACATCTATGTGATGCACATTAAGTTAAGAAGTTTGTGATTCCACACCCAACACACAGTGTGTGAGCTCCTAGGCTATTCTATCAGTCTTTTGCTGTGCGTACCCTCTGTTGGTCGATTCCTAACAAGTAGCAACTATGGATTCAGGATAGTACTTCTGGTGCAGCAACCTGTATAGAACTGAAGTACAACATACATGCAGGCTGGAACAGAAGATGCACTGCTATAGGCACTTGAAGAGACCCTTAAATAGGCAACGAAGACTGCAGCAGGTTGGCAGTCACAGAGCGGGTTGAAACAGACCCAGAAGACTTGGTTCTTTTCAGGAGAAAAAAGTTGGATGTACCCAGTGACTGTACATGAGTTGTTTGATGTACCCAGTGGTTTTGTGATGACATTTGATAGTGCGATTGAAGGATGGTATTGTGGTTGTACCTTGTGTACTGGCTTGGTCCTTGAAGCGCAACGATGAAGCGGAGCTGGACATGGAGGTGCATAGTATACTGGTATTTTGACACATTTCTTAATCCGTTCCTAGGAGCTTTTGAAAGGGAGCAGATGGAGTGGATACATCTTCTGGTCATTGTGGGCCCATAGTGTGACAATGAGAGGGGATGTTGGAAAATAGGGTTCATTGTTCCACTTGTAAGCCTCCATATAAGGAGAGCACAGGGACATGGTACGGGGGTAGGAATGGTGAGCGTGAGAGTCTGCTGTGTGTGCATCAGGTTTGGACGCCACATGGGCAAATCTAGGTGGAGGAAGATATCCACAAGGCAAGCATGTGGGCAGCCCTGCAAGCTGCCACATTGGGCAGGAGCTCTGGGTTAGGACAAACCTGTGAGCAGCAAGTAGCAGTTATGGACTATACAGCAGCAGGTGCAGATGCCAGGACAGTACGTGTCGTGCAGCAACAGGTATGGAACTGTAATATGGCAGACATGCAGGCTGACACAGAAGGTGCAGTGCCTGCAATAGGTGCTTGTAGAGAGCCTTAAATAAGCCAGGAAGACTGCAGCCGGTCAGTAGCAAACTATCATTTGACAGCCAAGAGAAGGTAGAGTGCAAGTATGCAGTGCAAGTATGCAGTAGTGATAGAAGGCCAAATGGCACATTTGGGCAAGATCAGCACAGAGTAGGCCAGATCAGTGCATACTAGGCCAGTCCCAGTCTGTGGCAAGTCCGGTCAGACCTGACAGAGTCGGCCGATCTGCTTAAATGGGTCGGCCAGTCAGAGGGCTTCCCAGCTCTATAAAAGGCCTTGTTGTGGAGGCTGTTATTAGTTAAGTTCAAAGGCATCCCTTACCCACTCTAGAGAAACACTTCATGCACACCTACAACAGGTAGGAGAGCACAGGGTGCTGTCTAAGGAACTCGCACTACAGATGGTTGCTGAAGCGCACTCAGAGAGCATCCAAGGGAGTAGATTGCCGAGTGTTTGGGGATCTCTGTGGACGCTTCCTGTAAGAATTTTTTTGGCTGAGTATTTGCGATATTCATTCAGATTCTTTCCACTGTTCTACTCGTCCATTCTCCGAAATGGGTGCTTGTGAGTTCTCTCTTGTCGACACACAGTTTGAAGTTTGATTAAAATATTTCCTCCTTCTCTACTCTTGAGATTCTTCCCTTGCACATACCATATCCATTTCTATATAAATGCATGGAGAAACTACCCAGGAGTCCAGGTCTTTTGACAATATGCCATTACGGGAACATTGGTTTTGAGGATATGTTATGATGGTGTTCAGCCATCAAATGCTGTAAATTTGATACTTGTATGGTTCTGAGGATATGTTATGATGGTGTTCAGCCGTCAAATGCTGTAATTTGATACTTGTATGTACAGAAGATTACACATTGATTGGAAAATAGTTATTCATAACCATCATCTTGGACATCACGTGTAGTGACAATTGCAAGACAATTGTCCATAATGTGGTGATTGGACATTCCATTTTGGAAAGAGTAAACAAAAATGGAAGTCATCCTGAAGTACTCAGAAGGGGTGCACATCTTTATGACTTGATGGTAACATCTTCTAATCATATGCAAGTGTGGGTTAATAGTATTAAGATAAGTATGCCTATATTAGAGAGATCTGAAGCACTATGATTTGAACCCTATTAATAGATTCTAGAATCACGTGAGGCATTAGAGAAGTAACAAGGTAGCCATATGCTGTTTTTTAACTGAGTGTGATTGATTTCAATGTCCACCCAAGTTGGTTTCAGGTTGATTCTTTTTCATATAGCTGCTTATGCTTGGGCAATGATGACGACATAAGTGTTGCTTTGCTTGCTAAGTATGTCTTCCTTTTGTTTTTCAAAAAAATTTGTTACCTCTTTTTTCTTCTCTTTCGTTTTCTCTTTTTTTCTGTGTAGATTTTTGGACTTTAGAACAACAAAATATCTAAATTCGTACGATTGGACATATTCTAGTAGTACAAAGGTATATATGATTCTTTTCATAATACCCAAGAGGGTAATTGAAGGATTCCATGGTTTGAAATTCACTTTTATGAAGACCTATAGTCAGAAAATTAAGTAGAGATTCCAGAATCAAGAGCGAGTGTTGAATAATTATTTTACCTATTTGTTTTTTCTACTCTGATTTATAAGGACATAAATCTAGTTTAGGAGAGGGAGGGATGGGGGGGTCTTTACTGAGACTAAGTGCTTTAATCAAGTTTTGTGATTCTCAGAACGGACCGAGAACTTTATGTAAATAACCTAACGAGTTGTTGAAGAGTCGACTGCAACAAGAGAGAAATGGCACTCTCTCCCACAACACGGACAGCTGCAGAAGGTTCCCTTTGCAAAACGACGGGAGGTATACCTGCTTGTCAAGCCTGAGGATCTGAAAATGGAGGATGCCATCTTGAGCTTCGTCTGAAAAACAATGAAGATTACTAAAAGAAGACGAAGATGATGACGAAGAGGATGTTGTCTGCGCTCCATCGTCATTTAAGGGAGCTTCCTTGGAGCCCTCCATAAGTCCTGCACAAAGGGAAGTCCAAAACCTTAATTAGACTCACGCTCTTACAAGGCTGAAAGATTAAGTGTGGCCTATCCATTGACTTTCAAGGAAACATAGTTCCAAATTGGCCTCCAAGGTTGGATTACGGATTACAAAACAATATGTTTTGAGAGACAAGTAATCAATACTTATTGATCAAGCCTAGATCTTTGCAAAAAAAAAACAAGATGAACATGGTTCAATTGGCCTGCCATGTGGCATTTAATTGGTTGGGTTTTTTTAAAAAAAGGACATTAGGCTTAGTTGTTAGTTGTGTGCTTAGTTTAAAGAATAGAAAACAAGAGAGTGGTTTGACCAGTACACAAAATATGTTCCGTGTGAAGTGTTGTTTGTGGATGAGCTTTTCTATTGTGGTCAATAATGCTCCCATAAATCTCTGTCGGCAGTGCTATTTGTTGCTCCATGTTGAGGGATTGCATGTATTGAAGGAGGCTTTGCTTGTTTTGATTGTTCGCCCTGTAGTCAATGTTAAAATCTCCCACAATGTATGTTTCTTGGTTTGGATGGATGTTAGCTTGTATTTCTTGCAGGATTGTTTTGAGCGTTTCAGTTTTTGCTTTTGGTGCCTTGTACACGTTCACAATGGCTATTGTCCTGTCTTTTGGTAGGTCTAGAATTGTGAGCAAGCAGTTGCAACTATCCCTAAAAATGTTGTGTGTGAATTACGGTGACACTGTCTTTGAAGTACGCGGCCAAGACGGAGTCGTGGGTAGTTGTAACATGCAAGAATCCTGGCAGGTTGATGTTTGTGCTCTCTTTTGCATGGGTTTCTTGGAGGCAGAGTATTGTTGCACTTGCTATCGCTTCGCTTTGCACAATGTTGGATCGGTGGCTTTTGATAGACCTCGTGTTCAAGCTTTGCAATGTTTTGCATGTTTTGTTTGTGTTCTCCATGTTTCCGTGTTCAAAAGCCCAGAGCCTTTTTGTTTGTAGCCATTAGATCTCTTGGAGTACTGCTTCATCTACCTTGATGTGTTTTGTTTCAAATTTTTCCAGTAGGTATAACCTGCTGGGGTCACGCACTCATGATAGAGCCATATAAACAAGCCCGTGCAATTTGATTTTGGTCGGCTCAAATGCGACGGAGTCCATTGTGAGCCCTTGTGAGCGGTGGATTGTTTTGGTTGTTGCTGGTTGTACTGGGAACTGTGTCCTTGTGGTTGTGTTTAGGTGGTTGTGCCCTATCTAGAATTCTTTTGTTATTTTCTCGATGGTGGTCTAGTTAGGCATGGTTTGCTCTGTGTGTATGTGCATGTTTTCTTGCACGTTTTTGCTCTCCTGTTTTCTTGTCCCCAAATTGCACTCACAAAGTTGTGCAATGGTCGTGTGTGTGCGATTCTCTGAATGTTCCCTCCGCACCATAGACTATCCCGTCGTTGCTGAGGTCTAGATTCCCTGAGCATATCTCCATGATCATGCCTTGGTTGAGAGGCTTGAAACCCTCTGATGGGGCCACGATAATAGTTTTGTCATGGAAGTCCACTACCTATTGTGATGTGTATATCCCATGCACAAATGTGTCTGTCTCCCCTCATTTTTATTGGATTTGTCCTCGTCCACTGCGGGCTCTGCATCGGTGGCTACATTTGGTCCTTGGATGCTTTGCATGTACTCCAACCAAGTTTGATCAATCTTCATGTTGTTTTCACGGTACAGGGGGTTGTCAAGCAACTCCAGTAGTGCGCACATTGTCTTGGTTGGGTGAACAAGGCCTATGTTGTAGTTGTGATTGTACTGTAGCCATCGTTTGATTGCCACAATGACAGAAGCGTTGTCGTTGATGAACCGTGGTAGCACTTTCTAAGCTCTATCGATGTCCGCAAAGACGTTTATCACACTGCCATGAAGACCTAACTGGCCTTCGTATGTCAGCTCTCGGATCCGTGCAAAAGGAATTCTGATCGAGACCAGGCATTGCTCTACTTTGTTGAAGCTTGCAGTGTCTGTTGTCTTTGCGGCGAATGCCATTCTCGAATAGGAGAATATGGGAATTGAAGAGATCTAGTAGCTAGTTAGGAACAGAATGGAAATGTGGAAAGCATAATGAAAAGAAAAATGGAAAGAAAAATGAAAGAACAAGTGCTAGGCAATGATAACCAAAATACTCACATGTAGATAGCTTGATGTTGACTGATATCAAAATACTATATAGTGTGACACTAGACTCTAGAAAGCCATAGTGTATATGGGATAACTCCCAATATGACATGTGGCATGTCTAGGACTCACTAGACTATAAAACACCCCCTAGACACCTAGTATACTCATTTTGACTTACTTTGGCTTACCCTCCCATGAAGGCAAGGTGAGAGACTATTGGAATGGAACCAAGAACAGATTATGACAATGATGGTCATCAGAACTGTGCATGCCGGTCTAGAACTAGACATGGTTCCCACACAATCTCAGAGGCAAGTAAGCATGGCTCAGAGGCTAGTGAGCATAACATAGAAATCTCATCTAGCATGGCTCAGAGGCTCATTATGCATGGATGCATGACCAACTCAGAGGTCTAGGAGACCAATGCACCAACATCCTGGAATTCTCAAGCTAGGCCTAATAAACAAATAGACCTATCAAAGCCAATACATATGGCTCCCACAGTACATCCCCCCTTGGCTTCATAATAGGACATGTTAGGAAGTCACACACCAAAACAATAGGAAAACCAATACATTTTTTTAGGAGGACTATCCAAGGCAGAGGACCTTTAGACTCAATGAAAACCAAACACTCAATACATATCATTTTAGGGGGACAACCTAGGGTAGAGGACCCCAAAATACATCAAGCATGTAGTAATAAATAAAAATATCTCTTTGTGAAAGAGATGTCCTCCAAGTAGCTAATGCACATGTGTGCACATCCCTGCGAGTCGATGACGATGTCAATGAAGCGCTAGGCAGGAATGCCCCAAAATATGTATTGGGGTGAAGTCCATGGGTAGCTACATGGAGCAATTACATGATGACTCTCAAAATGCAGGAAGGAGGGTCACCAATGTCGAAGTAGAAGCCTCAGGTACCATGACCAATCGAAAAGTCAATCAATGCGAAGTACCTCAGGCTCCGATCGAATAAGCAATGTTGAAGAAGCCACTTGTTGATGTAGAGTGGTCTACATCAAGCTCGATGTAATACACTAATCAGAGAGATCACTGTAGTGTGTCGGAGTAGTATCGGAGAACTCACATTTAGCTTGGGAGGTCTTCTCCAAAGTTTGGAGTAGTCACGTGAAGGAGTCACCGCAACGTAATGTCAAGAGCTCACATCAGTGACGGGCAGAGAAGATAGAGGCAGCGTGGACAGCAGCTCCAAGAGAATGACGGGAAGAATGTGGGCAGCAGCTCCAAGAGAATGTCGAGCAGAAGGTGCAAATGGCGGGCTGGAGCAAAGGTCGATGATGAAGAGGATGGACAGCTCCACGTTGAGCTGGTTGCATCATGCTTGGGCTATCAAATCATTGAGCTCCAGAACAAAATTCGTGCGCAGAAATAAATTTCGTCACTTCTTGCAAGAGTTGTAACTTTTCACAGGAAACTCGGATTGTAGTGATGTAAAAACGAAATTTGTAGTCCTCAAAGTCCTCTACAACTTTGCTGAAGACACAAAGCTGTGATTTTGCTTCTAGCTCCGGATAGAAGCGTCACATCGTTCGTAGGTCACAAAAAGATGTAGCTGAAGGAAGGAGAGAAGAGGACAGCCTTCCAAGGAGGAGTTAGAGTAGCTTCATTGGCCTCCCTCACCTCAACCTCTTGGAAGGGAAAGGGAAAGGGAAAGGGAAAGAGAGAGCAGGGCTAGGAAGATGGCTCTAATACCATATGAAGAGATCTAGTAGCTAGCTAGGAACTGAATGGAAATGCGGAAAGCATAATGAAAAGAAAAATGGAAAGAAAAATGAAAGAACGAGTGCTAGGCAATGATAACCAAAATACTCACATGTAGATAGCTTGATGTTGACTGATATCAAAAGACTCAAGACAAGTACAACATTATATAGTGTGACACTAGACTCTAGAAAGCCATAGTGTATATGGGATAACTCCCAATATGACACGTGGCATGTCTAGGACTCACTAGACTATAAAACACCCCCTAGACACCTAGTACACTCATTTTTGACTCACTTTGGCTTCATATTCCAACAGGAACCAATTGTCGTCGTATTTGCCTATGGCAAAGTGAACACAAAGATTGTGCGGAGCATTCAATGCTCGATGCCCAAAGCGTGTGTATGTTGAGGAACTCGTCGCTACTGGACAGTGGCAACAGCTTTGCTTGAACAAAAGGCAGCCACAACAGCAGCAAGGTAGCTAGGCGTGTCCACAATTTTTTTGTAATAATATTTCTGGGCTTCGGTCATGTTGGGCCGTGTTGTTGTTGGTTGGGGCTGCCTTTTTCTTTTCAGTGGAGCTGCGCTCAACAATGCAATGCAGCTTTGATTGTGCTGGCTTGGTTGGTCGCATGTGTTTACGTGTTCGTTTATTGAGAGCGGCATTGTTTTTCTGCAAGCTGACCACATCCTGTAAATTTTACCACATATCTTTTTTGTGTTGTATGGTGTGGCGGGATGTTGTTCCTTGAACACTGCAGCCAAAGCATTTGCTGGCGCATTTGGGTTCTCTGCAACAACCTTTGCTAAGTTTGCCTCATCTTCGTTTGCCCATTGTGTGTAGTAGCGTCTTGCACTTGACGGGGCTAGCGGCGCAATTGTTGCTAGATGCTTGGATTGTTCTAGCAAAAGGACGTGCTTGGGTGACATTGTTGGTATGCCCACAATGAAGCATTCAGCAGTGTAACATCGTCGCTTGCCAGCATAGTGAAAGGCTTGCCAAGGATTCTCTTCATAGCAACCAAGCAATCGTTGATGAGGGTGTATTCGTTTGTAGAGCGTAACAATGCAGACGTGAGTTGTGCTCGGTGGTCGCTATTTTGGTGGCTACCAATTCTGGCTAGGCTTTGTTCGGAGATTATGGCTGTTGGCTCCGGGTGGTTCGGCACTTAAACATGCAAGAACATATCAAAGAGTGTCTCGTAGCTATGCTGTGGGAAGAATGCTGCAAGGGCTGCGAGAACGTTGGTGTTATCAGGATGGTCCTCTGCGAACTGAAGGTGACGCTGTAGCTTGTGCTTTGCGAGGAGTGACTGCATGTCCATTACGCTGTGGAAGCCCCAGCATTGCTTTGTTGATTTAGTTTATGCAATTTTCGCATCAAGTGGCGGAAACCGATCGTGGAATGATTTGTTACATTGAATTGCAAAAAGTAGTCAATTTGTGCACCACCAAATCCCTGAACCCAAAACTTCGTGTCTCCTTATTCGCTGGCAGAAGTTGTGATTAAAAAATTGATGGAAAATACAACCTTGTTTTTGGGCGGCTAACATTCACTTGATGTGCAAGGCGATCCGAGATCGATTCTTCACTTCGAAATGCAGATAGTGGGCAATGCTTTCTGCAACGTATTTCTAAACTTACACATCCTATGCTTGTATTTCCACATATAAGCTTGTATTCCAAAAATAGGGGGTAAGGAAATGACTTTATTAGGTAGGTTGCGATGTACAGTGGGGGGGAACTAGAAAAGCTGCAATTTAAAAACGATATGCCAACTAGCGTTTGGCTTGTATTTACAAGCCAAGAACCAAACGAGTAACGAGAAAACTTTTTTTTTGGGCGGGCGGCGCTGTACAGATGGTTGCAAGCGGCAAAGGAGAAACTATATGCTAGGGGCAAATGCGGTGTTGAAGCCAGCACTATTGATAATGAACTTCCCAGAAGGTTGCTTCTCATACAGCATGTTCCTCGTTGCTACAATGCTGTGCGAGTGGTACTCAATGAACGAATAGTGCAGGTGTAGCACCTCATCGACATGTGATCCGTGTATCTGAATGGCAACTTGTGAACTGTCCCGATGGACAACAAAACCTTTCAAGGATGGGACACGTGAAATGGTCTGCGGGCTGTCACAACCATAGAAAAAAGGTTGGTTGGGGTCCTTGCTGGACACGTGCTCCCCCACATGCATTGCATTGGTGCTCCACCAGTGGGTTGTTTAGGCCGATGAAGTGAAGGACACCGTTCACCTGCAGTTTGAAATAAAGGAAGTTAACTCATGTCGAGTCCTTGAGTTTTGAGGACTCATTTTACCATTGTACCTTCTTGTCGTATCCAAGTTGGGAGACCTGGCTTGGTATGTATCAGTTTAAGATGATGACTCGAGCCTAATTAGTCTCTTGAGCGATTATATCCTCAATCGGCACCTAGTTAGCTTAGTGGGCATCCCACGAGTCAGGGACCATCTATGTCAAACCTTGTTGCTCATATTTCGAGCTTAAATCTGGTCGTGTTTGATGCATGGGGTGCTCCACCTACTCTCCCTATTGCCAAGCTGTACCAAATTCCTTCACTTAAGCTGGTTCACCTTTGAGGCCTTTTCTAACCTAGCGACAAGATCCGGAGCTTGAAATTTTGAGGGGGAAGCTTGAGAATAGCCGATCATACCAATTCAGATCCAGCCACTTGCCCACTCCCTTACTTTTTCAATTGGCTATGAAGTGCTTTATGACTTCTGTCCATAGAACCTCCCACTTGAAGAGTCTCGGCAACCATATGATGACCAGGGCTGTGTTTCTGAGGCCTATATCCCACAACCCAAGATCGCCTTGTTGTTTTGTGGCTTTGATGGGGTTCCAGGGGATGTATGCATCTTCATGTTGGCCATCCTCTTCGGCCAAGAGGAATGCCCGAAGGAGTCGTTCTATTTCCTACTAGTGGGTCTTTTTGTAGCACCATATGGAGGTGACGTATGTGGTTTGGCTACAAGAATGTGCTAGATCACTACTAAAAGGGCCTTCCATCCAAGACAGATCCTGCTCCAAGCCTTCAACTTGTTTTTGATGTGTTCTTTAAACCAAGAGAACCTATATCTAACTATAAGGTCAAGCCCTAGTGGAGCCGCCAGGTACTTGACCACCTCATCTCAGTTAATGACTTGAACCTGCATGTTCCATAGCCAAATCAGAAGGGGGATCTCGATTGGTTCTCAATGTAAAGGTCTTCTACCAGCTACACTGAGATCTCGAGGCTTGGTAGAACTTATTGAGGATTGACAAAAGGAATTCCACCTCGTTCTTGTCTTCCCTTGCGAAGGACATGATGGGTCAACGTTTGCTTGGGTGTAGCCAATCACAGAACTATTTTTGGGGCTACTTTGGGGCCGTGACGCAATGCGCTTCTGGGTGAAAATTTGAATTTTGCACGGACCCATGCTCTCATCGAAATTTTTTCGACGTCATGAAGGCACACTGGCATAATAATGAGACACAATCTATTTGTTCAGAACACCACATAGCTCAACACATGGCATCTTTGCATTGCTTTGCACAGCGCAGTCTCTGGCCTACGTCGCCTGATCACTTACAATTGCACAGCCTTTTGCTATAGCTTTTCCACCTGTCACTGGGCACGCACCCATGCAAATCATTAAAATTGAAGGTTGGCTTGGAGAGACCACCGCGCTGGTTCTTGCCATAATAATTAGATGCAATCTATCATTTTGAACACCACCACAGCGCAGTCTCTAGCCTGACCACCTGTCATCATGCAGCTTTTTGTCGCTTCTTTGCCCGCAACCCATGCAACTCATAGGTTGGCTTAGAGAGACCACCACGCTGATTTTTGGCATAATAATGAGACACAATCTCATTCAGAGCATCGCCTCAGCGTAGTCTCTGGCCTGACCACCTGTCATCGCCCAGAATTCAAGGTTGTCTTGTAGAGACCACCGCGCTGGTTCTTGGAGTTATAGCTCCGTTATCTATTTTTACGTATTATAGGAGGAGGTCTATGACGACCAGCGCGGTAGCAAATAGAAGGAGATCTATGAAAGCCACCACGTTGGTTCTTGGAGTTATATATTTGTGTACCAAGGAAAATGTATTCCGTTGTGCAACCAAGTAAAATGCAATTGACGATATGGCCCTTGAGGGGTCCCCTCTAGGGGCAAGAGCCATATCGAGATGCCATTTCTATCTAGTGGCATCCTGGATATTGTATAATGCGCGTCGATATGGCCCTTGCTCCTAGAGGGGAGCCCTCAAGGGCCATATCGTCAATTCCATTTTTTGAATATTTAATTGTAATTTTCTAGATGTATCTCCATGCAACCACAATGGTGGGGTCGTTGGAGTTATTTTGGTTCTATTTTGGTCATAAACCAAGGAAATTGTATTCCTTCTTTCCTGGTATTTTAGTCCTTGTTGCAGTAAATATAAATGAGGACAAAAGTACAATTTATCGAGTGAAAATTGAGAAAAAGAGATTACAATGTACATCTACGTCCAATAACACGTTATATAAAAATTATCAATTTATACTAAGCAAAAATTGAACAGAGGATACGAAGGGTCTCCACTAGTGCTAGCATTTCTACTCCAAGTGAGTGCAATGCAATCACCTTATATGAGAAGGCAGATATTATTGGGATCAAAGAGCATTGAGGGGGGGTGGTACTAGGCATGCTGAAGATGAGTGGGTGAGCAGAAGATGAGCAGGGGAGCAGATGTACAGTGACGAGTTCGAGGAGGGAGCATGGAGCAAAGTAGAGTAGGGGCAAAAAAGAGCTAGAGGACGGGTGTGGAGCAAAGTAACAAAGCATGGGTGGATCAGAGCAACGTAGTAAAATGCCAAATGCCACGGATCTTATATATATTATAAAGTTCGAGCCACCGTGACGGCTGGAGCTTGTCGGGGTTCCATCCATATTAATTGCAGGCCTCTGTGATGGAATCCCCTAGATGGGCTGGTAATGATGAAGAAGATGCCATGTGGTGCCACTCTGGTAGCTGGTAATTACCTGCTAGCCTGGTGGAATCTTAGCCATGATAGACGTGGTTGATGAGAGCCACCACCACCGGGCAGTAATTCTCATTACCATGTCTAATCACTCATTACCATGCACTCTAGTTCTTTAGAGCATGCAAGCCCGATGACTGGTAACTTTTACTACACTTGTAGTGATCATGCATGCTAAAGCACGGTGGTGGGTGAGTAGTGGCACGGTGGAATCGTAGCCACGATAGATGTGGCTGATGACAGCCACCACCATCGGGCAGTAATTCCCACAAAAGTAACATTAGGAAAAAAGGGAGCTCATTTTGGGGCCTTTTACGGTTTGGAAAAATAAGCTCTCAACCAATCAATAGAAGGCCAACGTAACGTTGAAAATTCACGAAAATAAGAGAAAATAGAAAAAAGAAACAATACTTTATGTAAGTACAAGCGTGCTACATTAATGAGGAGATTGGTTTTTTATTCTCAGAAGATCTTTGGACAAGAAGATAGAATCTAAATTGACATTTTATCTGACAAGACCCTTCCCGCTTCCACCTTCCTTTGAATTTTCAAATGTTGTGCCGCCTTTCGTGCGAAAGGTCTACCATTCTACACCATTGCCTCATTGTGCAACAGCCTTTCTTTTCCAAAACTGCTCCCTTGATCCTGTTTGGCGTAGAGTAAGATGTTTCTCGTCAACTGTTTGTTTGCCCACTTTCTCTTTCTTGAAACTTCAAATTGTTATCTTAGTTACATTACTTTGCTATTGTTACAGATTCAGAAAATCTCTATGGTGAACCAAAACCACGGCCGTTCTTGTGGAAGACGCTCTGTGGATGATAATGCTACGAAGGCAGAATTATACCAAACATCTTTACCCCGTCGACCTGCTTCTTCTATTTCATCGGTAGAGAATTCAAGTACAGTCAAAACGGAAGGAACTTGGGAAAGGTTTAGTGTTTTGAAAGGAGCATGGGTGCTCATGCAACCTAGCAAAAGAAAAAGACCCCAGACAAAAAACATTTTCTTGGCATCGTGGAAGGGAAGAGTACGAGATTTTAAAATCACCAAAGGGAAGATATCCGTGAAAGAAGTTTTGATTCAGCACGTGTACATGCATAAAGAACTTGTCTTGCGAGACTATCCAAAAAAATCTTCCGCAACACAGGCCTAATTGTATATTTTTCTATTGTGGTTTTTTTCTTCATGAGGTGTATGGATTTTTAAGATGAAGCTTTCTCTCTTAGCTTATTGACATTCTTGTGTTGTTTTATTTCAGATTTATATCCTTCATCGTATGAGACATGGCAAAACATCGATTGTATTCTGGGATTTATAGATGTTCTGCATGGATCGATAGGAGAACAACAATACCAAGGTCGATGTGCAACAGAGCTAGCTCAATCACGTATATTTTTTACTGATCATTTTTATCAGTTGCTGGACAAAGCTAACACACATGGTGTATTAATAAAACAAGACCTTCCGGCGTGGAATTCGGTGGATTGGCCTCACCCACATTCTAGTGTTACAAAGGCATATAGGGCGAAGCTTTTTATAGAAGTACAGAAAGCTCTGAGGCCCAATATTGCCACTAAGATAGTAAAAATTTCTTTGTGCATGCCTCTCACAGTTTTTGTAGACTTGTTTAATACCTTTCCAGTAAAGGTTTCAAAAACAATGTTCACAGTTAAAGCAACAAATTCGGCATGCATGCCACAATTTTTGGATAAAGGTTGGGATAAGAAGACATGTAGTTCAGTGTTTTGTGAGGTGGTCCAACCTTCTATGCAACTGAAGTACATGGTTGCATCACAAAATTTTATTTTCTCTTTTTATTACAAGTGCAGTCGAATGCTAGGCACAAAGCTTGTCCCAATGGATCAAGATGAAGAGTCTTTTGGTGCAGAAAATAAACTTATTGATATTGATGTTGTTGAGAATGGTGATGTGGTAGCCAATATCTCATTAAGAGAATGTTGCTCCCTAGCTCAATTGCACAGTGACATTCTGTTTGAGACTGAAGGTTCTATCTCAAACAACTTTTTATTTATCTACAACAACAGAAAGGTACACCATCTGATTTATCCTAGTCTCATTAAGCATTGCTATTAGTTTAATTTACCACTCTAATTCATATTGCTTTTTTGCAGTTACTCAAAAGAAGAGAGAGCTCAGTTAAATGCAAAGACATAGAAAATTTTAAAATTGAGATAACGCAGACTCCATAAAGAAAGGTTTTGTATTCAATCAAGTAAGATTTTGTACAGAACTGTTTAGCTGAATCTGGAGAACATATTTCTAACATCCATTTTCTATTTATGTACAGTTTCATCCAGAGGCTGCTCTACATTTTCTGGAGGATCTTCTCTTTGCTGCTCCATCCTGTCCATGCTCCATCCTGTCTCCTCCACTGCCCCAGAAGCCTCTCTTTGCTGCTTCTCCACCTTCTCCTCAACATCAGCAGCAGGTCTTTGCTCCTGTGTCTACTCCTCCTCAGCACTCTGTGATTGCTCCTGTGGCTTCTGGTCCTTAGCATTAGGTGCTTCATCTGTGGGATCAAGGTGTATGACACCTTCTTGTACTTTAGAGCTTTCACCCAGCTCCACAGTAGCTGGTACAATAGGTTTGGGGGAGGCATAGCTCAAAAACCTCCAAATTGTATGAGCTCTAAAATTATGTACATAGTTGGGGCTGAAGCTATCCTCTTTCATCTGCAATGGCAGAGGATAATTTAGAACACTTTGTATCATTATGAATTATCTTCAAGCTAAATGAAAAGTATTTTTCCTTACCAGATCTGACTGTTCCTTCTCAAAGTAGCTTGAAAGTATATATTTTGCATTGATCAGCACCCTCCATCCACAGCTACTTGAATCATTTTGTTGTGGTGTCTGTACAGTTAGAAAAAAATGTTAGAAACTGTGAGCATCAGCACAAAACAAAATTATTCAATAAGTTCAAAGACATAGTTGACTTGGTTCTTGCCATCACTCTGAAAAACTGCATACAAAGGATTGGAAAGAGATCACAGACATGAAGAACATGTTCTAACAAAGAAAAGGCAATCACAGGGGTGGAAGAAGCCAAATAGAGAAATTTGCAATAAAATGCGATATGAGCAGTTTGGAATTTCAAACAGGTCCACATCGCATTTTGCTGCAAATTTTTGAAATGACATGCTGGTGCACTCCTACAGTGATTTCTATGTTTCTCCAACCAAATACAATATGAATGGAGTTTATGCAAGAAGATTACAGCTATGGAAGTCACAAAACCAGAACATGTTCTAACAAAGAAAAGGCAATCACAGGGGTGGAAGAAGCCAAATAGAGAAATTTGCAATAAAATGCGATATGAGCAGTTTGGAATTTCAAACAGGTCCACATCGCATTTTGCTGCAAATTTTTGAAATGACATGCTGGTGCACTCCTACAGTGATTTCTTTGTCTCTCCAACCAAATACAATATGAATGGAGTTTATGCAAGAAGATTACAGCTATGGAAGTCACAAAACCAGAACATGTTCTAACAAAGAAAAGGCAATCACAGGGGTGGAAGAAGCCAAATAGAGAAATTTGCAATAAAATGCGATATGAGCAGTTTGGAATTTCAAACAGGTCCACATCACATTTTGCTGCAAATTTTTGAAATGACATGCTGGTGCACTCCTACGGTGATTTCTATGTTTCTCCAACCAAATACAGTATGAATGGAGTTTATGCAAGAAGATCACATGCAAATATCACACTTGAAGATCTGCATTCCTACAGTGATTTCTCAGTCTTGGTTTGAGTCTATGCATTTCCATGCAGGATGTATTTTTTCTATTTTAGGCAAGAAGATTGCAGAGACTAAGGGGAGAACCCATTGTTACTGACCTGGAATCTATCTGTGGATGTGCTGTGCTGCTGAGGAGTAACCTGTGCTGAGGATGAACCTGTGCTGCTGGACAAGATGTTGATGCTGCAGAGTATGGAGGTAGGGAGGCAAGAGAGCAGAGACTAGAGGGCAAGAGGTCTAAAACAGGATACCACAAATAAGTGCAAATAGAATTAAAGAATCACTAAATCCCACATGTGTGGAATCTAGTCGTTTTTCACACGTGTGGATGGGACCCAGATCTCTTGGAGTTTGAAATTTGGCACATGTGAAAGTACACTTTATTCCTTGGAACTTGTGCCAATCATGATTTCATCATCAATACCACAACCACTTTTCCCTCCCCTGGATCCCAATCTTTCATCCCTGCCACGACCCTCGCATCTTCCATTTCCTTCTCTCTGATCCTTTCCTACCCAGCACACTCCATCCAGACTGCAACCTGCCTGAAGACAGTACTGCCAGATCTCCAGGTTACCTAGAGTGCAAAGTTCAAGCTAGAGAAAGAGCAGGAGATTTACCAGTGCAACTCAATCAGCATGGAAAAGGAAAAAAAAGGTCAGAATTCTAGTTTGGTTTCAATGTTTTTCAACATTTATTTCTTCCATCCATTGGATTTTTGATGTCCCAATGTCTTCACTTAGCTCCATCCTTCTTCTTACATTTTCAATTAATACTGTTCAAGAATGTGGTAAATCACCCAAAAATTAGATTGTAGGTTGATATGAATAGAAACAAGAAATTTGCAACAAAATGCGAGGAGAGTGGTTTATAATTCTCTAAACAACCCATATCGCATTTTGCTGCAAATTCCTGTTGTTGACTCCTTCCTCATGAAAAGTTTCACTCATTCCATTATTTCTCTTGCATATGAGATCATAGTGTCCAGGAATCACTGAGATGAACCAAGTGCTTGATTTGACATGCACATGAACAGAACTTGAGAATTTGCAACAAAATGCGAGGAGAGTGGTTTATAGTTCTCTAAACAGCCCATATCGCATTTTGCTGCAAATTCCTGTTGTTGACACATTCCTCATGAATAGTTTCACTCATTCCATTATTTCTCTTGCATATGAGATCATAGTGTCCAGGAATCACTGAGATGAACCAAGTGCTTGATTTGACATGCACATGAACAGAATTTGAGAATTTGCAACAAAATGCGAGGAGAGTGGTTTATAATTCTCTAAACAGCCCATATCACATTTTGCTGCAAATTCCTGTGTATTATTTGTTTCTCACTTCTACCTCATTAATTTGCTATCTTTAGCCCTGTGGAAATCTTCCTTGATGATGAGAAATGTTTTTGTTTTGGAACAGCTGGCTCCCACGCCCCACCTTTCAAGAGGAAGCTGGACTTTTCTGCTACTATTATTAGACCACAGCAATCACCAGGTGAGTCATGAGATGTCATGAAGAATTATCTGGTGATATACAATGCATTCACTGATTGCATATGTCAGCATATAGAATTCATAGTATATAAGTTTTTGAACAGGCAAAAAGAAGAGGCCTGAGCAGAGTGCTGATTCTTCCATCAAAAAACAAATGGAACCAGAAGAGGACAGTTCTCTAGATTTGTTCTTATTTGAGTTTCTTCACAAATACAAGGCTCAGAGTAACTTTCATATATACCACAGTATTTTCAACATGGAGTTCACAATGAGCTCTGTACTGGAGCAGCACAAAGATTTTCTTTCAGACTATTGGGATGCCTTCAAAGAATTGACAGAGGCAGGAAGAATTGTGGGAGGAGAAAAGGTTTTTGTGCACCTAAATCATATTGTCTCCAATGACAGGCTGAGGTACCATGTGAACAGAAGATTTGACAGCCTGCCTGATCACTATAAACTCAACTGTACTTTGCACACCAGAAAGTGCAGAGTGCTGGAGGAGAGCATGGCATTTCTTATGTACATTGTCTTCAGTCAGGAGTCTTTGGATGAACAAGGGCAGGAAATAGAAGAAGAAGACACATCTGAAGCTTCTGAAAAGGAGGATGTTTCTTTGGTCACAGAAATGGCAGAGCAAGAAGAGGATATCAACCTTCAGGATGAGGGCCTGCAAGTGGCTGCTCTTGACCTTGTTCAACTGAGGACAAAAACTCTGAGGGGAGCAGAGCCAGTTGAAGATTTTGATGTTCAGAGCAGCAACTATGCAGTGCCCATGCTTCCAGGTGTGTTGATTGGTGGAAAGGATTATGTTTTCCTCCATGATATAGAGTGTATGTTTGATTTGAGGGAGGACTATGCCATTTCCCTTATTGCCCAGGCTTCAAGGCTTGACAAGGAGGTTGGCATAGAGGATGACCATTCACTATTGGCTTTGGAAACAATGTTTGATCCTGTAGAGGCCCTTTCATTTTGTTTCAAAGAGGCTGAAAAGTTCCAAGAGCCAGATGAAGCTGCCTTCCAGCTCACACAGGAAGCTATGAATCTCTCAGCACTATACACAGAAAAGACTAAAGAAGAGGCTGGACAAGAAGGGAGAGGGATAAATCTTTGGAAAGATGAACTGCTTGTTGCTGATGAAAATGAGAAGGTACTTCAAATCATATACTTTGACTTCTGCTTAACTTTGGTTTTGTAGGTTGTGTATTGTTTCACTCCAATCCTTTGATATGTTGCAGCCAGAAATTGAGGATGACACATTCCTCCAGAGATCAAGTGGAAGCAGGCAGGTTGGGTTTCGCAAAATGTCAGGCCTAGCTCATTATATTCATGATCTAGGCAGTGCCAAGATCTTGATTTACCATAGGCAGTTGAGCAACAATGGAGAAGCCATTGTTTACTTCCTAAAATGTTTGTCCAGGGCTTTAGGTGGACATGTTCTTTCATGGCAAAAGGAAAAGATCATTTTGATAGAGAGGTTGTCTGCCATAGATATATTTGGAGATTATGTGAATAAGCAGGCCTCTAGGGCCACTTACTTTTTGTCTTACACTTCTTATGCATTAGCATGTGGTGTTAAGGAGCCCACATATCTAGAGGGCTATGGAAAACACCAGCTCGTAAGGTTTCGAGAGCCACCCATGATTGCATCAGGCCACACAGTCCAAGAAGAGGAACAGGTGGAGAGAGCTGAAGAAAAGGATAAAGAGACAGTCGACATCAAGCCAATAAAGAAGAAAAAGACTCCAATCAAGATCAAAAAGAGAGTTCCGATCGGCAGGCCCTGGGAGAAATAGGATTTAGTCATCGAATATAGCACAAACATTATATTAAATTTGAACTGATTTGTATAAAGTCTTTGATATCTGGTATGATCTTGTATAAATGATTAATAAGTTGATGATGAAATGATTTGTACATTTACATAGAGTGGTGTCGTTAAATATTAAATGAACAATATATTGAAATTGTAAACAAATTGTATTAAGTTCAGATCATATGTTTCACATTGAAATACTTTTCATGCATAACACCAAGAGTCACTTGTTCCACTAAAAAAATTTCTATTGAATGAGTTTGAAAACATGTGGACATAACACCAATAAGTTACAAATGAGTCCTATTAATGTTTACTTGTCCATTTATGGTTTCTAAATATCTTCGATTCCCTCCATTGTCTATGTCTCTCTGCTGCAATTGAATTGTCTAGAGCTTGTCTTCGTCTTTGCTTTTGGGCTAGAAGAAAAGCAAGCTTGATTTTGGAGCTAGCAACTTTTCTTTTAGCATGCAGCCTCTGTAGTATGCCTCGGTAAAACCATTGGAAGACTTCCTTCAGACTATTCGCCTTCTGACTCCCTCCATAGTGTTGTGTGTGTCTAAAAAATGCATTACGTGCCATGTAGTGAGACTTCTCCATGCCTTGGGTAGACCAAATAGCTGGGCATCCATACTTTTTGACAAAATAGGAAAGGTGGTTGTATATGATATGCTGTAAGACATAAGAATGCATAGTAAGTAATAAGAAAAAAGAGGATCACACTTAAGTAAAAGAAAAAGACATAACCTTACCATGTAGTGAGTTATATTGCAGGCTGTCCACGCGTCTTTCATTGACTTTCCAAAATGTTTAATTGCCTCCTCAAAGTTCTTGTAATCACTCTTTGTCCATGTTACTTTGTCACAGAACATGAAGAGTTGATCAAGAGACCTCCACACCTCTGCCTTCCTATTTCGTGCTTCCCCATCTGCCTCATGATCTTTCACAGCATTATGGACTTGCTTCCACAATCCATAATTAATCTTTGAAACTGCTCTACCTTGCCTTACTTGCTTACTGTGTTTGGGTCGAGACAAGAATCTTCTTGCCTTAACACCACCAATAGAGGGCTTGATTGGTACCTCCTTGCCATTGGTAGACTTTTTAAAATCCTTTGTGATTTGAACATCTCCTCCATGCAGACCTATATCGGATAACACTTTTTCCAATGCTTGAAGAGCATCCTTTCTATTTTTTTCGGGACGGAGTTTCCAAGCAAATCCAATATATAAAAATACCAATTTCTCAATAATTCGACATAGACCATGCAATGTGCAGATGTGAACATTACATAGTGGAATGTCCAGAATGGCCTTGAAGTCAGGGTCAACTTTATCTCTATTAGGTGCTCTCTTCCACCATTTTGAATCCATTACTTGAGCTGATTCTTTGCAGTAAAGACAAGGAGACTTTGAGTTGCCTCCTTTACTAATGTTATACATGCACTTGTTTTAAGATCCCCGGCCATGTGCCACTCTACTTGAAAATCACCTTTTCCTACAACATGGAGATTCTCGCCTTGCATTTGTCTTTTGATTATTCTTGGTATTTCCGTGTGGTGAAACACCCAATCTAGTGTTTCATGGTCTTCGGTCTTCACCTGCGAGATTATAGAAAACAAAAGTATTACTATATCAGATTTGAAAACAATGACCAAAATCAAGTATAAAACAATCCATGATCATACCTGGAACGAGCCTAACCACCATATGTGTTTCTCTGACTGCACACTAAAATACTTCGAACTCGCTTCAGTCAATGATGTATCAATTGCTCCATTCATCAATGTAATAGTAACTCTTTCCATTTTCTTTTCCTTTACAACCTCACACTCATCCAGTTTGATAACAAATTTCAAAATGCCTTTGCACTCCTCAAATGTTATTCCATAAAACTCGACCATTCTTTTTTGAAGTTGTTGTTGATCTAAAAATATATTGTTCCAAGGATCATACACAGTGGTTCCTTTAACACCATGAAATATTTCTTCAATATGGATATATTGCCTAATAAATTCATCTATACTTTCATTCAAATGACCTCTTATCCTCCACACGGTTGCTGGATTTGGCAGTAAAACTCGTTTAATCCTTTGATCTTTCAAAGTTGAGGATATCGCATGGAAAATCGAACTATATCCCTTCCTGCTAACTCCACTAACATCAAGAGCCTCTTGGATTATAGTGCCATCAACTTGATTATTGGATACAAAGTCCTCTACAACATTGTGTTTGACTGTTTTGTATTTTTCTTCCTCAATCAAACCTTTTGCTACACCGCAAGAAAGCAATCCTTTCATTTGTTTAACAGGAAGAAGGTTCGGGTCCATATTTTCTTTTGCAGGCTCCAATAATTTCCTGTAGTAACAACACAATATGACTATATTATTCAGCACCTCCATTGCTATTTTGCGACAATCAACGAAATAGATATAGTCTGGAAGAGAGCCTTTTTGAGTATACAAAATGATAAATTTCAATCTAACCTTGCTTGCTGAATTCGTCGCTTGCATCCACCAGTCCCAGCCTTCAAATTTGCAATGTTTTTAATCTTCCTGCTACGTAGTCTGTCTCCAAGCACGGTTCTCTTCTTTCTTGCTCTTGTCAACTCTTTTTTACTCTTTGAATGCTCCTCAATTTCATTCTGCAACTGCTGCTCCAATTTTGCACGAATGGCTATCTCCTCCATCTTGGCCCCCTTTTCTTGTAGGTACATCATTTTATACGTTTCTGCAAATGCAGACTGCACTGAAATATAACCAAGAAGTCCATTTTGTCCATCGCCGGCAAACCTCAGTAATGTGGTGGGATTGACAAATGGAGGTGTAGAGTTTTTTACTTGACATTTTGGATATATGCTTCCATCGCACCATAAGTCAATATGTTGAAGCCCTTCTCTTCTCATATTTTCCCACTGTTGAGCATTCAGCACCGTATCCTTTCATCTTTTTTGTGTTGGAGCATATTATTCTTCTAAGTCGATGTGAAGATGGTGTAATCGCTTCTTCTCAGATAGTGACTCACTAGTATCGGCCATTTTTTGTGCTTCTCAAGTCGCAAAGTTTGTTTTTCAATCTCATAGTCGTTTTGTAACATGAATCGTGGAAGTGTGGCAGTATCCATGTGAATATTTTGAAAACTTGCAATCACTAAGTTCAGTGATGGACTCTTTATGAAAGGCCTGCACACGTCGGCCAAAGAGATGCGGAATCTTTGGTAAACAAAAAAAAATCTAAGAGGATATTTAATACAAAATCGTGTTAGTCAGACAAAAGATTATCTTATTCCTTTTTGAATTGACAGTTCTGTAGTCCTTACTGACAATTCTGAGCCACGTTTCCGTATTTTACTATTTTTGAGGTCTTTTAGGAGAGAAATAAATCAAAAAATAGTGAATTTCTTACAGGGCCCCAAAATGAGTTCCCTTTTTCCCTAATGATCATGAAGCCTAATCACCTCTAATCTATCATTACCATAATTTACTGCACTCGTAGTAATCATGCATGCAAGCCCGGTGGTGGTAACTGGAAGCTAAGTAATTATGGGCCACTGCGATGGCTGGTAATTAATTGCCAACCCGGTGGATCTTAGCTACCACCACAGACATGGCTGAGAATCTTAGATGCCACCAGCTCTAATCATTAATTACCATGCAAGTCAGTATTGCCGCCTTGAATTATTCATAATTCGGACCAACCACTGTGGTGGCTCTCACCTTGACAATAATCAAGCTACAACCACCGTGGTGACTCTCACCTTGATGGTGTAGTCTGGCTACAAACCGCTATTCAATTCCCTTAACCGTTTCCTCTTCTGTCCCTCTCGAACGTTTTGTTCTCCCTTGCAATCTCAAGCCTCCACTATTTCATTTCCTTCATTGCTTCATCTTCTATCCCTCTCGACCATTTCTTTCTTCCTTGCACTCTTCCTGCAACTTCTATCCCTTCTCGTAATGGACCCTGCACAGTTTGAGAGCTCCTCACATAATCTTTCCTCCCCCTGTGCAGCACAATGCGAGAGCCCCTCCTCCCCTGATCTTGAAATCGTGACATATGGGAGCTCCTCTCTCGCTATTCAAAAGCCCAATTTGGATGCTCTCCAAAACTTCACCAGGATGGTGTAGGAGGTGAACATGAAGGAGGGGCAACTAGCCTGTCAAGGTCAGAAAATTACCATCAATGAAAGCGTGACTGAAAATGCTCTAGGAATGCAAGCACACTTTTTCGAGAAGCAGTGGAAGAGATAGGATATTCTAGATGTATACCCCAACACTCAGATTAGTAAAAATGGTGGAGTCAAGATTTCAACCTTGCCAATAGACCTCCAGGATGTGCTGAAGAAGACCATTCACTTCTTTCTTGATACAAGAGGAACCTGCAAGTTCTAGCAGGTTCAAGTAGCAGAAGAGCAACTGAAAGGACGTGATGTATCTTTCTCAAGGGTGATATCCAAGAGCGTGTTAATCAACCTAAAGAATTACATGGATGGCAAATCCCAATTGTCATCTTAGTTCGCTGGAGTTGCAATGCACCTGATGGCATCTACCCTTAATAAAAGGTATTTTTGAGCAATACGAGAAGCAGATGTGTTAGAAGGTGACTTTTCTACAAGAGAAAGCCACCGATGCAACAAAGGTAGTGCAACTTGAGAAAAGTCTCAGGGAAGGTGCAAAAGCCAAGGTAGAGGAGGCACAAGTGAGGGCCTTATAGGCACAAGAGCAAGCTAAGGCTGCTATAAAATTGGTCGACATGAAAAGGCATAGAAGAGAAGAAGTAGAGAAGCACATGAAGGAGCTCCAAGATAAGCTCAAAGCCTAGTGAGAAATCACAGGGACATGGCAGACAAGGAGCTAGAAAAGATGCAAAAGGACCTTGAAGATCAGAGAGCCAAAAAGGAGGGTCTTTACAAATGGCTTTGCAACATGCAAAACGCATTGAACATTGAAAAAGACCAGATGATGTAGGAGTTGAAAAGGGAGAATACAGAAAGCAGAAAGGTGATGCAGGAACAGTGAGAGAGCTTCAAGGCCAAAAGGATGGGACAGAGAGTAGCTGGGGTGGAGAAGACAACGAGGCAACTCCCTAGGCCAAGAAGGATGCAGAGAGCAGCCATGGTGGAGAAAGTTCCAACCACCATGGTGGAGAAATTTGTAGCAGCCATGGTGAGGGTTCTTTTTTTGAAACACTGTTGGAAGTCCAAAGAGCAAGCTACAATACCCTACAAGAAGATCACGATAGATGTGTGCACAAGCTTGCCGTGACTTTTGATAGTTATGAAAAGCAGTCTGTCGTCTTGCGAGATTTCCAAACTAGAGTGGAAGTCTTGGAAACCAGCCATGAAGATCTTTTTCAGCAATTTACGTAGGTTCAACAGATGCCGAGGGATTCAGATGAAGCTATTGCACAGAGTGAGCAAAAAGTGGAGGAGATGAAGGAGAATATCCGCAGCCTTAGGATGAGGGAGAAAGGAATCAAGAAGAAAATTTGCCATGTACAGAGCAAGATTGTGGTATTAATGGCCGCAATAGTTAAATCGGATGCCTATCCTACTATGCAGTAGGGTCGAAGTGCATGGTTTGCCATACCCCCATCATAGATCACTGTTGTATTCGATGGCCTGCCTGCTACCACCCTGTGCACGTTTTTTGCTTTGGAGTGTTTGTGCATACAAAATCTAGTTGTAGAGAATGCCATTTGCCATTGCCCAATTCATGGATAGATCAAATGTGCCTACCTGCTATAGCTATCTACAATGAGAAAGTAGATGCTGTAGCTCAATTTGCCATTTGGGCAAAAGATCTTATAGGCAAGAAGCTCAAATTGAAGAAGGCCAAGACCAAACTTGACTGCGAGGAAAAGGGGCCTGAAGGGAGGAGCCACTGCCCCTTTAGGAAAGAAGCAAGAAGGGCCGAGCCTACAACTAGGAAGCTCAAATCAAGGAAATAGGAAGTGGCATGAAGGGAAGGGATGGGCCCTTGGAGGAAGGAACCAGCCCCATTCTGGAAAGGAGCAAGGAGGGCCGATCTTGCAATCAGGGAGCTCAACAAGGAGTCCTTGAGATGTTATCTGAAGTAAAGGAGTCTTTGAGATTTTAATCTATGTGATATTTGTGTAATCTATTGAATTGTTAATCTTCTCTAGAGTTTACTTGGGCAATGTTTTCTCAGCTATGTGCCTAGATAGTGTCCTTTGATCCATGCCAGCACGGTGATAATAATGAGACGAAAGATTTCGATTTGACAAGTAATGTGAGACACAAGATTTCGGTTAGATCACTAATGTGAGACTGAAAGATTTTGATTAGTAAACTAATGTGAGACGAAAGATTTTGATTAGACAACTAATGTGAGACAAAAGATTTTGATTAGACAACTAATGTGAGACAAAAGATTTAGATTAAACAACTAACATGAGACTGAAGAATGAGACTTGGTCAGGCTCAATGAACTCCCTATTTAAGTGATGTGTAGACACAACTAAGAGCCCATTACAAAATGTAGCCCCAAAACTCTATACACAGATCCAAACTCTATATACCGATCCACCTACTACAAATCTATGGCATACCCAAAAGACTTTGGAATGCTTTTGTTCGATTTTGAAAATGATGTTGGATGAAATCCTCGTAGAAACAAACCTGGAGAAGGAGGACATGCTTTGGTGATGGGTTTATTACTTGGAGTCGGCACAGATGGTGAATATTGATTTCCCTGGCTATTGTTTTTCTTGCTCCTTTAAGGTACTTGTCAAGCTCATGATGTAGGCTTCTTTTGGCAGGATGACATGATAGAGGTGTGAAGATGTATAGACTGAAAAGACCAGGATGAAGAGGATACCCAACGAAAGGAGGAGTTACTATGGGTGTATAAGTCGATAGAGTCAAGCAAGCAGTGTGTAATCCAAGTGTGTGAAGAGGTCTGCCATTGTGCAGTAGACTGCCCTCAAGAGCTGGGAGATGTTTGCTATAGAGAGATTGATAAGATAGTTGGGAGTGTGGAATTTCCTTGAAAAAGCAAAATGTCGTCGTGTTTTGAAATAATAAAAATATTGTAGACATTTCTTGAACTTGTGGATATTCTTATGATGCTCATAATACTTGATTTTGTATCGACCTACTTCCATGTTAGTACTTAAATGTTTTAAGTAGCCCGGTGGTTGAAATCTGATGGTTAACTACTATAACCAGTCTAAAGGGCACTAGCACTGTGCAACAAATTTTAGGATAGCACGGCAGTAGTGTAGGGATAGCACAATAGTAGTGCAGGATAAGTTATTGCCAGTGCAGTGGTTGGTTGCACTAGAATATGAAAACCACCAGCGTGGTGGTTTGCTTCTATTATTATAAGAGGAATGCATTTGTTATGGCTTCTTGAACTGAGGAACACTCTTCCTCAATGGCCAGAAATAGATCCAACTTTGCTTCCGCTGTGTTAGCTGTCTCTTTCCCCTTATCTATTTTCTTCAGGGTACTATTCTTTTCATCTGCTTTCTTGACCCGACAATCTGTAATCACATGGCCCTTCTTCTTGTAGTAGAAGCATTCTCCCTGAAACTTCTTCTTGCTACCCTTCTTCTTTTTGTCACCACTAGTAGAGGACTCACCTTTGGTGGAGGAACCACCTTTGCCTTTCGCAGTGGTAGAGAACGCAACATCCCCATTGTTGCCTCCATATCGAGCCTTAAGCCTTAATTCCTCCTCCATAAGTAAAGCACATAACTCCTCAAATGACAATGATTGGGGTCTCACCTGAGTGTTAAGCGCTGTTACTTGTGCATCAAACCTTGGTGGACACATTCGGAGACACCGCCGAGCTAGCTCTTCGATAGTCTTTTGTATCCCAGCACCAGCCATCTGGTCACGTAGATTTTTGATTCGGGTTATGAACGCCTCTGCTTTCTCTCCTTCATTAAACTTCTCAGTTGTGAGATGATTCTCTAGGTTGTGGATCCTTGTCTGATTCCACATCTCATACTGACTCTTCAATATGTTCCAGGCCATAGTTGCCTTAGATGTATGCTAGATCAATGTCAAAACACTATCAGTAGTACTTGTAACCAGGGCACACAAAGCATCTACGTTCATGCATTTCCAAGCTCGTAGAAGATCAGCATTAGGAGGTATCATACTCCCTAGATTTGCTGGGTCGAGGGTTCCTTGTGGTTCTGGGTCAGAGTCCCTAGTACTATCTCCAGAAGCTCATATGAATCTAGAATAGTAATAATTTTAAACTTCCACAGAGTGTAGTTCGTACCATCTAGCTTGCCTTCAGTGAAGGCTAGTGGGCGAATCCTCAACGCCTGGATTGTTGGTGCAGCAGCAGCTGCTGAACTTGAGCCCCTTCCTGTTGAGCCGCATCCTATTGCCATCACTCCATATGCTATTGAAGCCCTTGCTCTCTTCTATTCTTTGATCCTTAGAGCTGCTTGGGCTCTGATACCATGTTAAATTACACAGTGCAACGGAACAGAAACTGAACAAAGAATAGAGAGTACACAGCAAGCTGGAGAGAAACATAATTTTCCTTCAATACTGATGTAGTATAGATGATGGCTCCGTCCACCCGTGTGCTCCCAGAGTGGAGCTTAGATGGCAATCTAGATAGATACTAGGTGAAGAGCTACTAGCTGGAAGATCTGATCTGATCTGGTACAATGGACTGGGGAGGTCGCCTCTTTATAGCTATGAGGGCGGTAGTCAGATCAACGTAGTCGGTGGAACTGACCAGTTAACCTAGTCGGTGAAGTCGACCAGTCAACCTAGTTGGTGGAACCGACTAGTCATCCATGGAATATTTAGTAAATATTTCCTATACCGTCGCCTCAAGGGCTCCCGCCCCTGAACCCCCACCAGGGGGGTTGCTGGCCCACTTAGGACCCCCCAGCTGGGGGCCGGCTGGCCCCCAAGCCCTAGCAAGAATAAGGGGCTCCCACACAATCACCTTTCTACTATCAACGGTCTCATTAATAGACCTCATCTGACATGCAAGTCAGGATCCATCCAGTGTCCCAGGCTCACACATGGCTTCTCCTCATATGGGGGTCTTACAACTTGAGCACCTTGGACCACTGGTGGTTACTAGGAGGGTGGGGCATTGAGCATATCTAACACTCTCATCCTTGATCCTAACAAAAAAATGCAATAGACATAATCAATTCTCAGCATATGATAACCATAGAATCACAAGAGGAGCCAAGTAGCCATACCCATAATCCTTGGTCCGTCGGCCAGTGGCCCCATCAGGCTAATCAAACTCTCTCTCTCTCTCTCTCTCTCTCTCTCTCTCTACACTTATCCATTTGTGTGTGTGTGTATAAGTTTGCGAAAGCAATCGTTATGACGTCATTGTGATCAAGTGAGAGACATTGTAAGCAATGCGAAAATTTAATTTTGATGGCCATAGACTTTGTTGTAAAACATGATGGGATCTATCTATCTATCTATATATATACTATACTGTGTAGATTAATATATTATATTTAATCATAATGTAATATAATATTAGAAAATATCTATATAATATATATCAAGTAATATATAATATGTACTCTCTCTCTCTCTCTTCGCTCTCTAACTCTCTCTACCTTTCCCCATCTCCCCCCCCTTCTCTCTCTCTCTCTCTCTCTCTCTCTCTCTCTGCTCCCTCTCTAACTCTCTCTCTCTCTTTCCCCCTCTCCCTTCCCTTCTCTCTCTCTCTCTCTCTCTCTCTCTCTCTCTCTCTATCTTTCTATGCATAGTTTGTAGCCCCACGTGGAGTCTGTCTAGCAAATGCCTATCTGACACATCGGTCTGTTTGGTGCCTCCCGCTGTTTGCTGTCCTATCCGCACGTGCCACATCATCGATCCCTACGTCCACACCACGTCATCGGCTCCCTGCGCATGCCACATCATCTGACGCGACACGCAATCCACTGGAGACTATGTGCTTGCAGAGTCCACTGGCGACTTTGTAGTCCTGATCGTGCCATGTGGCAAGCCGCCGTCGCTTGCACCATGCTATCTGCCGCATGTATCACCATGCCCTCCATGCCTGCCACGTGTCATCTGTGCCATCATCTGCCTTGGGTCGGGATCGTAATCGAACGGTGTGCAATGTCCAAACCCCCTGAAACTCCCCGAGCCTGCCCCAAGCCTCTGCAAGCTCCCCGAGCCACCCTGGTAAGCATAGAAGAGGAGTCCCCTTTGAGGGGCATGTGGTGTAGCCTTTGAAGAGCAAGTGGATTCTTCAAAATAAGTAAGTATAGAAGTCATCTCCATTGCTTAGACAACCTGTATTTAACATTAAGAGGAAATGTGTATGTGCTTACCATTAAGCCACTTTTACGATTTCTTATTTCCTTAGAGAAAGTTCTCGTGTATTTGTGTCTCCTCACAAGTTAATAGGATGCATCCTATTAAGCCACTTTTACGATTTTCTATTTCTTAAAGAAAGTTGTAATCAAACTCTGTGTTTCAACATGAGAGCAAAAATGACGCGCGCAGGGGTGTGTATCTGTGTATCCTCACAAGTTAATAAGATCAATGTATTCAGAGGACAGTTTGTATGGAGTAATATATGCAGGTAAATCCGAAGACATTGCAATGAAATAACAAATCGAATGTAAATGTGAATAGCTTTAACATATCCCATGCCTTTTATAAGCAACTCTACAAGGATTGAAGCCTGACAACTCAACTCAGATTATATTCAGACGTTGCTTTTTGCCTGTTGGTACTCGTATAAAAGCTCACGTGAAAAAACACGTCGTTCTGCGTCAAGCAAAAGTCCATCTAGGGCTGTGGAGCAGATTTCTCTGAAATTTCGGAGGAATGCAGCGAATTACTGATGGGATTTGGTCCGCTTGGAACATCATGCAAGAAGCGAGAGGCATGCTCCTTGCACTCAATCCCGGCCCACGAGGTAGATTGTGAGCAGGAACTAAGTCGTAATCCCCGCCTTCGCTTCGCTTCTACCGTTCTAGTTTCCTGCAAACAATTTTCATGTAGCATTATGATTGCAAATTTCCAAATTTGAGAACCATCAGATGCACACTGGATAGACAGAATTGCCAGCCTAACCTGTAGTTTACTAGGACTTTCGAACTTATGACTGGAAAATGTTTCCGCGAGGATTACTGAGCCTCCATATGGACTAATATTCAAAGCTGTACGCCCTAACAAGCACAGGAATCACCGTTAACTTGTTTGGGTCAAAACCAAACGACAGTTTATATATGGCTTGACCGTTCACTTGTTTGTGTCAAAATAAAACGATAATTTCTGTATGGCTTATCTCTGATCTATAATAAATATCACCTGATGGCGTTGTTCGGAAAGTGCGGATGCCGAAGATCTGTTGGACTCCTGCAAGAAAGATGAGTATCTGCAAACTGCACACGAATGTGGCGCTGATTGCAGGTGTCACACAAGATGCTCTGTACATTGTTTTGAGTATCTGATGTAGGACGTCGTAGCAAAACAAGACGGTCGAGTGCGAGTCAGCTGATCGATCGCCGGCCTCGATGGGCTGCAGCTCTCCGAATGAACGTGTTACATTTTCCTTTAATCCGTCTGAAGGTAGGGTAAGAAGAAGTCCCTGTTACCTAAGCCTATGTTTGCCGAGGCTGGTTCGCGATTCTTCTCTGAATCCGATCATATGGGGCCATTTCGATGGCTACCGAAGGATTTCCCAGGAGAACTGAGCCATCTCAGTCTGACATATTAGCTTACCGTCAGTGTTGCTACGACTCCTACGTCGAGTGTCTTCTTCAACCCCTATAGGGGCAAAGCGTAAGGGTGGCCGCACTATTGTAACTAGCTATGCTTTGTAACAACGAATCAAACAAGCTCCACAACACTAGGGGGAATGGCCCAACGGGCGCCAGCAATCACACTCGACAGGTCACAGCACAACTGCACAAGCAACATAAAGTCTGAATGTAGAGTACTTTTGAAAGGAGAAGGGTCACGTTATGGTACTGCAGGCGTATTCGAACGAATCTTACATGATACAAAATTAGAAATTCAATAAGTTTGGAAGCAATTTGATCGAGCTGTTGAAATCTCCAAGTTGGAACTTGGTACAATATATATTATGAACCTTAAAATCTGCGGTTTGGATTGGGTATAGAACTGTGAGCTCCGTTCAGGATTGAGTCTTGAGTCGACGTGAACAAAAGACGCAGGCGGCAGATGTTGACAGAAACTGGCAGTGGTATCACAGTATCACTTGTTCCCGGGGGTGGTGCCTACTGCCTAGCTAAAAAAAGATTGCGTGTCGGGGAACTTGAGAAGTACTTTTGTATAGGGATGGGCACTGTCATTGTAATTGGGTAGCCGGCTGCCGGCCGCAAACTTCAAAGGTAAGGAATCAGGATGCGCATTGTCATTACAGCTCGATATCAGGAACAGGAGTACCGATGCATGACAAGGAATATATTGTCGACGCGCCTGTATACTGAAGATAATCCACTCCTCCAGGCTCCATTTGTTGCCGTGTCTACAGACCTACAAGGAATCAGTCTATAAGCAGGTGGCGCAAACACTGAAGACAGTGAAGACTCTGAATAGCCTCCAGACTCAGAGTCCAGGCAGAACTGCCAGTGCAAGCCGAAGCAGTGCTTCGTTACGTTGTATGACAGCCATCATTACTAAGTGATTATTCACGCAAGATCTCACTGCTTCCGCTATCTCTCGAGTGTCCTTGCGGATCAATTTTTGCAGGTTCATGTGATTTATCATCTTCATGCGCTTAGCCTTCATGACGCTAGTGTGAGAAGATCAATGGAGGGATCCTGATTCCTTAAAATGCACCAGCGGTGGTGAGTTTTGAAGGTTGGCTCAAATTTCGAGACATAGTTTGAAGGTTGGCTCAAATTTCGAGGCACAGTTGGAGTGCCAGTGGTGCTTCTTTGTGTAACTCATTAAAAAATAAATAAATTGAAATAGGTCTACTTATATATTAATCAAAACGACCAGATTACAACTAAAACAAAAAGCTCTCAAGACGAGCTCTTACGGACTCATCAGGCCACCTAGCTACCAACCATCTGGTTTGGTTCACTATATCCATAACAGCCTTCTTACATGTAAGTGAAAACACATCAGTCTTGTTCATAGAGGCCTCACATCTAGCTAACCATATTCTATGAAGCGTTGAATATCTAATAACATCCCACATAATGGACTTATCTGTCTCGAGATCTGCTCCGAATATGGCGACACCCTTGGAGATATACTGCAACCCTAGGTCCTTGGCACACCATGCTCAGATAGCTCCCCAAAGCTTCCACACCCACAGGCATCCCCAGAATAGATGGGTAAGAGTCTTCGCTCCAGCTTTGCAAATTTTGCATCGGTCATCTACTTGTAGCTAGGGGACTAGGCTGCCTACTGGGAAGTGTCCCCCTTTTATCCTCCACAAGAAAAAATTAACCCGGCTATAAGGAGTGGCTTTCCATGCCCGGCCAAATCTGCCCCTCCATGTTGTCTCCACGTCCTCCCTCATCCATCTGTCATTATATCTTTGATGCCAGCTCTCCTTGGCTGCACACATTGTATCCATTTGCTTTGTTGTCAATTTGTTTAGTGGGATCCTTGAGTCCCATTCCCATTCCTCTGCAATCGAGGCCGTTGAGGAGAATACATTAGACGGCCACATAGATGGTATTTGGCTCATAATCCCAACCAAGAAGATAAGCTCAGCTAGGGACAGCTGAAACGTGTCCTCAATTTGAGCTAGGGACATCCACCCTTCCATGTGTGAGTTCCACAGGTCTTCCCAACAGTGTATGCCCTTGGCATCTATTTTCCCTGCCATGGCTTCATTTCCAACTGCAAAGCAGCTGCCTCCTAGCCAGGCCACTTGCCACCACAACGATAATTTGAGTGAAAAGTCTGCATTTGCTACAGGTAGCCCTTTCCACCTTAGCTTGCTAACTCCTTCCTTCCACCCAACCACCAGCCTGTTAAGAAAATTAGACTTTAGAGTGAGCAGGGCAACCGAAAATAGTTTGGTCCACATATCGAGTCCCGTAAAGTGTTTGACAAATGCCTTATGAATCGCGTCCTCCAGGAAACCTGCCCAAGGCTCTTTAGACTCAAGGAGCTTCATCAGAAAGGAGGTAGACCACCGTCTCCTAAGGTCTTGGATCCCAAAACCTCCCTTCGCCTTAGGTGCACACAGAATTGACCAAGAGAGCCACTTCCATTTAGTTTTCTTCCAGATAAAAGCTCTCAACTCTTTCTCAATCAACAACAGGTGGAATTTGAAAAAGGCACAAATTGACAGGATATAGAATGAGGCCGGAGCCAAAATGTGTTTCACTATCATGCATCTGCCAAGCATGGTTAGTGGCACCTTCGACCAAGCCTCTATCTTGTCCTTCACCACATGAATCTCTGGCGAATAGTAATCCTGACCCCAATGGGGACTCCGAGATGCCTGATGACGTGTCCCTTGGGCACCCACTATAGATCCGTTTCCTTCATCCACTCAGGGGGGCCCTTCCTGGATACATACATAGCTTTGGATTTTTCCCATTGTATTTTAGAGCCTGAAGCTTCACAATGGACCTCAAACAGGCCTAGAACTATCTAAAGCTGTTTTGGATATACCTTGCAAGTCCAGTTCGAGTCGTCTGCAAAAAGTTGGTCAAAGAGAGGGGCATTTGATCTTGGGATTCGCATTGGGTCGATCGATCCTCTTGTAATTAGCTTATGAAACATTGCAAGTAGCGGATCAGTAATTATTGCGAACAGCAGTGGGGCCAAGGGACACCCTTGCCTTATGGACCTTCTGAGCACAAAGCCCCCTACTTCTGAGTCGTTCACCGAAACTGTGGCTTTTGCATTAGACATCAAAGTCCTGATTATAGACAGAAATCTGTGGCCAAAGCCCATCGCTTGCAAAACCTCAGTGATGTATCCCCACTCGACCCGATCATAAGCCTTGTCAAAGTCAATGTTGAGGACGATGATTTCTTCCTTGTTCACCCATGCATGTTCCATTGCTAAGATGACATTCTGCACATTGTCTTGGATCTCTCTTCCTTTAACAAAGCCATATTGCTATCCTGACACCACCTTAGGGACGAGGCTAGCAATTCGGTTTGCCACCATTTTAGTTAGCAGCTTATATGACACATTCAAAATAGATAAAGGGTGCTAGTCCCCCATTTTCTCTGTCGGGAACTGCTTGGGGATCAGCCTAATTAGGCCTCTATTTACTTTGGGGGAGAGGATCTCCCTTTCCCATGCACCATTAGCCATCCTCACGAAAGAGCCCCTGACTACTCCCCAGATTGCCAAGTACAGCTCGATAGTAAGATCATCCGGCCCAGGGGACTTGTTATTTTTCATGCACAAAAGAGTATCATCAACCTCCTCAATAGTGAAGGGGGAGCCTAGCGCTAGCTTGTCCTCTTCAGTAATTTTTTCATCCACACATTCAAGCAGCAGCTGTCGAGCATCTGCCTTGCAAACTATCTTAAGCTTAGACTCCCCCAAAATCGACTCCAGAGAGGAAGTGATGTGTTTGTTTATGCAATCCGGCTCAGTGATCCAGTTTCTAGCCTGGTCTCGAATGCAATATATATTGTCTTTAACCGTGTGCCAACTTTAGAGTTCTAAAGAAGAAGGCTGAAGGTGCATCCCTAAGTGTCATCCATTTTATTGAAGATCGAATTTTGGCACCTTCTGCCTTATGTAGCTCTGCTTGTCTCAGGAAAACCTCACTTTGTATTAATTCCTTCAATTTAGAGTCTGATAGAGACCCCTTCTGTCATAGCAAGTTTACCTTCTCCCTTGCTTGAGCATCCAACGCCCTTTGGTTGATTGCCCTTGTTTTCCCGAGTTCTTGTGTAGTCTTGACCACTGCCTCCACACCTTTATCAAAAGCCTCAATCTCCAAGCCTCCTCAAGCAACTTGCAGTTTGTCTCGTTGAGGAGTGAGGAGTTAAATTTGAATACCTGCGTGCCCTTCCTCAATGGATGGCTACCCACAATGAACAAGATAAGGCAAGGCATATGATCTGATACCATCTGAGAATGGTTGACATAGCCCTCCCATGGCCGGCAGATCCAAGATGCACCACCACTGAACCAGCTCAGGTCCAAGATCACCGATTGTATGGAGCTGCCCCTTCTCCGATACCACGTCGGTCTATAAACAAGCAAATTCAACCTCCTGGCTTCAACTAGTGCGTGTTGTTCCTCCAACACAGCCCAAGCCTTGTTGCGATCCTCAGAGTGATTGAAGTCACTAACCACCACCAGCCTAGCATCCAATTCCAGCCCACTCATCCAGTCCCACATCTCCTCACATTCGGTAGGATCCCCCGTCGGGGCATACACGGAAGTAACTGTAACAGGGTCCCCCTCTATATCAAAACGGACACCAATAGCCGAGCTTGAAGCTCCTCACTACACGTTATTGTAGAGCCTCCAGCACCCCTTTTCTTGCATGCATAAAAAACGTCAAACCCTTTGAAAAGGGCTACCAAAAACTTGGCATCCTCCTCCCCAAGCTTGATCTTCTGCAGACAAATGACATTGACCTTCCATTGTTGGATCTTCTCAGCAAGTACCCACCTCTTGGCCTTGAGCCCAAGGTCGTGCATGTTCCAAGAGACTAACTTAATCTGCATGAGTGATAGGTAAATTAGAACTAACCAAGACATCGTAGAAGTTCGCTAACTAAGGTGACATACTAACTGAGCCACTAACTAGAGCATATAAAGATAGCTGTCATCCAGCTATTATTCATGGGTGGTGTACCAACCGCATCTGCAACTAACAAGTCGGTGACATAAATGCACAACGGTCACCCTGGCATATCATGAGTGGAGCTCGATATCTCAACACTCCCCCTTAAGCTCAATCCCAATTCTTGCACACCAAGTAGGTCTCTGAACTTACGTAGCTTCTCTGCACCCAATGCCTTTGTGAATATATCAGCTACCTGATCCTTTGTGCTAACATAAACTAGATCAATAAAACCTATTAGAACCTTCTCCCACACATAGTGATGATGCACCTCAATGTGCTTTGTTCTAGCAGGGTCTTCTAGAAGCTCACTTGCATCTACACTCAACTTCACATTCTGCTCCAAAGGAACTGAAATAGGCTTACAGCCTATCATCCCATATTGGGATAGCATGTCCAATCCATACTGCCTCTACAAGAGCCATATCCCACTTGTGGATCTAATCACCTCAATGCCTAGGAAGTAACGTAGCTCGAGCGTAGCTCTCCCAAATCCTTCATCTCAAACTTCTACTTTAATAGCATTTTCACATGAAGGATATATTCGTCACTATCACCTGTGATGATCAAATCATCAACATAAATGACAAGCAGCATAATACCTTTCTCTGTTTTTCTCACATAAAGTGAGAAATATACCTTGGAAATCTAAAAGCCAATAGTGACAAGATACTGTCCTATCTTGTCAGACCATGCTCTGGGTGCTTGCTTCAAGCCATACAAGGCTTTCTTCAACCTGCAAACAAACTCAGGATGAATAGCACGAACATAACCTGGTGGCTGCTCCATATAGACCTCTTCTTGCAAATCACCATGCAAGAAGGCATTCTTTACATCCATCTGATGTAAAGACCATCCCTTTGATGCACCGTAGCAATGACTACTCTTACGGTTGCCATCTTTACAACCGGACCAAATGTTTCTTCATAATCAATGCCATATGTCTGTGCATACCCCTTGACAACTAATCTTGCCTTGTATATGTTCACAGAACCATCTGCATTGTGCTTCACCTTATAAACCCACTTGTAGCCAATTGCATTCTTGTCTTTAGGCAAAGGCACCAATTCCCATGTAGCATTTGCTTCCAAGGCATCCATTTCTTCATCCATGGCTTTCTCCCATTTTTCTTTTCCCATGGCTTACTCAAAAGAAGTGGGTTCTGGTTTATGTATCACTTTGACCATATAGGCATAGTGAATGGTTGTAAATCCATCATATTTCAGCCTATCCATAGGATACCTAGCTCTGGTAGACCTACGCAAAATAGGCTCACTACCAGGTGCTCTCAAAACATCCCTTGTCTTCCTTACTCCAGGTGTAACAACAGAAGGAATACCCAACTCATCATCAAGGCTCTGTTCTGAGCCACTGGATTCAACATCCACATAAGAGTGACATGCATTCACATCAACCATGGGCTGATCTACTTTCTCTTTTCCTTTTCGTGATACTTGCATACCACTATCTACATTGCTTTGAGGAGATCCTCCTGATCTCAATCTACCTGTCCATGGTGAAGTATGTGAACCACTGCTAGAAGACACTACAGGTCCACTAATATTTTGTGATTGTTGCTGTGAATTCTATGCAGCATTGCCATTTTGTGCACTACATCATCAATCACATTTAGTGGTTTATACCAGTTGCTCATCTCATAAAAAACATCTTTGCTCACTGTAAATTTACGAGTAGAAGGGTTAGAGCATCTATACCCTTTCTGCTACAGAGAATAACCAATAAAGATGCACTTCTCAGCTTTTGGATCCAACTTGGATCTCAACTCATCTGGCACATGAACATAGGCAATGCAACCAAAAACTTTCAAATGAGAAATATCTTGTTTCCTTACAGTATACCTCTCCTCTGGCATCATGCCCCATATTGTTGCAGTGGGAGTCCTGTTCATTATGTAGACTGTTGTAGCAACTGCTTCAGCCCAATAATAATGTGGTAGGCCTTTTTCGTTAAGCATGGCACGAAATACCTCTCCAATATGCCTGTTTTTCCTTTTTGCAAGTCCATTTTGTTGTGGGGTATGACTGCATGAATATTGCTACTATGCCATGCTCCTGTAGTAAACTTGCAAACTCATTTGAGAAGTACGCTCCTCCTCCATCTGACCTTAGGCATTTTATTTGTAGGCCTGTTTCTTTTTCAACCATAGCTTTAAAAGCTTTGAAATGCCCAAACATTCACTTTTCTTTTTCATAAAATACACCCAAACTTTTCTGCTGTAGTCATCAATAAAAGTGACAAAATAATGACAGCCTCCAATAGATGTAGCTTTAGTAGTCCACACATCAGAGTGGATTAATTCCAATAGCCTCTTACTCTCTTGAACATGTCTAGGAAATGGTTTCCTTGCCTATTTTCCAAATTGATAGGCTTCACATACGTTATGCATTTCTGCAACCTTGAACTTAGGCAATCCTGCAACAATATTTTGGGCCTGCATTAATTTAAGTCGTTGTACATTAACATGACCAATGCGTTTATGTCAGATATCAATATCTACAACTATAGTGGTTCCATGTGCAAACATTGCTGCACTCAATTCAGGCATGTCCACATCCAATGTAAACATTGTGCCCTTATTCTTCCCTTTTGCTATCAAGTGACCTTTATTTTTCATATGCTCAACAAAGCATCCATAAGGATTAAATCTGACCTGCAAGCCTTGCTCAACCATTTGACCAATAGAAACCAGGTTCTTGGTGATATTCGAGATATGAAATACATCAGACAGGTATTTCTTTTTTCCATCCTGCATAGACAAAGGAATTTTACAAATCTACACAATAGGATGTGCAGTATCATCATCAATCTCTACAAATCCTAGTCCTTCCATTTTCCTTGCATCCTGTAGCCATTCTGCATGACGTGTCATGTGGTTTGATGCACCTGAGTCAACATAGCACACATCATTGCTTTCTTCTGCACTTGTCATAGAATTGGTCATGTGCTACACCATAAACAGATGCTCATTTATGTCATCACCCTGTCTACTAGAGGATGCATAATTGCCTTGCTGCAATTTTCCAGTCATGATGTCATTCTTCTTTTTATAGCAGTCTTTAACCATATGAACCATTTTACCATAGTAGTAGCATTTAACATTGTTGTTTGCATTTTGGCCTCTCTGCCATCACTAAGATCTCTTTGGCTCCCCCTGCCTCTAAATTTGCCATGTCCTCCTCCATAGGACTGGTTTTCTTAAATTTGCTACAAATTTTGATTTTGGCCACGGCCTCCAAATCGGCTTGCTCTACCTCTGCCTCTATCTCTCCCAGCATTTGAGTAGAAGACAGCTTCTTTTGAAGTTCCTCTTGAAGAAGATGCACCACCATTTCTCTGCTCTTTAAAAATTAGAAGAGCAATCAACTCCTCAAAATCAGGAAAATTCTCACGGACGGCAATGGATGTTCAGAATTGTGCATAATCCTTTCCTAGACCATTCAAGGTCATAGAAACCAAATCATCACCTTCCACTGGTGACCCAATAGAAGCAAGTGCATCTACAATCTTCTTCACCTTCATGTGGTAGTTATTGATGCTCATATTTTCTCTCTGCACATTATGTAACTCTTGCTTGAGCTGCATTCTCCTGGCTTGTGTATTTCTGCTATACATTTTTGTCAAAGTATCCCATGCCTCCTTTGGCATGCTTGCATCCTAAATAGGCACAATCATAGAATCTAAAATACTGATAGACAGCCAGTACATAACTTTTCTGGCTCTCTCATGCAAGCCTTTAAATGCCTGCAACTCCTGTTGATTGGGAACATTAGGAATAACTGGTTCTTGTTCAGCTCCAGTAACGAACTCCCAATAGCCTTTTCCCTTAAGGAAATTCGTCATTCTAAACTTCCATGCTTGGAAGTTGTTCTTGTCAAGCTTTTCAGTGACAATCTCTGTAAGAGCATCATACGCCATTACAAAACACTGCAAAATATTCTGTCAATGCAAGAAAACACAACTTTTGCCTCAAGGGCAAATCTGCAAAGCTAACGAGAGTGGTATTTGACCAACAGTCACTTCTTAGTGATGATTATGCATCAACAGCAATAAGAATGATTCTGTCACTCCCAATATCTCTGCGCACAGGCATACAATGTAATTTTTGCGATAACTTTTCACCGACCTGCAGAATAGTGGTCGCATAGCAAAAATAGGGCACTTCCTTGAGTGCCTGCGAAAAACTTCTACCACCAAAACGGGCCTCAAAATGACCTCAAATCAAAAAAATAATATCACCAAGGGATTCGCCTGGTCCTGAAGCATGTACTGCCCTCTTGCCACACCACGAAGGGCATCCCAATCTGAGACAGTGCACTCTTGCACTTTCCGACTGTGCTACCTATAGAGATTTGCTCCCAAACTCGAAAAAAAAGAAAAGCAACACTAATCTGCTTGCTAGGACACCGCGAACTTGGTTTGCTTTCTTGAGCTCCTTACCACGAACCGAGCTCTGATACCATGTGAAGAGAGTGGGAGAGAAGGAAGGAGTCTCACTTGCAGCTTTCTCACATACACAATGGGGGTGAACCCTATATGTGGGTCTCAAACCAAACTCAGCTAACTAAGGTGACATACTGACTGAGCCACTAACTAGAGTACATAAAGATAGTTGTGATCCACCTATTATTCATGGGCGGTGTACCAACCGCATCTGCAGCTAACAAGTCGGTGACATAAATGCACAACGGTCACCCTGGCATAGCACGAGTGGAGCTCGATATCTCAACAGCCTCTTCGTAGTGGGGGATGCAGAAGGGGACATGGGAATCATGAGGCTTGCCCCAGAACCGCCTTTTGGCAGTCGGGAGCTTGAGGGAGCTATGGCATGCGACAGAGCGTTCAGCTGATGTTGTGACAGAGCGTTCCAAGAAGAAGTGTAACTCATTTTTTGAAGGTGCCATTTTGAGCACCAGTACTCTATTTCACCTCCACCCAATAGGAGGCCAACATTTCAAATTGAGAGTGGGTTAAAGTGCCTTCAATGCCCCCAGAAAGGTATAGATTTGGATGGGTAGGCCAATGGGAACTTCCCACCTCTCAAGTGCAGATCTCCTTGCAAGTACTCAGACCTCTGTCCAAGCCTATTTAAATGCTCCACCAACCTCTATTAAATGCCAAAGACTCCTTGAGCAATTTATGTGTGTGAACAAAATCTTGTTGTGTCACCAGCTACGCATTGTACTTCATGTGCGCAGGCCCTTAGTGCACACGAGTGAGCGAGTGCGCCACTAGTTGCTCCCCAGGCTGACCAATGCACCACCGTTGGTGCTCAAATCGGCAGCTCCATTTTGGAGGTTGTAGATTTGTGCATTGGTGCTCCTTTTGAAGAGCTTTTGAACTCCAACCAATCAATGCTTGACATGTGTCTCTCAACATTGCCATGAATTCTCTTCCAGCAATCCAGAGCTAACAATAAGCTCTATTTAACTAATGAAAACTGGCCAGCTTTGAGCTTTGCAGCATTGCAGATCACACAGAGCTTCTTGGGGGTATGTCAGATGGTCTCAGAGCTCATTAAAGATGCATTAAACAGTAGAAGCTTTTGGTTCATGAGAGAAATGGAGTTTGGGCATCAAACTCGCACCAAAGGTGCACAAAACACCCCTTGTGCACTAACTTTTACTCAGGGGCTACACTCTTGGATGGGGCTAGCATGGGTTTAGACCAAATGGTCTAGGATGGGTTTAGGATAGGAATAGCCGAATAGGGACCCCAGTTAACATTTCCCGATTAGTTAATTTGTGGTAATTTATGGATCGCGACTGAGGAGAGTGATTGCTCGATTAACCTAAGCGTGGGACAAGAAGGGCTGCAAAAAATATTATGTGGTGATTAATGTAAGGGGAGAAGAAGCCTTCACTTCCAGAAGGCTCCACGCCGCTAGTATAAAAGGAGGGGAGGGTGGCATTGTAGGCAAAGATGGGGGTAGTGACAGCCTGTGAAGAAGGAGGAGGGAGAGAAGGGAGGGGAGGGGAAGAGAGGGAGAGAGGCAAATATGTGGAGCGAGCCTGTGAGGCAGGCAAGCAGGAAAATCAAGTAGCGAGGTTGACACAAATTAATCAATGTACCTTACCTTAATTGGAGGGAGGCAGAGAGTGACACAAATCAGTTAATCGGATTTGGAGGAGAAGCCAAATTAAGTGTTTAGGATGTTTTCTCCCATCGTAGACTCTATGGCCTCAACATGGGATCCCCCTTTTTAGGGATTTGAATGCATGGAATGAAGACATGTGTCCTAGTCCCCACCTCCTAAACACATGAGATGATGCCATGCATCCTCTCCCACCTAATCCATCCCTAGTTCTTGTGATTGTTAGCACATGGTTGGAACGGAAGGGGATAGAAATACATTTGCATATATTTGGGACCAGTTTTTCCTATTCCCATTGTATTTCCTCTCATCTATTAAGACTCTTAGACCAGCCTTGTCTATTGCTATATAGCTAAGGGGCCGAGGCCCCTAACTTTTTAGCACTGATCCATGCAATAGTCTTCATGAATTTGGAATTCAAATTTGAAGCTATTGTCATCATCACATACTAATAGGAAGCTATTTTATTTAAAAAATTTTGAAAAGTTTGTGGAATATAAAAAACTATGAAAGTTGCCAGTTCTAAGGGCACTATTCATCCAAAAAATGGTAATAGGAGAGCTTTACATCATCTTTTTCCATGAGGAGTATTAGGTGATATCAGCCTCCCTTTTAGGGGGACTGCTAACATTTTAAAGACACCTCTTTCGTTACTAGCCCCTTTACCTAAATCAACTATGGGTGGCCATACAAGTACTCACTTAGCTTGTACGCTTTCACTTATTCCACACTATTTTTGGTAGTCATACATTATGTGAATGATTTGATTATACTTGCAATGACTTTGGATGCCTAGAGCTATTTAAGAGAGATCTCTAAATTATATTTTCGGTGACCAAGTCCGGAGAGTTGCATTACTACTTGGCAACCCAATACATCAAGTATAATCTTCTGATAAGACTTGGCTCTGTTAAGAGTGTTACATACATTATACGTTGGAAAGATACTAAATGACTAAATGCAACACACTTCGTACACCGCTTGATCTCAATGTCAAGTTCACAATATAAAATGAGGTCATAGGATTCAAGTAGGCACTTAAAAGTGTTAAGTTTAAATCGGTAATTTAAAATGTTTTGAAAATTTTTTGTAATAAAAAATTTGTGTTTCCATGTAGTGACTTTTTCCAACCACTAGGTATGACTAGTTATCGTGTGGTTATTAGATTAAATCGTATGATATTTTAATATACCATACAGTATTTTACAAATACTGCATAGTAACATGACAACACTATGTGGTATTGTCATGCTACTGCACCATGTGTGTGTGTGTGTGTGTGTAGGTAGACACACACACACACATTTATGTCATACATTGTCATAGTACTTTTTGCTATTTTTGTGAATGCAATTGAGGTTGCATGATTCTCAAAAATAATAAAAAGGACAAAACAAAAAAGAATATCCAGGCAAAAAGCTTGTTTAGATTTAATAAAGCTTCATAAAAAATGTGAGTTTTATTTTGTCCTTTCAAAAAATATCATGTAGTTGGCTTTTTGCAGCTTTGATCAACTCACACTTAGATACAAGTGATCTTTGTTATGTTCTATATTAATGTTTTAGATATGTTCTACTAAGTGATCAACTCACATCTTTGTTATGTTCTACAAGTGATCAAATCACACTAATTTTCCTAGTTCACCCTCTAGTTCTCCCTATTCTTCCCTTTGGTCGTGATCTCCACCTTCCTCCATTATAGTGTCATTATTATCACCTTCTTCATGGCCCATATCATCATCTTCATCCTCTTCCCTAGATCCATCATTATCATTATTCGAAACTTCTGCCGGCATCTCTATATCCACATTCCTATCTTCAAAAATATGTGTGCTTTTAGGAGCAACTTGGACCACGTACCACCATCTTGGATCCAAACGATCTGGATCAAAGACTACCTACGTTGAAGATACAAATTAGATGCTAATAATTATATTAATTTATGCGTAAGTATATAAGTATAAATATGTATGTATATATATATGTATATGTATATATATATATATGAACATCTACCAATATTTGTTTGAAAATGAAAATATTAGCTTTTAATCAATTCATTAGTATGTACCTATTCACAATGCTCTAGACGAACAAAAGTATCACTTTCATCAGTCCATGGTCTGTGGAGTCAATGGCAAAGAAATCGCCATTGTTTGTCCTAACTATAGCATTGGGACCATTGTAGATAGTTCTAAACCATTTGACATCAATAATGAAAATACTAAATCATATAAAACCAACTTCATAGATGTCACGTATGATCCCAAAATAATCTAACTGCAAGGAGAGAAGATTGGTATCAAAAGCACTTGCTAACTATCGTGTACAAAGTTAGCCATGACTCCACAATCATATGTGACTCTCCTTGAATCGATGCGTTCCACATGAAAATGTCATCCATGTGACCATAATGCACTGTACTTTTTGTACTACAAAAGAACATGATTAAAACAATGAGGATGCATTTTCTAGCCTATTGTGATCATAAATACCCAAATTAAGTAGAAAGGTAAGAAACTCACATGTGGCATACATATGACTGCAAGCTCCTACTCTCGATCGGTTATGCCATCTCCATCATCTTTGGCTTCACGAAAAGCTTCTTGTAGCCAATCATGTGACATGTGTCTGGGGAGAAAAACAAGGTTTGGTGGATATGGCACCCTTCGCCTGTGCATGATTGAGGACTCTAAATCTCATCCTTTCATTTATTCTTTTGCTTTGGCCTCTTCATATATCTCCACCCTCTTTGCATCTCAAGACTATTGAGGACACAAAACTTATTGAATTTCTCTCTTTGCTCTTCACTCATCTTTCTTTCAACCCCTTTACCTTGGGGAGCCTCCGCAATGACACAATCATCATCCGTGATATTCCAAGCATGTGGCATATTGGGATCCATGGATGTAAGAAATTCTGCCATGTATACTAATTAATCTTGCACAATCCATCCCTCTGCCATGCTTGGTTTGGGTCTAGCTCTTTGCCTAACAAATGCCTTCAAATTTTTCATAAACTGTTCAAGGAAAAATATCCAACAACTATGAATGGTTCCCACAAAGGCGACATCATCAACTATGTGTACGAGCAAGTGCACCTAAATTGAATCCAATCATTAGCATCCCTAGTTTCTTGCTCTTTTAGCTCCTAGTAGACATTGCATTTATCAATATTAAAACTCACTATGTTGTGAGTTGTTGCTTCATGGACTTGAGTTGGGTGGTAACTATTTCATGTATCTTAATCACAAGTTGTGGTGCAGGTGCTACTGTAGTACATTGTTGCAAAACCTCTTGCTTTCCCTTGTTGTTCATTTATAGGACTTGCTTCTCCAAGGAAGAAATTTAGATCTTTATGTCTCTAAGTTCCACCCACAAGAGATAAATATGCTTATTGGGGTCAAGTCTACTCTGATATCGATGGAATCTTTGGGCATAGAGGGGAGTAGGGGTTGAGGAAAAGTGCTTCTCAAGCAAGCACACCGCTTCAATGGAGTCCACCTTAGCCCTCTTAATGCTTGATACAGAGATCTCTTTTTGTGAAATCTACCTATTCCACATGCACCCGTAAGATTCAATATTTTCTACTGATCATTTAAAATTGTATGAAATATAATGAAGTTGATATGATAGAAAGCATACATGACAATGCCACTGATCTTGTAGATAGCTTTTCTAACATCTTTTGATAAGCATCCTCTCACTGTAATTGGGAGGATAAACTACCCAAGAAACAAAGGAGTTACAACAACGTATCACAATCATATAAGTTACATGAAAGCATCACAATCTTAGTTCTGCTAAGCATTCAAACTAACATGTAGAATACATGTAAGACCTTGTGCCAATCATGGGACTTGAGGCCACTAAGCGTATTGTCCTTTTTAAATGCTCCTCTAAGGCAACGCATGTGTCCTATGGGTGTTCGAAAAGATGCAATGTTTGACTTCACCTGTGCCTCCTTTACTTGGAAAGGATCCATGCTGCCTTCGAGAGAACAATTCTAAGAGGATGCTCTTGGGTTCCTGAGCCACCCTCTTGAGTTGTAGAACCATGCTCTTGGGTTCTACACACAAGCTCTTGGGACCACAAGTGAGGCATCACACCCATCTCATGCAAGTCTTCTCGAACTCCCCTTGTGTCTTTGTCACCAATCAAGTGTGTCCAAATAGAAGCCCCCACATTCTTGAAGATATACATGGGATCCATGAGATGATTGATCTATAACTTACCCCAATTTGGAAGCTCATGATGATGAAAGATTGATAGCAGCTATTTCATAATAGGAGAAGGCTTCTCACTATTAGTCCTTCAATCCAAAAACCAATCACTTGCCTTCATACGGTGGTGGATCAAGATGACGAGTCATGTGTAGGATGATCAAGCGAAAGGTATTGAGCACGACCTTCATAAACCATCTTCCTCATATGTTCGAAGTGTCATGCACTTGTCATGCATTCAGACTAGGGCCACAAATAGGACAAGCACAGTACCTTGTGTTTTAATTCCTACATATATACATGCACAAATAGGTCATTAGACATGCATAGATCACACCACAATAAAGCATTAAGGTATCAATAGGCATGCACAAGCACGTACCTATGCACTCCCCATATCCTCAATAGTCATGCATGGTCCACATCAAAATTCCCTTGATGAAAATGTCTACGGCCTGCTGCCCTGGGGATCTAGAAATATCAAAGACATGTATGCCCCTCCATAGGGTCTGCAGCTCCTCGATCAAGGGTGCCATGCACATTTTCAAATTTTTGGCCTTGTACTTCCCTAGCACAAGCAACCATAATTTGCCTACAAATTCAACATCAAGAGGCAAGCTCATAGTTTTGTCATCCTCACACAATCATACAAGTGTGTTGATGCCAAATCTTGCATCACGTCTCATGCTCAGATATCTCAACCCCATCTCCTGTGGTGCCTCCAAAATTAGAATCCATCATGCCTACCATACCCTCGTCCTCCTCTAGAGCTTCATTTTGAGGATCATCTGGCTCGAACTGTGGTGGTGGTGCATGTGCTCCCTTGTTGCTCTCCTCATCCTGTATAATGACCCAAGGTTAGTGCATGCAATATGCAAGCAATATAAATATCCATGAATCACTCAAATATCATTGGGTTACCGATGATGCACTAGCATGCCGACCAATATTCTCTTCTAGTGGCATCTCTCCATATATCTACAAGTGGCGCATGACAACACAGTGCTAATGATAAACCCCTCACCTACAATGTGTGCAAGGACAAGGCAATGTCTCATGAAGCCACTCCACACTCCTAGGAGGTGGCATCCCATTTGATGAGCTGTCAATACTCATCCTCTCCACCTGAACACATCCAAATCCATCCCTCCCAGTCAAGTCAAACACCCCAATTCCCCAAAAACCCCCAAACCCCTTCTCTAATACACAAAGCTGCTTAAACCCATCCACATTCCCTAAACCCCCCCAAATTCTAAATCCTAAGCTCCTTTAAACCCCAAACACCCCCTAAACCCCCCCCCAAAACCCTTAAAACCGTCCAAATTTCATAAATCCCCCAACCCCCCAACTCTGAACCCTAAACCCCCTTAAATCCTAAACACCCCCTAAATCCCCCTAAACCCCCCTTAAATCCACTCAAACCCCCTTAAACCCCAACACCCCCAACCCCCGTTAAACCCCACCTAAATTTCCTCAAACCCCCTTAAACCTTCCTAACCTCCTTAAACCCGTCCAAATTCCCTAAACCTCCCAAACCCTAAATCCCCTTAAACCTCGAGCACCCTAAGGTCTGAACACCCCTTAGATCCCCCCTAAATCCCCTCAAATTACACCTCAAACTTCCCAAAATCTCCCAAGCCTCCTAAACCCCCCCAAAAACCCTAAACCGCCAGAACTCAAACCCCTGTTTCATGGGTATGAGTGTTGGTATATAACGATGCCTATATCCACTCTCATACCGATGGCATTGGGGACAAAACCCACGCTTTCCCTCCCGCTATGTCATTTGCATTTTTGTTTTTAAGGAAAGAACAATACATGAAAAAAAATCATGAAAGAGAGGAGTATGAAAGCTCTACCTCTTGCTTTTGTGCTTTGTCCATGTTTGTAGGCTTCTCTTTGTCTCCTCTCTCCGTTCCTTTGGTATGTTGCTTCTCCAAACTCCTCCTTTCACTAACTAGTTTTCTTAAAATGGTATGTTTCCTCTCTTTTATAGGGCAAAAAACACGAAACACAAAACTTTGAGCACGATCATCCAGTGTCATGCCTAAGACACGTACTTTCTAGTAAGAACGTGCTCTCTCTCCCCCTCTCTCTTTTTTTTCTTTTCATGCATACATTGGCTTGTATGTTGCAGGAAGCGCCTTAAGTGTTAGTTGCAGTGATGTGCGTAGGAACTCTTCACTCCTCTCCTTTCTTCTTCTACTTTTTTCTTTCCTCTCTTTTCCTCTCTTCTCTCCTCTCCTCTCTTTCTCTCCTCTTTTTTCTCTCTTCTCTCTTTCTCTCCTCTCTCCTCTCTTTCCCTCCTCTCTTTTCTCTCTTCTCTCTTTTTCTCTCTTCTCTCTTTTTCTCTCTCTTTCTCTCCTCTCTTTTCCTCTCTTTCTTTCCTCTTATTTCCCTCCTCTTTCTTTCTCTCCTCTCTTTCTCCATTTTTTTCTCTCTTTGTCTTCTCTCTTTTCCTCGCTTCTTTCTCTCTTTCTCTCCTCTTTCCCTCCTCTCTTTTCTCTCCTCTCTTATTCTCTCGCTCCTCTCTTATTTTCTTTTATTTTCTCTCTTTTCCTCTCTTTCTCTATTTTCCTCTCTTTCTTTCTTCTCTTATTTCCCTCCTCTTCTCTCTCTCTCTCTCTCTCTCTCTCTCTCCCCCTCCCCTCTCTTTTTTTCCTCTCTTATTTCCCTCCTCTTCTTTATCTCTTTTTGTCCTACTCTTCTTTCTCTCCTCTTTCCCTCCTCTCTATTCCTCTTTTTTCTCTCCTCACTTATTTTCTTTTCTCTTCTCTCTTTTCCTCTCTTTCTCTCTTTTTTTCTCTCTTTCTCTCCTCCTTCCTCGCTCTCTCTTTTCCCTCTTGCTCTCCTCTCTTTTCACTCATCTCTTATTTTCTTTGTCTCCTCTCTTTTCCTCTCTCTCTCTCTCTCTCTCTCTCTCTCTCTCTCTCTCTCTCTCTCTCTCTCTCTCTCTCTCCTCTTTCCCTTCTCTCTTTTCTCCCCTCTTATTTTCTTTCTCTCCTCTCTTTTCCCCTCTTTCTCTCCTCTCTTCTCTCTTTCTCTCCTCTCTTTTCTCTCAGAGGATGCACGGAAAGAATGGAAGAAAGCAAGAGAACATCTCATTGGGACCACACTAGGCCGAGGGTCTATCTTTGAACTCTCTTTTTTTCTTTCCTTGTCTTCTCTTTTTTCCTCTCTTTCTTTCTTCTCTTATTTCGATCCTCTTTCTTTCTCTCTTTCTCTCGTACTCTTCTTTCTCTCCTACTCTTCTTTCTTTCCTCTTTTTTCCTCTCTTTCTCTCCTCTCTTTTCCTCTCTTTCTTTCCTCTCTTATTTCCCTCCTCTTCTTTCTATCTTTCTCTCCTACTCTTCTTTCTCTCCTCTTTCTCCCCTCTATTTTCTCCCCACTTATTTTCTTTCTCTCCTCTCTTTCTCACGAGTCTCTCTTTCCTCTTCCTCATTCTCTCTTTTCCTCTTTTGTCTCTCCTCTGTTATTTTCTTTTCTCTTTTGTCTTTTCCTCTCTTTCTCTCTTTTCTCTCTCTTTCCTTCCTCCCTTTTCCTCTCTTTATTTCTTCTCTTATTTCCCTCCTCTTCTTTCTCTCTTTTTGCTCTTATTTGATTTTGTGTTTGTGTTTGTTTTATTGTTTGTGTTTGTGTTTGTCCAATCCCCTTAAATTAGACATGTCGTCACTTGCGTTAAAGCGTTATTCATTGTAGTTGATGTCGCTTTGTCAACTTTTGCCATGCAATAAGCTGCAGCTCTGTGTGGGTTGAGTATGAATTGTAAGTCGGTATTTGCTTGCCATAGTGTCGATATGGTTGGGTTGAAGTTGTTTGTGTATATATCTTTTGAATGTCGGTGCAAGTACACTGTTGGTTGGGTAGTCTTGTATCGTAGTGTGTTTATGTACTCGCTTTCAGTGAGTTCAAGCTCTTGTAGAAATGTTTCAAAGTTTAAATTCATTGTATTAGGATCTTGTAGTGTCTTTCTTAATTTTTTAAAGTTTGCTTTATGTTGATCATCATCATTTTTGTTGTTGGGTGGCATTAAGATTTAGCTTTTCCTCATGGGGGGTTTAGGAAAGCCAAATCGACAATGGTTGTTTCTTCTTTGACAACCTTTTCTATGCTTGTCTATTTGGATTTCTCTTTCGGGTAGATGCAGTAGTGCAATTTCTATTATTATATATTGGTCTATGAATTCGAAGTAGTCCGTTACTTCGCTAATGATATTGTTATCCCTTTGGAGGAGTTGCTTTAGGGTCCCAAAGCCTTTTAGCTGTTGCTGATACTGTGATAAAGAAGGTTGGTGCACCTAATTTCCATATCATTGGAAAGAGGTTCTTCTTTAACTTGTTTTTGTAGCTCATAGAATTTTGTAAGCACACAAAATTTTTGTACCCAATGTTTGATTGTAACATTTTCTCAATATTTATGTCGGAGATTGCATCTTTAACACATATACTTTTTCCTTTTAACTTTCCTAATTTACGCATTCTCACCCATGTGGATGATAGTACTTGCTTTTTCATTACTTTCATTCTTTTGAAGAACAAGTTCTCAATTGATAGTGCGAATATTCAATCTTTATTTTTTAATTCCCATTGTGCAATACTTTGATATGATGTGGTTGCTAGTATTTTGTATGTTCTTGGGTGTCCGTAAAACAAATTGGGAAAGCCAAGCTCCTCAGAGTGCTTGTCTTTAAAGAACCCCAGTGGTGAGAACCCCTCCGAAGGTGCAACATTAATCACTATGTCTTCAAAATCAATTACCTGTTGGCTGGTGTAAATTCCATGTACCAACATGTCTGTTTCTAAATCAGCGTCTGCTTCATTTGGTAATGTTGTTAATGTCATGATCGATGTCGCTTCAAAAATTTTCTTGTAGGTCAATGGTGTGGTGCAACCAAATTGAGTTTAGCTTTATGTTGTTTTCCTTGTACAGTGGGCAATGCAACAATTCCTTCAATGCATGCATTGTTAACGATGGACATACAAGACTACACAGATAGCTGTGGCTGTACTCTAACTTTTGCTTTAAGGCACTATCGTCAATGATACGAGGCAATACTATTTGTGCCCTGTCCACATTTCCGAACACGTTTACAATGCTACCTCGCAATCCATATTGCCCTTCATATGATAGCTCCCATATTTGAGAGAATGGAATTCTGATTGCTACTATAAGGCAATGACACATAATGTGTTTTTGTAGACATTGTCATGAATGCTTTTATTATTAAATGTTGGAACCCTTTGTCTCCTAATTAGCCTCGAACAAAATTGACATAAGTAATCTTTGCTTTTTTGGAATTCAGATGATATGATTTGTTGTGATTGTAGGAATTGCATTTTATTGATTTGTTAATGCTATTAATTTCCTTTTGAAACTTAGTGTTCCACAACACACACATTTGTACTAAAGCCTATCTACAACTTTAATTTTGTATACTTCATTGGGAGAATATATTTTCCTCCTTTTCTTTGGACTTTGTCTACCCTGCATAAGCAACTGCTCCATTTCCCCCTTCTTTTGAGCTGGTACTGCAACATGTCTTTTCTTTTTAGTGGGGTTATATCCCATTTCCACATCATTTGAGTATGTAATTGTGACATTGCCTTTAAGCCTATTAACTTTATTCATTACTGCCATAAGTGTATGGCTTGGTGACTGAGACATCGATAAGAACTTGATCGCTATGTCTCTTGCGGAATTTTGTGTGAAAGTATGCACTAGTAGCTTTAGTTCTCATTGGTCGTGAGTCATCCATAAGATATACTTCCTCTTCTTGGTTCTTGTAAAAAGAGGATAGATGATTGTAGGATGGATTGTCTCATCAACTAAGATTACATGAGATTGCATTGTTGGCGACATTTCGACCTCAAAAAGGTTGACTACTTTCTGATCATGAGCTAGTAGTACTTCAAAGTGAAGTTGAAGTTGTTGTGAAAAATGAAGAAGCGAATCATGAAGTAAGAATCGAGAAGATGATGCTATACGAACGAATAATGCAATATCATGCCGTGTAATTGAGGTGGGTTGTGCTTCATGTATAACTTTGTTGAGAAGGAACCAAGGATTTTTTTTAAGGTCATTGTTGTTTCGATAGATGTGCATAACAATTTGAGCAATTGTGCATATGTATTGTTTGGAACAAATTGTTGCACACACTTGATGATGTTTGTGTTAAATTGATTGTGATCATTAAACTCTTTTGTTTTATCAAGATCAAATTTATGTAGTTCCTTCACAAATTGCATTGTGATAGTAAAGTTTATTTTATGCTTGCAATTTCAAAATATATGAAAATAACACGACAAATACTTGAGCAAATGAAAGAATCTTGCAAATGCAATTTCTTTGGGAGATCAAGCTGTGGCACTCAAAACTTCTTTATTGCAATACCAAGGCAACTAAAGATAGAACAAAAACCTTACAAGTAGGGCAATCCAAAATGAGCGCATAAACGCCTCTCTCACACATTTACAAGCAACAAACCAAAACTAGAAAGTTGTTTTAAGTACTGTCACTCTGCATCAAAGGCTATGATGTGCCCAGAGCTATTTATGGTAAAATAACCAGTTGGCTTTAGCTCTAGAAGCATCGAATAGACACATGGAATGTTGTCATCGTATAGTGCTATGAATGGAAGCTCCAAGCATAACACATCGTCCACATGTGACCCCCTAATTTGTTTTGCAATATCTGAGCCATCATCTGTAATAATTCTACCCTTCAAAGATGTTGTGCATACAACTGTGTGGGGAGCATCACATGTGAAGCAGAAAGGTCGTCCCTATTAACACGATTTCCGGAGTAAACAGATCAGATGTAATCTAGTAGTTGTCCATTCACACCAATGAAATATAAAATACCGTGGAACTGCAAAATGGCGATTGTGAATTATGGTGTGAGGGATAATATTATTACAGTATGCATGAGAAAGAAATACAACTTACCCTTTGATCATATCCTAGACTAGAGACTTGGTTGATGAAAACATGTTGTAGCTCCTTCCTTTGATTGTTCTCGAGGAAATCTCCCAAGATTGTGAAGTCAAAGACACACAAAGAATCATAGGCATGCAAGTACGATATGTTTCTGAGAGTGTGCATAGCTATTCCATTGTCATGGAATTCTTGGATTAGTGCTTGGACACTCTTCTGCTCAATCCAAATTTAGAGATGGCATTTAGATGTTTAGGAAGAAGATACTAAGAAAGAAGGAGTAAGTAACACATCGAAAAACTCCAGGTAATTCAATCAACTTACAACGACTCTATCCTTGTTGCGAGGTCCATATGCAATAATAATTTGATCATTCAAGCTGCCCTTTGTATCCACCTTGATTACAACAAAGGCAATCGTGCCAACAACACTAGATGTGTTGCCTGAACCAGACTTTATAGTAGCTATTGAAGCCCAAGGGAAATATAATGCAATGGTGGTCTCTGGAAGAAAGGAAAGAGTATCCTCAAATGGCTCCCCACGGATCAGTGCAGTGGTGGAAGTTAATATGCAAAGACTAGCTTGCTGTCCCACCCTCCTCAGTTGCCTTTGGTAGCAGGGTCGCTCCCTCAATGTGATAGAAACAATCAAGCTCTAAGCGCTCCCTATATTGTTCGACAAATGCATGAGGAACAACGAGAGTTATGGTATCGCAATTGCGGCGATCAGTGAGGTCGGCACGGATGCATATTAGGTAATTTGGATTGCATTGGCCAGCAGCTTGCACTCAAAGGCAAAACGATGTTGTATGAACTCAGATACTAGGTCTATACATAGTACGGGGAGGGAGTTTCCTTCAGCAAAACAAAGATGTTGCCCAAAGGAACAATGGGACCAACACTATGTTGGGTACTATGTCAAGGATGACTATTGGATAGCCTATCTCTGATTGGGGGGTTTAAAGTTACATCATTGCTTGCATCTATTTTCATGCATGACCTTTTCGAGCTGAAATTGAGCATAAAAAATTAAAGTAAGAAGTTGTCGCAAAATTCTATTACAAAAATAAATGTTTAGAAAATATATGATGCAATAAGTAACTAAAAAATTAAAGCGCTCGATTGTGGTCTTAGAAGATAAATTTATGTGAGATAACCATTAATGATAAAAAAATTGTCTAAGTAATGTATTAAAGAAGCAAGTGCAATGAAAAATATTTGAATTGCTCCAAATCCTTCTATTATTTCTCATTAATTGGAATCATGGCTATAAGATATGACAAAAGCAAGAAACTGTACTAAATTCTCATCAAGATCATGCACATCAACAACCAACTACAATATTTTCAGTACATGACAACATCCATTGTACTTGCTACAATAACCAAATAGGCGAGGATTTTTTAAGAGAGCCTGCAAGTCCAAGACCAAGAGTGACTGCCTAAATGCAGTTTTAGAAAAAAAAAAAAATTTGACAGAACTAGAAGGAGAGAAATTTTCAAAGCACATAAACTAAGATAAAGTGCAAGAAAAAGGATATACCTTCTTCGTAGGCAAACTTCACAGCACTCTGAAATGACCTCTTCAGTGTCTTCCTATCTTTCTTCTTTCCACAAGTTTTTCGTGGTCTACTTTGACATGTCTAGAAGAACCAACTGCACTTTCGCGACCTACGATCACATTCATAGAGTGCAGGGGATGAAAATGGGTAGGGGAAGCTACCGCAGCAAAGTGACCACAAACAACCAAAACACGACCAGCCTCCAGGAGATAAAAGTGACTCAAATAAACAGTGCGTAGCAGAAATACAGACCTTCAAGAGTTTGCTTGCCACAGAACGAGGCACCCTTCTCCTTCATGGGACGTTTTTCCAACCAGACGTCAATCTGCTGGGCCGTTCGAACAGCATCGCAAAACGGTGTTGCATCAAATCAAGGTAAGTCACGTTTTCAATTGGAAAAAAAAGGATTAACTGAGGCAGATGGTGAGGAGCTAAAAAATTGTGCACCACTGTCATACGTCTGCTGCATCATATCGTTTACTTTGTTCTTATTAGAGTCTTCACAGTCAAGGATCCCGAAGTCGGAGCTCTCAACTTCCTCCTTCGCTTCCAACAAACTTTCATCAACTTCCTCCTTCAAAGCCACTAAGCTTCCTTCGTCTGGCAATTCTGTCATACGAAAGTTGGAATCATTTACTTCCTCCTTTACTTCAACAAAATTTTCAGCATCTGCACAATCACAAACGCATTTGTGAATTAAGTGCCAGCAACAACATTGCATAAAATTTCGTAAACTGAGCTCTGTGCAATAATACAATTATAGCGAATAGTACCGATGGTCTGTTCGGATTTTTCTTCACCAAGTGCTACGTTACTACACTCCAGAAACTTTTCGAACTCTTGAACCAACAAACGGAAACGTTTATCAAACTAGACACACAGAGATATATGTGAAGGAAGGAAGGTAGCTGAAGATGAAGCAGAAGGAATACCCTGTTCGAATTTCAGGCCGTTACTCTCCACAGATTCTGCAGGTGAATCGAAGGCCATTGCAAGGTTAGGGAATAGATTGAAGAAGATGATAAAGGTGTTCTCAGGCGGAGTGCACAGGGAGCAAAGACTATGAATTCGTGAAGCAGTGAGTGACTCTTATACGTTTTCTCGTGGGGAGCATCGTGAATTACCCCTTGCGAAATCCAACAGAGGAATTTGAATCACAAGGAACTTTTGACTAATGTCTATATAGGAATTTGGTGTTAACTAGGAAATTTGAGCATATTTCCTAGGTAGAAAGATGGATTTTCTCCTCTTAATCTAGGAAATTCTTTTTCCTATATAGACAACCAATGCTATCTAGGAAATTTGACTTGTAATGTGGAGAATCAAGTGGATTCTATGTTTTCTATCTAGGAAATGACGTCTTTTTTTCATAGCAAATTATATTTCCTATATCGATCACTCAATGCTATCTAGGAAATTTGACATCCTATATGGAGACTCAAATGAATTTTCTATTTTCTATATAGGAAATATGGTCTCTTCTAGGAAATATGTATTTTAATATGAAAAATTAAGTGTTTCCTATATTAGAAATTAGAAAGAATGTATCTTTTGTATATGGTGATTGCAATTACCTACATAGGAGGAGTTTTTTATGTACTAAGCAAGAATGTTAAATATTCCATATAAAAAAATATTTTTATATAAAAAATGAGCATATACTTAACAAGTGTGTATCATTGTAATTTTAATAAGATATATGTTGTAGGCTAATTATATTTTCTTTAATATTAGAACATTATATTTCTTCTATATGTAGTCCATATAAAAGTAACAATGAGAAGTACATGCGCTTATTTTTCTTCCAAAAAATTTCATGAGAATTTGAAATGAAGGTTTCTCCATTTTGTAAGTTCCATCTCCTTGCAAAGTTCCAAATCAGACACCGAATGTGTGGCTAGGAAGGAAGAATATCCCAAATTTTCATGTGAATCCTATTAAGTGAACAAAAATTATGTAACAATCATCAACAATGATACCTCCCATCATCCACCAATTATATTATTGGTAATAAACTTTTCATAGGTCTTGAGTAGTTGACATATCCCTACAAAGTTCTGTTTTTGTTGATGGTGCTTTTCGCATTCGAGAGTACATCCTTGGAGATGGTGTATATGCACTTACACCATGGTTCATCAGTCTGTAAGAGACCCCTAGCATGGACCTCCAATGCAAGTTTAACTTCTATCTATCCTCCACGTACGTTGTTGTGGAGCATGCATTTGGTTGATTGGCAGTATCTCAATAAGAAGTTCCTAAATTCAAAGCCCAAGTTGGTCGCAAGGAGTATAGTGGCATGTTGCATTTTGCACAATATGCTACTCGTAGATGGGAATGTGCCATAACATGAAGATTGCTTTGACAGACCACATGATGAGGATGTATCACATCGATTAGTTGAACCTATTGGTCATTCTCACAGGGCTGTAGTAGTAGCTTGGGCAAGTGCACAATGAGATGCTTTTGCTCGATATGTTATGGTACTACATTCGAAACTTGTAATGCCACTTCGAGATACTTTACAATGTTTTGGGGATGCATAAACTCATCAAATGATCCCAGTATGATGGATGCATGCAAGAAAGTTGGGATTCATGAACTTATGGGATGATTCCACATTCTGGTGGGTCTATGCATGGGAAATCTAGGTGTATGGATTGTTAGCCCTAAGATAAGTCTTGCATGAACTTATAAAATGATCCCACTATGGTGGATGCATGCAAGGCAGATGGATACATAGATTTATCAAATGATCCCACATTTTGTTCGGTCTATGCATGGGAAATCTGGGTGTATGGATCATTGACCCTAAGATAAGTCCTACACGAACTTACTCAAATGATCCCACTATGGTGGATGCATGCAAGGAAGATGGATACATGAACTTATCAAAAAATCCCACATTTTGGTGGGTCTATGCACATGAATTGGGTGTATGGATCATTGACCCTATGGTAAGTGCTGCATGAACTTACTCAAATGATGGTCTATGCAAGTTATGTTTAGGTATTCTAATTTTGGTGGTCTATTCAAGTTACATCTGGGTGTATGGTTCGATGACCTAAAGGTAAGTCTTGCATGAACTTATCGAATGATCCCACTATGGTGGATTCATGCAAGGAAGATGGGGTACATGAACTTAGTAAATGATCCCACTATTTGGTGTGTGGAAGGCATACCATCACACTAACATGAACTCATCAAATGATCTGACTCTTGGGTTTGCACATAAGCCACTATACATGAACTTATTAAATGATCCCACCCTTTGCATTGCACACAAGGCACACACATGAACTCATCAAATGATCCGAGTCTTCACATATATATCTTTTTCATCTCTCATCGGTAAAGCTTAAATTATAATTTGTGAGTTAAATACTAAAACATGTCTTGTATCTACTATCAACCATGTCATGACTCATTGATTCTACATTTGCTCTTTGTTATAACTCTAAATCTAGGACATACATATATAGCTTATGCACACTACCAACAACCCACTCCATTTGCTCTTTTCCATCTATGTATGCCTATGCCTATGTCTATTTATGCCTATCTATGCTAGCATGTGACTTATGCTTTATGTAAATGCTCATTCTTGTAACACTCAAGAGCACACTAAAGGATGTATATCTTAAAGCAGCTCTCATCTATAAAGATTAAATTATAATCTTTTGCTTCTCGATTATGCCTATGTCTATGTATGCCTATCTATGCTAGTATATGATTTATGTTTTATATAAATGCTTTAAGCTGTATGCTAGTATATTATGCTTTATGCATTATGTGAATGCCTATGTTTCTATAAAATAATGAAACTAATTGCTTAGAAGAAACGAATAGTAGGAGCAAGAAGGAGTTGCTCAATGGTGATTTTTGGTTGCACTTCTTCACATGACCCAAAAGGACAAATTCCTTTTGATGAAATGGTGTTTTGATATGCATCATTTATGATAGGGCGTAGTTCTAATAGAATTGGGATTCAAAGTGGTTGAAAGGATAGGGACACCACTCAAGCTTAGGGTCCCTAAGTATTACTTTTCATTTGTATTCCCTAAGCTTAGCTTTAGGACTTTTCAAGTATGCTCAATGCATGGCCATGATATCAACAAATGCTTCTACAACAATTGAGTAATGCAACCTTGAACTAATAGTTTTAACAACCTCAAGTCCTATCATGGAACATAAATTGCCAATTGACATAAGGGAATCAAACCATTGCAAAATCGCTAATGAGATTTCATTATTAGAGGTCTTACATATGTGTTAAGCTGATGGATGAAGATGAATATGTCCCATACTTGAAAAGACAAGGAAGGAGGTCCCAAGGCAACAATGATCTCTCAAGGGCAACCAAATTTTCATGGGGAGTAGAGCAAGGGGAGGAATAGAGGATGGAGAGAAGACAGAGGATGGAGGATGGCTCCATTGGATTGACAAAGCATGACATGCTTATGCATAGTTAAAATTTTGCATTTTAATTCCCATTTAAAATGTCCCAAAATGTGTCAAAGCTTTTTTTAGGCCTACGATGTAGAAGTTTGATTAATTATGAGCCTTCTCAAGCCTTGGTTAGATTTAGGACTTATTATTGAGGACTAGGCTAAGGGAAGGGATGAGGGGTTAAGGTTCCATGGCAAAACTATTCCATGGGAATTTTGAAGGCTCAAACCATTGAACCGATATACCATTGAGTAAGATCTTAGAAGGGTTTTGTTTGATGGTACTTGGGTTAAAGGGGTAAAGGCGAAGGGTTAAAGGGTTTGTTTAATGGTACTTGGGTTAAAGGGGAAGGCTTAAAGGGGTAAAGGGGAAGGGTTAAAGGGTTTGTTTAATGGTACTTGGGTTAAAGGGTTTAGATAAATGGTGCTTGGGTTAAAGGGGAAGGCGCCAAAGTTGCATTTTGGGGGAAAAAATCCCCCCAAAATATTTCCTCCTTCCTTCAAATGTCTCCTCAATGAAACAGAGCACGCCAAAGTCGTACGCAGTGGAGACCTTGTATCACGATTCTCACTACTAGAAACCGTGCAGGCTTGCAATACTTGTGCCTTGTACATCTTGCAGCCTGCACCTTGCTTTGTACCTGTTTGTGATCCGGTCCTTCCCTAGCTAGTGTGTATCAGTAGCCCGTGATCGCTCCTGCTGCAGGCGCTGCACCATATCAGCTCGTATATAATCTGCATCATGGCCCAATAGCTCTGAATTTCTATCTGGTGTCTTTTTGTCTGGTCGGCCAACAGCTATACTACACCACGCCTAGGCTAGTTCCGTTCGCCCTGCAACTACATGCAATAAAAGGGCCATCTGTACATGTGTACTAGCGCAGTAAAATATATATCGAAGCAGCGTGCGGGCCATGACTCCGTGAGGAGGCATTACGGTACATTCTCAGGTCAACTCCCAACAGATCGATTGCGACGCGGTCATCTCACCTTGGGCAGTAATTTCTAGGTCCTAATTCGATCCATTTACCAAGGAATGTTCCAGCATTAATCCCCATTTTCTATCCTAAAGTAATCCTATCTCTTCATGCCACAAATCCTGTCAAAGATGTTGCCATAAATTTGTATATGCCTACGCATGTTTTGCCTATGTTTATGCTTCTATATTTGTATAATATGCTTGTACATTTTTATTCTTCTATATTTATATAATTATATATGCTTCTATATCTTTGCTTTATGTTTCTATATTTCTATAGGCTTCTATATCTTTATGTTTCTATTTAATGAATGCCATTGCGTGCATTACTTTATGCTTGATGTTTATGCCTTATGCTTCTATGCGTGCCTACGCCTACACTTCTACACTTGCCTATGCTTGCCTATGTTTCTATATGCGCTAGTCTACGCTTGCTTATGTCTCTACATGCTTTATGTGAATGCTAGTATATGCTTTATGCTTATTTAATGAATGTCTATCCTTCTATACGCCTGTGTGGATGCCTATGCCTATTTGCCTATGCATATTTGCTTTATGCCTATTCTTTAAGTTTATGTATGCCTATGTGTATGCTTCTATATGTCTATATGCTTATGTGAATGCCTACTTTATGCTTTATGCCTATTTGCCTATGCTTCTATATATATATATGCTTTATGTGAATGCCTATTTGCCTATGCCTATTAAGTTTATGCTTTATGTGAATGCCTATTTGCCTATGCTTCTTTATTCTATTTAATGAATGCCATTGCGTGCCTTATTTTATGCTTGATGTTTACGCCTTATGCTTCTATGCGTGCCTATGCCTATACTTCTATACTTGCCTATGCTTGCCTATGTTTCTATATGTGCTAGTCTACGCTTGCTTATGTCTCTACATGCTTTATGTGAATGCCTATTAAGTTTATGCTTTATGTGAATGCCTATTTGCCTATGCTTCTTTAGTCTATGCTTCTATGCCTATTTAATGAATGCTTTATGTGAATGTCTATGTTTATGCATCTATGTTTATGTATGCCTATGTCTATGCTTCTATATGTCTATATGCCTATGTGAATGCCTATATGCCTAATTCTATATGCATGTTTTATGCTTTATGCTTTATGGATCTACTCTTTAAATGTTTATGGATGCCTTCTTTATCTTAATGCCTATGATTTAAGTTTATATATGTCTATGCATCTATGTTTATGTATGCCTATGTCAATGCTTCTATATGTCTATATGCCAATGTGAACCAATATACCATTGAGTAAGATCTTTGAAGGGTTTTGTTTGATGGTACTTGGGTTGATGAATGCATGGCATGTATTCACTGCATTTAGAGAAAGAACGGGCTGATTTTGTAAGCATGTATGTTATGCATTTGGAGAAAAAAGGTGAATTTATAGCATGTATGTTTTTGCCTTTGGATGTAAGGGACGGGGTTGAATATATGGGAGAAGGGGGCTGAATTTATGGCATGTATGTTTATGCTTTTGGATGTAAGGGAGGGGGCTGAATTGATGCATTTTTCGATTTAAGGGAGAAGGCTGAATTTACGCATTTGGATTGAAGGTTTGGATTGAAGGGAGAAGGATGAATTTTTGGGTGAAGAGAACTAGTTTATGAATTTATGGCATGTATTCATTGCATTTAGAGAAAGAAGGGGCTGATTTGTAAGCATGTATGTTATGCACTTGGAGAATCTAGGTGGCTGAATTTATATCATGTATGTTTTTGCCTTTGGATGTAAGGGAGGGGGCTGAATTTATGGGAGCAAGAGGCTGAATTTATGGCATGTATGTTTATGCATTAAGGGAGGGTGCTGAATTTATGGGAGAAGGGGGTTTAATTTATGGCATGTGTGTTTTCCATTTGGAGAATGCATGTGGCTGACTTTATGGCACGTATGTTATGCACTTAGAGAAAGAAGGTGGCTGAATTTTTGGCATTTATGTTTTTCCATTTGGATGTAAGAGGGGGGGCTGAATTTATGGCATGTATTTTTTGCATTTGGATATGAGAGAGGGGGCTGAATTTATGGCAGGTATGTTTTTTATATAGGGAAAATGCCTATTGGAGATGCATCAAAGGATGTGTCCTTCAAAGAGAACAAGGAGCGTCTCTCTTTGCAAAATAAATCTCAAGTTTCTGCTCCTCTGATCTCAGGGGCAAGTTTTACACCTACATATGATGAGTTGTTTAAACCACCCAAAATAAATAGTAGGGATAAGAACAAGCTATATGGGAAAGAGCTCCTAGAAAAGTGCTTTAGAGACCAGCATTCTCTATTGTTAGAAAACTACCATCGTGTACGAAGGTGGTTCAAGGGAATAGAGACTGTTATAGATCTACAGCATAAAAAGGAAGAACAACAGCATATTAAAGGCATCATCCATGAGAGTCATCATGAGATAGTGCCTCTAAAGTTTAGTGGAGTTGAATGTAGCTGGAGAGAGGAAGATATATATAGGTGGTGGATCTCCTCAAAGTAGTCTAACAGGAAATACTCGAAGAAGAGGACCCTTGTAAATAATATGAGTTGGCCTTTTAATTATGTGATATTTTATAAAACTATATATTTGTTATATAGATATGATCTAGTCAATGTATTCTATTGTGTTTCAAAGGACAAAATGAGCAAAGTTCAGAGAAATCTGGAACTTGAAGCAACTAGTCCTTGTATTGACAAGTCTCCACATAATTCAATTTCAAAGAAGGTATGTTTAATCCATTTAATGGTTCTCTAGCATGAAGTAAAAATTTGTATTTATTTGCATAATTTGTGTCACTTCTTACTTGGATTATTTAACTCTTTAGCAATCTATTGGAGATTCTATTTCTATTTGAGGGGAATTTCATGAACAAGGATATTCAACATGTTAGGTTGTTGATGCATTTGAAAGATATGTTTTTTCAAGAAAAATTAAGAATATCGTATACCAATTGAACTAAGTTCTCATTCCTTTAGATTTCAAAATGATATATAAGAGTTTAATAAAATTTTGTATGTCTATTTGAAACTTTTTAGAGAAATATGGAGCCTCAAGCAACTACTCCTTGTATTAACGAGTCTCCGCGTAATCCAATTTTAGAGAAGGTATGTTTATATCAATACCTTGAATGGTTCTCTACTTTTAGTAAAAAATTATACTTATTCGTGTAATTTATGTGACATCTTACTTGGATTATTTAATTCATTGGTAGTCTATTGGAAATTCAGTTTCTATTGGAGGAGAATTTTATGGACAAGGATGTCCAACATCTGAGGTTGTTGAAGCATTTCCAATAAAAGATATGTTTTTTATTTTATAAAGAATATAAAATGTTTTCTTTAATAAAATCATATGTTCTTTTGTGTAGATAGATAAGTTCATGGCGAAGAGATTCGAAGGGTTTGAGTATTATCACTCTGATTAGGTGTGTAAGTTTCAACCATGAGTTGTCTTCTATTTTGAAAAAGTATTATTAACCATTCAGTTATTCACAATTCATCTATCTTGAATATTTTATATCAGGATTCTTATGGTGAAGCGAATGCTGATATGAATGAGATGACATTTTCTAAGATGCTTCATGGTGACATCACTACAAATGAAGATAAGGTATGAATTGCCTTTATCTTTTAGATATGCTTATGATTGAAGCTATTTTCTTTGATTCAATTGTGTATTTATAATGTCACATCTATCAGCATCTTCTTTTTAGACAAGTTTTAATTTAATTTTGTCATATTTTTAGGATCCAATATCAAATGTGATTGATTCTACGAATGAAATGTCTAGAAAAAGTGAACGAAAGAGAAAGGTAAAAGTTTCCGTTTATGCAATACCCTTTAAAAGTAAAGAAAGTACTTTGTATGCTTGTATTCTTTACATAATTCTTTCCGATGGCATTAACACTACTTGTTGTTTATCATTCATAGGTGAGTGAAAAAATGAGAGATCACTTAGAACAGAAGACCGTGCAAAGAAGTGATAAACCCCAAGGAAAGAGATGCAAGGTATTCTTATATTTAGAATTTATTTTCTATGATTTGAAGTCTTTATACCTTGATTTTAATGTCAATCTTTTATTTGAATTAGAAATTAAAAGATATTCAAGGTACAGACATGGAGGTGACTACGATTTCAAGCGAGTATAAAAGAGTATGTAACAGCCTTTTACATTAGGCTTGATTATTTAAATCATTCGGTTTGAATTTGTTAATATATTGTCACTTGTTTTGTTATTATGCCCTCAGGTGGATGACATTTTAGAAGAAAATATGGAGACGATACTTTTGAAATACATGGGAGTCGACACAATTCATGATATGTACTTTTCCTTAAAAAGTACATATGTGAAGCTTAAAAAGATGGAGAGTAGCTTCAAACAGTACTCTATAGACATCAAGAAACCAGCCAGTAACATTATGATAAGGGACATTGTGCATTGGCTTATTGAAAGTCAAAAAGTTAGATTCATGGAAAAATTTGATGTGCTTATTTGATATAGAGATTTTGATATGACATTTAGCTTGATTCAAATAAGTCTTCAAAGATGTTATGTAGATCTCTTTTAGCTCTCTTTGGTTGTCTTATATTTCTTATAGTAGAAGTTTTTTGCTTTTTCTTTTGAATATTGTAATAACGAATGGACTTTTTACCTTCTTATTATTTGTAGAAATATTAAAGAGAACTCCATAATCTTTTTGATGGTTTTGTTGAATCTTAAGTGTAGATAATGTGAGTTAAGGCAATTATAGTAACAATTGCTTATTGCTCTAGGTACTTTAAAAGTTCAAATTGCTACATATAAAAATGTGAAACATGAGTGCTTCATTTCTTAAATGATAGAACTTAGATAATATCACTTATTTCACATTCTCCCTATATAGGGAAATAGAAGATTCTCAATATTGTTTACTAGTTCATAACCAGGAAGTTTGCAAACTATGAAAAATGGGGCATCTCCTAGTTTGCCTTACAAAGAAAAAGAGGATTCTCTATATCATTTACTAGACTATAACTAGGAAGTGTGCAAACTAGGGAAAATGGAACATTTCCTAGTTAGACTATGTAGGGAATTACTAATGAATTTCGCTATCTAGGAAAATTTTCCTATATGGTGAAATTCTCTAATGATTCCTTGTATTGACTTGCATAGGGAATTTTTTGATTGATTCCCTAGACAAGGTAACTAGTAAGTGTTCCATTTTCTGGTTTGCACACTTACTAGTTATGTTCATTTCAAACTAGTAAATGATATAGAGAATCCTCTTCTTTTCCTATATAGAGAACGTCTCAAAGTTCCTTGTGAATGCCATCCACCATCTGGAGTTCAAAGAGACACCTACATACCTTGACAGATGCTGGCAACTCAAAACATCTCTCAACACCTATATTTGCATCACTTGCATTGTCCAAACTGTCCAAACGATGAACAAAACACACGCAAGTGCATGGAAGACGGCTGGCACCTCCAACCAACGATCGACAACCCCTTATGCAGTGATCGGCTCCATGAAGCCTCGGATACATGAAGCACTCTCAAGCTCTACGCAGAACGACTGCCATGGAGGACATTTTTGACTCATTCGCTCTTTCCCGTCCTCTCTCGATAACCAAAAGGCCTACAAATTACGTTTGAAGGTGTTTTGTCGATCTTTGAATCTGCATGCATGTAGCTTCATCTCTAATTGGTCAAAAGCCATGGAGGCACGCCATACCAACCACAACGCCAACTTCTCAGACACAGGAAAAGACCAGACGAGGAGTGTACATGGAGACATGTGGTGATTATTCACACACGGCTGATGTGGAGGGGTATGTGGATACTGCATCATGGTTTGTTGGGGGTTTAATGCACGTGAAAGGGACCTACTTCTCCAACTCCTAACTACGGGCCGCATCACCAACCAAGGTCTGGGTGCCGCATGTACCACCGCTGGCACATGCATTGGCAACATGTGTACGTGTGTCCCGACTCTAGAGGCCATGTGCAAATAGGATTACCCACGTGGACCAAACAAAATCCAACCAATCATATTGTATACGCAGTAGCATCCAAAACCAATCAAATATTCACATGCGAACAAGCCAAAAAATAGCAATTTGTCATCTTCCCCAAAATTGACTTGTCACTATAGTCTTCCTCCCAGTGAGCAGGCCAAAAATCATAGAGCAATTTGTCATGATGGAAAGAAATTTTCGAAGAAAATTCATGCTCGGTAGAAACAACCCTAGCCTGAAATTCTAGCGCCCACAATTATTACAAAAAATCCGAGAGGCTCACTCCAATCATGACTTAGCTGTCACTTGTAGTCGGCTAAAGTCTGCATATGCGTAGCCCGATACTTTAACTGTGCCTCGGTCCGCCCACTGATTTGACACTAGAATTACTGAAGCTCCGACCATGAAAAGAAAATTTGATAACCAACATGGAGCGATCATTCCCAAAATACCAATTTCATGTCAAGTTCCCAGTGCTCACTACAATAGCGTATGCATTTTGGCATCCATAGAGGATTCTTTGAGCCAAGTTGAGCGAGAGGATGCTTGCACATGAACAACACCTTGACCAAATTCTTTGAGAGCAATGTGTAGGAGAGGATCTCTTCCCATCGGGAAAATTCACCGACCGGAGTTCATTCCTCGGGTGGAGGGCCATGAGTCCACTGGATTGGTTCAGTACTCGGGTTGAGGGCTTGCGTGGAGGAACTTTGAATGAAAACGGTATGGCAGTTTGTGGAGTTTTAGCATGGTGAGCTAAGGGCCTTTGGGTTCCAAGCATGCTTTGGTCTATTAGCATCTTGGTATCTTCTCCGCTCTCCGGTTAGTTATGGAGTAGGGAGTCCACACTTGAGGTGGCACCGAATGCATAAGGTGGGGAAAAAGAGTTCTCCATGAGGGTGTTAGCCTCATAGAGAAAAACAGGCTGTAATTGATTTTGAGTTGAATTTAATTTTGTGAGGTACTTTTTTTTTTTGGGGGGGGGTGTAAAAGTTCCTAGGGGTTATTAAAAACCAAAATTGACCATAGGCCTACTTGCAGGTGTTACATAGAACTACCTTAGCTAGAGGTGGGTTTGTACCTTGAGGAGGTTGTAGCTGACGAGCGATTTATGGTAAGGCTAAGATCCCATAGATTGATGCCATGGTTGTTCCTCTATTATCGGGGAGGTTCTTTGGTGGAAAATCATACTATAATTTTTGAATTCCCCTCGGGGGGGTCACTATGTATAAACCCTCTATATCACGTGCATTCAAGGCCTATTTCTAAAATCCCTTATCTGTAAATTTTTCATTAATAAAATGTACCCCTTTTCTATACAAATCTGTAAATTTTTTTCAAAACTATTTTAAATAGTCCCTTATGTATATTTATTTCTGTAAATTTTGGAAATTAAAAAAATCCTTCTGTTGAACTCATGTGATAGGGTTACATATGATGAGTGACCCCCTGAGGAATTCCCACAGGGGTGGCTTTTGATGTTGAGGTTTTGTTTGAACCAAAATATATGTTTTGCCTTCAAAGTACCCTTGGGCCTCTAGTAGATTCTTTCAGACCTACATTTTCTTGGTTGTTGTTCTTCTTTGTTTTCATTGTTGGTGAGGTGCTTGCTGAGGTTGAGAAGTGGAAGTGGATGTTGATGTTGATGCTTGAATGTTGGGCCTATTAGCAGTTCTTAGCACATCTTGTTGGGTTGACTCATCACCAAATAACGCTTTGTGTCTTGCATCCAAAATTTACAAAGAATCAACTCTTTCGTTAAGGTATCTACAGGAGTTACAAAAAACTTGCAAGGCACAATGTAATTGTCCATGGAAACAGTTAGCATTAAAGAACCAATAAAACAACCAAAACGATTGCAGCTCTCAGATATGGCCAAGTTGATGCAAAGGTGGATGGGAGGGTCGTGGAATCACCTGGGTATAAAGAATCGTTTCATGAGGCCGGTGCTAATAGACTACTACCTCAAGATAGAGCCATATCCCTCTTGTAACATTCCTACGTACTTGCCACATTTACTATGAGATTTGAGGACAATACCAATGCATGTTTCATGAGGGGCATGGTTTTGGGCCTCACTCCCAATTGATCCACTTTGAGGACTATGTTTGCATTAGTCTTTATTTGATGGAGATGCAACAACATAGAGAGACCTTGTTGCACCAGATGAGAGAGCAGAGGAGACAGTGACACATGAGATTGAGATAGATCAAGCCCAGTACCATGTCACAAAATTTAACACATTTGAGTTTGCCCTTGGACATGACAGAGGAGAGGAGGAGGAGATAGATGATATGAGGGCTGCGTGGGTCATTGAGGAGGAGATAGATGATATGAGGGCTATGTGGGTCATTGGGATGAGACAACGATGAGGAGAAACGTAGCCAGAGATGTAGGGGCCACACATGAGGTGAAGATGGACTAGGGCACGTACAATGGAGGATTATCCCATCAGAGATCCACATAGAGGGGATCACTCGACTAGAGGCATCTTCCCACTAGATACAGAGATATCATGCCCCATGCCATAGAGAGAGACAACCCGATAGACACATATACAAGATGTTTTTGCAGCTCACAAGAGGGACACCATGGCACCTACTATGTATTTTGATTTTGAGATTGAGTACTCGTTTTGGCTCGATCTTTGAATTTATTTTAGCATAGTAATCAGCAAAAAGGCCTTTACAAGTGAAAAGTGTCGAAATGTGGATCGGCATGTATGTTGTAAAGAAGGCATTGATATGAGTGTCGGTATCAGCCTTAGCAAGTGAAAAGTGTCAAAATGTGCATCGGCATGTATGCCATAAAGAAAGCATCGATATGAGTGTCGGTATTGGCCTTAGCAAGTGATAGCTACTAGTGTCAATATGGGCATTGTTATTATTGTCGATATATACCGACACTACAGTGTCGATATGCATGTTGGTATATACCGACATTCTAATAGAAGCAAAAAAAAAATTTGTGGGACAAAATGGGGTTGTGAAGATAGTGGGAGAGAAGGAAGGAGTCTCACTTGCGGCTTTCTCACATACACAATGGGGGAATACACACAAAGGTGGAGGCTGAAAACAGTTTTCCTCTTCTTAGTTGTGAAAGCCAAAAGAACTCTAGTATAAAGAAATAGAAGAACCCTATATGTGGGTCTCAAACCAAACTCAAATAACTAAGGTGGCATACTAGCTGAGCCACGAACTAGAGTACATAAGGATAGCTGTAATCCATCTATTATTCATGGGTGGTGTACCAACTGCATCTGCAACTAACAAGTCGGTGACATAAATGCACAATGGTCACCCTGGCATATCACGAGTGGAGCTCGATATCTCAACACTCCCCCTTGAGCTCAATCCCAATTCCTGCACACCAAGCAGGACTCTGAACTTGATCAGCTTCTCTGCGCCCAATGCCTTCATGAATATGTCAGCTACCTGATCCTCTGTGCTGACATAAACTAGATCAATAAGACCTAGTAAAACCTTCTTCTGCACATAGTGGTAATGCACCTCAATGTGCTTTGTTCTAGCATGATAGACTGGGTTATTTGCCAAGTGAATATTGCTCATGTTGTCACAATAAATGACAACTGCCCCATCTATAGACTGATGCATATCATAAAGTAGCTTATGCAACCAAGCTACCTCACATGCAGCCATTGTTGCACCCCTGTACTCAGCCTCTGTGCTCGACAAGGCAACTGTAGGGTGTTTCTTACTGCTCCAAGTGACTGCAACACTCCCAAAAGAGAACACATATCCACTGGTAGATCATCTATCATAAATACGACTTTCACATGAAGGATATATTTGTCACTATCACCTGTGATGATCAAATCATCAACATAAATGACAAGCAGCGTAATACCTTTCTCTGTTTTTCTCACATAAAGTGAGAAATCTACCTTGGAAATCTGAAAGCCAATAGTGACAAGATATTGTCCTATCTTGTCAGACCATGCTCTAGGTGCTTACTTCAAGCCATACAAGGCTTTCTTCATTCTGCAAACAAACTTAGGATGAACAGCATGAACATAACCTGATGGCTGCTCCATAAAGACTTCTTCTTGCAAATCACCATGCAAGAAGGCATTCTTTACATCCATCTGATGTAAAGACCATCCCTTTGATGTAGCCATAGCAATGACTGCTCTTATGGTTGCCATCCTTGCAACTGGACTGAATGTTTCTTCATAATCAATGCCATATGTCTGTGCATACCCATTGACAACTAATCTTGCCTTGTATCTGTTTACAGAACCATCTGCATTGTGCTTGACCTTATAAACCCACTTACAGGCAATTGCATTCTTGTCTTTAGGCAAAGGCACCAATTCCCATGTAGCATTTGCTTCCAAGGCATCCATTTCTTCATCCATGGCTTTCTCCCATTTTTCTTTTCCCATGGCTTGCTCAAAAGAAGTGGGTTCTGGTTCCTGTATCACTTTGACTATATAGGCATAGTGAATGGCTATAAATCCATCATATCTCAACCTATTCATAGGATACCTAGCTCTGGTAGACTTGTGCAAAATAGGCTCACTTCCAGGTGCTCTCAAAACATCCCTGGTCTTCCTTACTCCAAGTGTAACAACAGAAGGAATACCCAACTTATCATCAATGCTTTGTTTTGAGCCACTATATTCACCATCCACATAAGAGTGACCTGTATTCACATCAAACATGGGCTGATCTACCTTCTCTTTTCCTTTTTGTGATACCTGCATACACTATCTGCATTGCTTTGAGAAGATTCTCCTGATCTCAATCTGCTTGTCCATGGCGAAGTATGTGAACCACTGCTAGAGGACACTGCAAGTCCAACTACATCATCAATCACATTTACTGGTTTATTCCAACTACTCATCTCATCATCAATCACATTTACTGGTTTATTCCAACTACTCATCTCATCAAAAACAACATCTCTACTCACTGTAAACTTACGACTAGAAGGGTTATAGCATCTATACCCTTTTTGCTGCAGAGAATAACTGATAAAGATGCACTTCTCAGCTTTTGGATCCAACATGGACCTCAACTCATTTGGCACATGAACATAGGCAATGCAACAAAAAATTTTCAAATGAGAAATATCTGGTTTCCTACCAGTATACATCTCCTCTGGCGTCATGCCATGTCTTGCTGTAGTGGGAGTCCTATTCATTATGTAAACTGCTGTAGCAACTGCTTCAACCCAATAATAATCTGGTAGGTCTTTTTCATTTAGCATGGCCCGAGATACCTCTCCAATATGCCTGTTTTTCCATTCTGCAAGTCCATTTTGCTGTGGGGTATGACTGCATGAATATTGCTGCTTTATGCCATGCTCTTGCAGGAACCTTGCGAACTCATTTGAGAGGTACTCTCCCCCTCCATCTGACCTGAGGCATTTTATTTACAGGCCTATTTCTTTTTCAACCATAGCTTTAAAATCTTTGAAATGCCCAAACACTTCACTTTTCTTTTTCATAAAATACACCCAAACGTTTCTGCTATAGTCATCAATAAAAGTGACAAAATAATGACAGCCTCCAATAGATGCAGCTTTAGTAGTCCACACATCAGAGTGGATTAATTCCAATGGCTTCTTACTCTCTTGAACATGTCTAGGAAATGGTTTCCTTGCCTGTTTTCCAAATTGACAGGCTTCACATACCTTATGCATTTCTGCAACCTTGAATTTAGGCAATCCTGCAACAATATTTTAGGCCTGCAAATGAGATTGTGATTAATCATATAGTTGATAAAGGGCTTGATCACTTGCATGTTTTTTAATCATGCTCGCTTATTTGGGATTGCTCGCTTTTTGTTGCTCACTTTTTGGTAATCCTTAACACCAGGGAGAAACCTACCAGTGCATGAGCATAGCCATAGGACTGAGTCATGCAAGAGGGTATCATCCAAAAAAGCCATAATTGACTCACCTAGGCTAGCAGCTTCACCCTCTCCATTAGGTGGTTGTGCTCCTCTAGCATTTTGTTGTGGAGAAGCTCTGGATTTAGTGTTTGCCTAGGGTGCATGGCTTTAGATTTCTCCTGGTTGATTGGGGGGAGCCTCTACTCACTTGAATGTGGCTCAAGATCTTCGTAATTTGGTCTTCTTCCTGGTGTGCATTCTTATCAAGGAGTTTCTCTGCTTACTGAGGTAGGTCCGGCTCTGATCGAGGGCTCCTCCACTAGTTCCATCTTTATGGTTAGGGGATCCTCCACTAATTCTATCTTTATGATTGTGAGGGAAGTCATTGGCTGCTATGCTCCATTTGCCATTGCCTGCCTTTCACCTGCTTTGTGCAAATCAACTGCTTTGTTGTTGGATGCTAAGTCCTCCACTTTCACCAAGGCTTGCAAAGTCATTTATGAGCTGGGGAGAAGCAAAGGTTGAGCCTTTGTATACATATCCTGGGGCCAAGGTCCCATGTGTATTAGTAATGCCAATAGGAGAATGCAATCTCGAGGGGAGGCTAAAGAAGCCCCCCTGTGGCTTCTAAGTTGCATGGGCATAAGAAGGTCAAAGCACTCTACCTCCTTGGATGCTAGCCAAGGATCTATTTCAAGGCAAGACTAGGAAGTGTACATTCGCATGCAAAGAGGGGAAATTCCTCTCATCCAAAGTCTCAAACTCGTTGAAGGGGTGCAGATGAGAAAGATCCATCTTTTCTCGCATGGCACTAGGAACTTCAGTCACAATCTAGAAAATGATTTGTCATATGCAAGTGAAAAGGAGTGGAATCAGGGTGAAAGTATGTTGAGAGGTGAGGGTCACTTTAATGGCCATCACCCTCAAAAGATATCCCCTCTCCATCCTCATCGCCATCATCCGTTTCCATCCGTATGGTCACTGTAAGTACATTGTACTTTTTTAGCCTGAGATAATTCAACTTCTCTAGTGTCCTTTGTGTCTTGCATAGCTACCTTTGCAACACTTGTGGCTAGGAATATCAATGCTTGTGCCTTAACAAAACTATTGATCTTAGAATTTTGGGTAGGATAATCTTCAATATCTACTGCTAGATCATCAAAGACATGAGACCTTGGCATAATCATGCAAAAAATTCCAAATCAGCTCATTCCTACGCAAATCCAAAGCTACCTATTTCATCTTCCATATTATGTTTTCAACATAACAATGAATATCATGAATTTCAAAATACATGGAATAGATAGAGCACCTCTATCAAAAAATGAATTTAATAATACACGGAATAGATAGAGCACTTGCTTTTCAAAAGATCCCATTGTTTGTTTTTTTTTGTTTTAGTATGCAAGTATCCTTTCTACAACCCAACAAATCAATGTTAGAATGCTTCACAATTAATGGCCTGTTCAAGTCCTTCCAAATACATTCCTATTCTGTATGTGATCAAGAGAAGACCAGGCCACCTTCATTACATTCATACCTTGCTAGCTTATGGATATTACCTATACAATGCAACAAATCTGATAGATCAAATTCCCTTTCCATCCCAATCATCCCCCCACCTTACTAAAAATGTTTTAGTTGCATCTGACCCCATGAGATGTAATGGACATTCCAATTGTGGAAATAAATCATGAAGCATCTTCACAAGAAAGACCACAAAATGGTAGGAAATTTGTACATACTTGTAAGTTTCTCAATCCATAGTCTCCAAATTTTGAAAAAGGATGTTACTTTGGATGCTATCACTATTCGATCTCTTAACCCATGATATGGCAATTAGAAAATATCAATATAATCAGCCATAATTTGCAAGTAAGCACGTGCTCCAGAAGCACCTCTTTCTGTTCACTGAATAAGAGGACCACCCTTGTAAAACTTTTCTAGAAAGATTGAACTTTTCTACTCGCAAGCCTTTATGTTGCAAAAAATTTTGCCGATCATCCCTTGCCAAGTCACCATCTTTAAGCCCATGCTTATCAATGGGAAAGATAGTGTACACCAATGCAACATGATTCAAAGTAATTCAAACATCTTCAATGGCCGAATTCCGACTAGCATTATCAAGACTATTCACAAGCTTCTTTCCATTCTAAATAAATCATGATCACAAAGTCCATAAATATCTTTGTTGTCTCTTATTATTGAGACTTGACTTGGATCACTGTCTATTTGCTAGTCTGCATAACACATCTATGTGAAGCACATTAGGTTAAGAAATTTGTGATTTTACTCACTTACATATTGTGTGAGCTCCTAGGCTATTCTGTCAGTCTTTTACTGTGCATACCCTCTATTGGTCAATTTCTAACATGGTATTAGAGACCAAGTAGGAGGCTCACAAGTGTGGGATCTTGAAGGAAGATATATTGCTAAAGGACGACCCTGATCGAAGGATCTTGGGAATCAACTTTCATGCTGACTGGAGGATTATGCCCTTGCAACAAAGAGGATGTCTATGGATGGTGGTGTTTGATTTTGTATTTTCTTGTGTGGTATAGCAGTAGTAGATATGTCGAGTTTAGAAGTAGAATCCTCTTCAACCACTGCTCTCTCTTCCTTCTCCTCCAATTCAGTTCCTTCTTTCACAATCCCTAACTTTGGAGAGTCCAAGAAATTGGATGGGACTAACTATCCTATCTAGAATGTGAAGGTTTGGATTCATTTAGTGGCCCAAAAATTGTGGAAGCTGACAATGAGAGCAGAGGCAAAGTCGCATGACCACATGATGAAGGTCAAGGTGGTGAGGGATCAAGTAGCATTGATTGGTTATAGGTAGACTCATGCCAGTTGGCATTGATGGTACTTGGGATGCTACCCTTGGGTTTCAAGATCTTTTTTACAACTATGACAGTGGGACAGAAGACCAAACCTCTAACTTTTTTGGAGTTAGGTTCATTACTACTACAAGAAGAAGATAGGAATAAGCTCTATTAAACAAAGATAGCAATGACCATGCATTGCTGGCAAAGGCCAAAGCCAGCAAGGGATAGGGCAAACCTAGCAATTGCAAGCCAAGAAGGATGATTCTGGAGATGATGAAAACACTTCCAAGAAGAGTAAGCAAAAGAAGAAGTGCTTATATTGTGACGAGCTATTCCATTTTACGAACGATTGTAGAACAGCGAAGGCAGATTAGAAGAACAAGAAGAAGGAGTCCAACTCAAATTTAGATGATGAAGAGGTCAGATGTGCTAACCTAGAAGTCACAACGAAGATGTTTAACATTGATACATGGGACGACAAGGAGTTAGAGACCTTTGTGAAGGTGAAGGACAACATGGAGTTCTCAGAATCTTCTAGGTGCATGGTTGTTGATACTAACATAAGGGTAGATTCCATGGAGTGCCCAAGGGTTTCCAATTCAAAAAAAAAAGGAGTAGTCATTTTCTATTGGAAAGCATTTTGGATCATTTAGAGATCTTTGTTGATGTTTTTTAGTGTTTTGAATTGATATGAAGATATTTTAGAGGATTACTGTGTGTGTGTGATAGCAAACTCCAACAAGAACACACAAAAGTGATGCTGGAAGTAGTTTTGGAAGGGGAAACTATCACTTTTTGCAAAACACCCCATTTGCCATTCAAATGTTCTTCTTTTTTGTTTCTTTTTTCATTGAGTAGGTAGATTAGGTAGTTTAGAATCCCCCTATTACAAAAAAACCTGAAAACAAACTTCAAAATCATTAAAAACTAGTCGACAGAACTACGAGTCTCTAACCTATTGGGTCGGGCCATAGGCCCAACTATCCCGCCTAATGCACCTACCAGATTTATGGTTTGACATGAGGGTTGACCTGGTGCTATAGCCTGCTATCCCTTTGATTGGTGCCATCCATCTATCACACCGATCGGATCCATACTGATCATCCCAGGATGCTGGGCGGTGTGTGCACCTTTGGTCGAAAGAGGGGAGGATGCGAGTTGGATATATCCAACTAAGATGGTTATGCTATCGGCGGATGCCAGTCAGACTGTGCCTATCCTAGTTGGAGGTGTGTCAGATATGAGTCTGCATTGTCTAGGGAGTCGAACTCCTGTTGGATTGCTGCTTCAATCACATATAGCTTTTTTGTATGTTCCAACTCTCCTGTGATGACATTATAATTAACCCCTTGTTTGCCAAGATAAAATAAAATTACCTGATTAGATATTTTGATGCTTTGTAGTTGGTTTAAGTGTCCTGTCGGGCGGGCTACCACTTGATGTTGGAGCTATTTTGTCAGGGTGGCGGAGAGATGTCTATTGTTGCTATTGCTTTTGTAGTAATCTTTGTTGTTGTTGCCTTGGACAGTGCTCTTTAGTTGCTACTATTGATTTCTTCCATCTGTCGGTGTGTAAAATAATTCTGATATTGCATTATTTTCTTCATTCGTCACTAGAGATAGTTCTGCTTTGATTTTCTGTAGACTGAATAGTTGTAATCTCTTAAATCCTTGTGACATTCTTCTATAGGTCCTTGGCTATGTGATATACATAGAGTTTGTACTTTGGAGATGCTTGGTACTTTGGTAACCTGAAATGTTGAAACAGAGTGAAAATATTTTGTTGTATATATAGAATCATGCAGAGAAACTGTATTTATTTTTGCCTCTGTTGGAGGATCTTGAATGTATGGTTTTAGTCTGAAGACATTTACTAGTTTGTCAAATGTATTACCATGGAGATCTAAGAGAAGAAATGTCCCTTGTTCATATGCCTCAAGTACCCTGAATGGACCATCATATCTGAGCTTGAATTTTCTTGGCATTTTTCCCAGTTTGGTGTTGAACATCAACACTAAATCTCCCTTTTTGAAAAGCTTAAACTTTATGTTTCTATTTATCCATGTTGCTCTTCTTCTTTGAATAATGTCAACTATGTGAGAGCTTGTCAATCTATCCTCATCCAATTGTAAAAGTTGCTCCAATCTTGCATTGATGGAGTATTCTAGGGAAAGTTTGTTGTCAATTGCTACTCTGAGACTTCCTACAATAAATTCCATGAGTACTACTTCCTCACATCCATAGACTAGCCTGAAAGTTGTCAATCCTATGGCTACCGTGTGACCTATCCTTAGTGCCCAAAGTGCTGAGTCTAAATGTTGATCCCAATCCTCTAGATGATTAGCAATGGTTCTTCTTGAAACCTTTTTCATTAACTTGTTTGTACTCTCAGCCAAACCATTGGCTTGTGGGTAATATGCTGTAGACTTTTTGTGCAACATCATGTGCATTTTTGTCATACTTTTTATTATTTTGCTTATGAAATGGGTCCCTCTATCAGATACAATCTCAATTGGAACACCAAATCTGGTAACAATATTATGGTATAGAAAATGTGCAATTGTTCTAGCTTTACATGTTTTGAGTGCAACAGCCTCTACCCATTTTGTGCAATAATCAGTAGCACCAAGTATATATTGATTACTGGAATATTTTGCTGGAGGCTTGATTGGTCCAATAAAGTCCAATCCCCACTTTTGAAATAGACCCAATGGAAGGATGGGTTGGTGTGGCATCCTATCACTATCCATTGGTCTATCATCTCGTTGGCAAGGTAGGCATGATTTTGCATATTTATGGGCATCCTTTAACACTGTGGGCCACCATGTACCTCCATGTGCTTCTGTTAATATAGATTTTTGCTCATGGTCCTGGACACATCTCCTGATGACCTAATCAATGCCCCTTCACTCCAACAATGATAAGAAAAGGCTTGCTTTGCAACACTAACTTCTTTCTTTGATCTTGATTCATTGTTTCTGGGATTAGTCCATCAGTGAGAAAAAATAGGATTTTGTCATACCAGTTTGGCTGCTCATTAATTCGTACCATGAACAAATTTGCATCAGGAAGTTCATCTGGTATACCTGTCAGAGGCTCTCCTGCTACTTAGATAATCTACAATTGCATGCTTTTCCCTAGTCTATGGATAATTGTGTAGTCAAACGCTTGCAACAATAGCATCCATCTTGCTAATCTTTCTGTTAGATGCTGTTTGTTGTCCAAGTAAATTAAAGCCTGGTGGTCAACATGAAAATGTCCTTTGTTAGCCAAAAGATAATGTCTAAATTTATTCAAAGCATACACCATACCAAGTGCTTCTCTTTCTGTTGTTGCATAGTTCTTTTCATGCTTTGTTAGGATTCTACTTGCATAATATATAGGTCTGAACCACTTAGGTGATTGTTGTTGCATGAGGACTACTCCCATTGCAGTACCTGATGCATCCACAAAGACTTGAAAAGGAAGAGACCAATCAAGAGGATGTAATACAGGAGCAACCATCAATATCTTCTTGAGAATGTTGAAAGTTTGTTCTTGAGGAGTGTCCCAGATGAATGGTTCAGTTACCCTTGTGAGTTTAACAAGAGGATAATAGATTTCAGCAAGGTATGTCAGAAATCTGCAGTGCCATCTTATTTGGCCAATGAATCTCTGTAGTTGCTAGATATTTTTTGGAGCTTTAGCATTCTGGATTGTGAGACCTTGTTAGCGTCAATCTCCATGCCTTCTTGTGAGATAATATGTCCCGATAGAATACCTCTACTGACAGCAAAAGCACATTTTATTGGGTTTAAGCTCAGACTAGCAAATCTGCATTTAACACTTATTTCATTAATTTTGGACTTGTGAATGTACAAATTCATTTTTACATATACTTTTGGACTAGTTTTTAGATAAAATTTAAGAAAAATCCAATCTTCAAATCACATATAAAAACATAAAAATAAGCATTTTTTTATATATTTTTAAAGGAGATGAAACTAAAATTATAAAATTTAACGCAGCCTAGATAAGTTGCATGAAAAAATAAGATTCAGCAGTTGTAAACTCTCTTAATATTTAATGGTGTTAATAAACACCTTAAAAAGTTACAATATTAAAGAAACTCTCACCATATTTATAAAGGTGTTGACAAACACCAAAAATTACAATAAGCCTGAGATAAGTTACACAAAAAAATAAGATCCAGTAATTGTAAACTCTCTTAATATTTATAATAGTGTTTAGGAAACACTTTCAAAAGTTACAAGTGGAAGTAGCAAACTCTCACAATATTTATAAAGGTGTTGAAAAACACCAAAAGTTACAATAAGCCTCTCACTGGAAGGCAAATTCAACCCATTCAAGAGCTGAGCTCATCTCATCCTCATCGATGTAGTTAAAATTATAGAAGAGAAGTAAGGATTGATGAATTTTGTCTTGCATAACACTTTGTTTATTCCGAATGGCTTGTGCTTCCTGGGGTGGAAATCTTCCATAATGAGCCACACGCAAAGATATCTCACTTTGAAAGTCTATCAGCTCTCTCCTATATGACTGCAATTTATCTATTTCACTAGTAGCCATACTTATTTTTCTTTTCTCTTCCTTCTCTAAGCCCTTCTGACAAGCAAAGTCATCCTTCTCGTATTGGGTTAATGGAGCTGGATTTCGCTTTCTCTCCTCTCTCTTTCCTTGGTTCTTGGTAATCCATACTTTGATGCTGCTAATGGCTTGCTCGACAGAATCGATTACCTTAAAAAGATCCATAAAAACGAGAGGAGAAAGGTAACGAGAGTGAGGAAGGTAGCTAGAGGAGGTAAGGCAAGATGAAAGGAGTATGCTTGAGAAGAGGAGGTAAGGCTACAGGCAAGATGGAAGGAGCAAGCTTGAGGAGAGGAGTAAGGTAAGAAGAGCAAAGTGGAAGAAGTGTTTGTTGCGGGCGAGATATAGAAGATGGACGACTACTAAGGGATTTATAGAACTACATACTCATAATGTGAGATGAAAGATTTAGAATAAAGAATTGGTAGAGGCTGAGATGACTAGATTATCTGAAGTAACAGATGCAAGACTGTAATGTGAGACATGTGAGACATGTAAGACAGTGAGTACATTGAAATCTATAAAATAAAATGATGGGATGCAAGACCGTAATGTGAGACATGTAAGACAGTGATCAGTACATTGAAATCTATAAAATAAAATGATGGAACACAAGAATGATATAATTATTAGAATCTCATCCTGAGATATTTTTTAAATATAATATAAGTTAGACTTGCTGATGCAAGACCATAATGCGAGACATGTGAGATATTTTTTTAATATATTATAAGTTAGACTTGCTGATGCAAGACCATAATGCGAGACATGTGAGATGATAGATTTTGAGTACATTGAAATCTATAAAATAAAGTGATGGAACATAGGAATGATATAATTATTAGATTCTCATCATAAGATATTTATTGTATATAATAAATTAGACTTCCAAAAAAGTAAAACTGATTTAATAAATTTAGAGAGGTGAGTTGTCCATTGAGTGAAGTAAAAAATAAAAGACCGTAAATGTGAGAGACACATGAGATGATAGATTTTGAATTAGGTTAAATCTATGAAATAAAGTGATTGAAGACAAGAATAATATAATTCGACTCCCTTCTTTCATCCATCCTAGTCCTTCTACAAGCACATTCTTCGTTTATCACTCTTAATTTATCATCTCTCCACACACCATGGATGTCCTTGGCATCGTCGGGAGACGTGGAGTCTGGAATCGCGACAGTCTCAAACAATGGGTTGCTGACCAAGGAGCAAGGAGAGATGCAAGAATTCGACAAGGCTCTCCACTCACATGGATGGAGAGAGAGAAATTCGATGCACAAAGGCGGATAGAGAGGGAGGAGACTCAGAAGATAGCAGAGATCAAAAGACTTTTACAATGCATTATAAAAGCACGACAAGATCTTTTGGACTTCTTAAGCAACCTACGTTATCGAAACACTTGGTATGGTCGATTTGATCAAGATGATGGAAGAACAATAAAGGCCTCCGAAAGAGATTATAAAGAAACAATCTGTGACTGTTTGAATTTCTTCCTTCATTGTAATTATGTTGACGATACGGAAGTGGAGTCCATGGAAGATTGGATTGTTGAGAAGATAAGAGATACTAATGATGAGATCTTCTAGTGTGATCTCGGCCTCTCTGGCCTGTCCATCATGATTGCTTGAATTTCTTCCTTCATTGTAATTATGTTGAGGATATGGACGTGGAGTCTGTCCATCATGATTGCTTGAATTTCTTCCTTCATTGTAATTATGTTGAGGATATGGACGTGGAGTCTGTGGAAGATTGGATTGTTGAGAAGATAAGAGATACTAATTATGAGATCTTCTAGTGTGATCTTGGCCTCTATGGCTTGTAATAGTTTTGTATTCTCTGCAACAAGTCTGGTAGGGCTGAGCAGATCATATTAGAATTACTAATGCAATTTATTTTTTTAGAATTGCTAATACAATAATAATACAAATTGAATAAATATCATAAGTAAATATCCTAATGTATTGTAACATTTAACATAAGTTTAAAAAACACTATCATTAGTCAATACAAACAAGATAAAAATATTCAAGGACTCAGTATGCATGAAAAAAATATTTATACGGTTGTTCATCTTGATTGAAAGTGGAGCTGAAGAATCTGGATCGAGTGGCTAGGGAGAAAGAATGGAAAGCCCAGGGACTGAGGTAGCTTGGCATGCGCATGGAATTCCTTAGAATCTTGCTACAAAGATTTAATGTACGTATCTGGTCAACTGCAATGGAGCATAACGTACTTGATATGGTAGGACTACTAAATTATGCAAATGAGAGCCTCCCTTTATGTGTTATATGGTCTCAGCAAGGATGCTACACTTATAGTAAGACGAGGATAAATAGGCCCGACAAGGTTGGTGTTGAGGCAATGTTCAGACCCTTAGCAAAAATCTCAAAGGCATTTGGATGTGATGCAAGAAAGACAATCCTTGTTGATGACTCCCCATACAAGGCTTGCGTTAGCCCTCTATCAAATTGCATATTTTATTCAACGTTTGATGTACAAGACAAGGATGATAATACTCTACTTAGAGGAGAGTTGATGCCTTACTTCAACTCAATGAGGCTAAAGATGTGCGTAGCATGATCGCTATGGACAATTACCTGTGATGGAGGGGCATAAGGATTTCAACCTTGTCCAGAAAGTAATTGATGAATGGAGGGAGGAAAGTCATGCATGGTCAAGAATGGAATATAAAACAAGAAATCTTCCTCTTGCAGATCAACTAAGAGAGAGGGCTATAGGTGAAAATACAGAACCAAAGGGTGTACACCCTAGTCAACCCATGGTGGTGATGGCCAGGTGCTTGAACTCAATGCATCCCAAATAAGACTTTTAAGGAATGCTCCACAACTCTCTAGCATGAATGCTATGCAAGTTTCTCAATTGGCTATAGACCTAGGGTACAAAGGTCTCAATATCAAGAAACACATTTCTAAGGCCTACATAAACCAACTACAGAATGCATAATTTCCATGTAGTTACAGATGTCAAAGTGTTTTTTCATTTTATCTCAAGTCTATATAACTATTGTTGTAGGTAATTGGAATTTTCTTTTTTGATGTAGAGAGATATGTGTTCAAATCATGCTTGAGTAGGTACATACCAGAACGAGATCCATTCAGACCACCAAAGTTACCTATCCCTATCAACGAAGTGTTTTGGATCAAAAATGTGACTTTCGAGGTGCATGAGTCAACTATTATAGGTGCTGGCTTGGGCTTGTTTGTGCATGACTTCATCAAGATAGGGACTACTATTCTCCATTATGGAGGTGACAAGTACTCCTACAGAGACTGGAAGGAATTATGTCAAGTTCATCCAAGGCTAAAGAAGTACTCCATCCAAGAGGACCCTACTATCCCTATGAAGGATATGGTGCATATTATTGGTGATGTTCAATATGGCAATGTGGCAGGGTTTATTAACAGCAATGGAAATACCGTATGCAAAGCCAAACGTTAGTTATGTATTTTCTCCTAACTTTCCACCTTGGTATGACCCCATGATGAACATAGATATTGCAGAATATGGTCATATTTGTATTGAATCCATAAATGATATACATGTAGGAGAGGAGCTACAATGAGTTTTGAATAATAACATTGTATTTCTTTGTGCAATCATTACTTATGGAAATTACTACTTTCTTTCTAGCTGTGTAAATTGGTGCATAATTGTTGTGTGTGAATAATATGCAAACATGTTCATAACTACATTCATAATGGAGTTTGATGGAGTGTCCCTCATGCCATTCTTTCCAATGGATTGTGCAGAGCTGGCATTGGTGCCATTCTCCTCGTCGGGGCTAGAAATTGAGAGTTTCTTTGTAATCATGATTTATTTCAAGGCTTTCAATGGTGCATCAACAAGCTGTTATGTTTTCATCCTAAAGTGTATTTTTTCCTTCGCAATGAGTAATAAACATGACATGTAAAGTTATCCTTTTACAATCATGTTAGTCAGTCTAAACATTGAAAGTGCACGATAAATGATTGTCATTGCCACCTAATTTTACATTAAATGCTTGTCATTGCCCATTGATTTTACATCAACTACATATCTTGCATTCAAATGAGAATGCTCACAACAAAGTGAGTTTCAATATCAATGGAAATTCTAGAGAGCTATTATGAAGGTGTTTTTGAACACCACTATGGCTCACGAGATGAATCTCACTCAAATGGATTTTGAAATTTATTATTTTCTTGATGATAACGCAGTTGAGACACTGATATTCTATTTATTATTTGAGAATGTAGTAGATATTACGTACTTCATGAATGGCAATCTAGTCTATTTTCACATATTCCTCCTATTTTTTCATGGAGAAAGGCTACAATTTCTTCCAAAACTGCCATTCTGGGAATTAGGTTTTTCCCGAATTATCTAATACGGTCTTCTCACTCTTCTTCATTCCATAATGCAAGTATTCTGAGTTTGTGTCCACTCTATTCTTTCCTTTCAGTTTACCAACAAGAATAGCACATAGACAATCTTAAAAGGACCAACCCTCATGATATCACGTCCATCTTTACAAGCGAGGGTTAGAGACATGGCACTGCATGAGGTTGTTCATCAAGGCAAACAAGAATGCCATGACAAATGTCAACAGTTGGAGAGCTTGCACATCACCTTCAGCTTCTTCCAGTTCTTGTAGTCGCCATGCTATTTCTTCAAGGGGTGTGCGGTCTGGCATCCTTCTTTTGAGCAATGTCCTTGAGGACCTTTCTGATGATCTTCTGAAGTCGATAAACTCGTATCAACTATGCCCAACACTTAGTTTCATGATGACCACAACCTTTGCATTCCTTACAAATGATCACCCTCCTTCATGGCTTGCGGCTTTGTTGGGATGGTACTTCCACTTGTGTCATGCGTGATTGAAGTACAAGCTTCACGTGCTAAGAAATCAGCAACTAGATTTTGAGCTCAAGGGATATGCTGAATTTTTACCTCTTCAAATTGGTTGCAAAGTTCCAATGCTTGTTGATGTCATGGAACCAAGCCTTTGCTGTGCACCTTCCACCTTCCACTAACTTGTTCACACACTAGTTGAAATCTCCTTGCACCTCCAGTTGCTTGATGTGATGTTCTTATGCCTTTTGTAGCCCAAAAATGAGCGCCAAGTACTCAGCTTGATTGCAAGTACTTGTAGGTGCAGACTTGCTATAACAATACTCCTCACCACTTGGTGAAGTGAGCTTCACACCCATGCTAGCAGCCTTGGTCGAAGGTTTGTAAGCTCCATCAAATTGAAGGATCCAAGATGTCATCACACCAAGACTAAAATTCGGACATCCCAAGTTTCTCGGTAGTCCAGGATAGGTTGAAGGAAAGGGTGGGGAGAATTCAACACTTGAGCCAAACATTCAGCACCAAATAAACTTGCAATCCTTTGTTGATAGTTTATCTTTAAACAAAAAAGAATTACAACTTGAAGCTCGAAATGAGGCACAAAAGGTTGATTAGGTACAAATGGATTCCTTGGTTGAAACATCACCAAGCTGCCCAAGTGTGTCTCGTGGTACTCACCATAGCCGAGGCCTAGAAACCTTTGTAGTGAGATTGAGAATAAACCATTCAAGATGAGCTTATCCATAGGAATTAACAAGCAGATGCGCCAAATCTCCCCCCAAGCTTGGAGAGCATCCCACCCTTTGATGAAGGACACCCTTTTAATTACCTCCAAAGCAGCAAGTAGCTCGATCACTGCACAATGAGTAGAATTAAAATCAAAGTTCTCCCAGCATATCAATAGTTCTTCACCTTGAATCAACCACGGTGTATCATCCCACCTGTCGTCTCCTTGAACAATGCACTAGAAAATCAGCCATTGAAGGTCAACATGAAGATCAAGGAAGAGATCTTGTGCATTGGTAGCCATAAGGTGCGGAGGACCAGGCACCAAATCCTTAAATGCATCGAGAAGTGACATAAATATCCACCCTCCTCATGTGGCGTGCGTCCACCATGAAGTGGACTTGGAAAAGTTCCGAATCAGGATCAAGTAGGAGATGTGAATAGAGTACATGAAATGAAGTACTTTTGCTTTTTATAGCAACAACAAACTCCCCACAGTTAGAGAGTTACAGTTCCCGAGATTTCAATATATAAACAAAAATCATTGCATTTTCATCACTTCCAACTTGTTGGCCCAATGATAAGTCTCCCTTTTGTGAAGGGGGAGGTCTTGGGTTCAAATCCTACTCTTTAATAAAAAGAGAGGAGAGGAGAGGAGAAGGAGAAGAGAAAGAGAAAGACAAGGAGAAGGAGAAGGAGAAGAGAGAGGGGGGGCGCGGGATCTGCTGTTACAGTCTTGTAGAACTATCCGTGGCTAGGAGGCGCAGTAGCCTAGAAAACTATCGCGTGGGTGAACACAGTAGACACGTGGATCGAATGCACACGTAGGAACTCGAAAGGAGCACAGATGTTATAGTTCTACAGATGCGACCGGTACAAGCAGAAGATTGGCCGGCCAGAATACACGTAGAAACCGTGAGCAGAAAGCAGGCAGTCTGAAAGTGCAGAAGCAGGGAGGTTTTGCAACCGTAGGGATAGGGAAGGTACACAGTTTAGAGGCGCAAAAGTAGAGAAGTGTGCACGAAAGAGGCTGTAGAGCCACACCCAGTCGTAGGAGTAACATGTTTTACACCACTAGCCGTGGAGATTTCGATCCCAGCAGCCACACCATTTCTGTTAGCTGGAAAAGAAGTCAAAACAAGAGGCTAGACACTAAGCATGGCGACGCTCAAGGGCCATAGAGGAAAGGAGAACGTGAGGGCGAAACGTTATCATGGGAGGGGAAATGGAATTAGAAGGGGAGGGAATGAAGAGGGAGACTATGGCACAAGGGGAAAGGGAGAGGGGGAAGAGAAGCATGTACATGGGTGGAGGAGGAATGTAGAGATGGAGACATCAAGGGAAGAGGATCATGCTTTATTTGGAAGGAAAGACGAGGGGAAATATCAAAGTACTAGCTAGGTGGCTTTACAAGAATGAGCGTGTCTCATCAAGGAATAGCCCCCACATTTTATAGCCAAAAGAAGGGGTCTCTCCCAATAAATGCATCCTCCCACATGCATGGTGTGTGTGGAAAAGTCTCCCATGTGGGCTAGGTGGTTATGCACTCTCAATTGTGTGCGACAACCCTTTGCCTCAATTCTCCACATAAATCAAGCCCCATATCTCAAGTCTATGATACTCCCTTGGTCTCTTCCCAATTTTATAATATGTTCAAACCTCTAGGAGGACAAGTGGAGGGTTGGCATAAGGAATCTTGCCACCTCATCCTACTTTCCCCATTATTTAACTTGCTCTCTTGGACCTTCTATACCTCCCCCATATGGGCCTATCCCATATGGAGGGAATAACTCAATATAATATCCATCTCCACCTATTTTATATTACTTCTCCCATGGACTTTGAGCCATATCTCTCTAAATGCAGCCTAGGTGGAGGGGTGGCACATGGAGGAGCCATGCCACCTTACATTTTATAGAATTACCACCATGGATTATGTACAACACACCTTATGGGTCCTCTTACGTGGAAGGGTGGCACATGGTCATGCCCTGCCACCTCAACCCTGGGCCCTATGCACACATATTTTATTATATTATTGCCACACATACAAACACACACTCATATTTATGCCTTTTTCCTTAAACAAATTTATCCATAATAGCGGCGGTGAAACCTCATTGTCGACATATACAGACTTGCATCTATATGCATTTATGTCATCTATCGTTAAGGCATTTATTGATAACGTGGTGGAGCATCCAGAGGAAACATTGGTTGCTATGCCCATAAGTTGTCCTAATGTAACTGCTGTATTGGACGAAATGGGGAGCTCTTTTGAGGTTAGGGTTATCATTAGCAAGCGACCTCGTGTTTTGACATTTGGTAGCGAGGAAGTTACAATCCTCTCCGACCCTTTGAAAGAGGCTAATGACAAAGTCATGATGGCCATCCTCAAGTTTGATATGAACATCTCTTGGCTTGATACTTCAATCATTTGATTTAATCTGCTTCTAACATTTGTTTATTTATTGTTGCAGTACGGTTATGTCTCACTTTCCTAGATCAGTACAGAATTGCGTGTGTATGCTCGATTCTCTTCTTTCAGTTGTACTTAGTGATATCGTCTCAATCTTTATTTTACTCTTTTATTTGTAATATTGTGTCAATTAATACTTAATATTGTGATAAATCTTATTGCTCTTTATTGGTGATGTAGCTCACATTGGAGCTTGATAGTATGGTATCTTGATGACAAACCAAATTTCCAGACACGCCTCACAGTCGAATAGAAAGACAAGTTTAGTAGTGGGTGGAGAATTGCCTACAACTTCATGTTGTTCCTCAATGAAATTTTTGAACATGTCTCAATAGAAGCATATACAAAGCTCGAGCTACAAGATTTTATGGCTAAGACTGTTCATTACCTAACTGCTACCATTGGGAAATGACATGATGGAGTCAATAAAGAACCTGAGGGAGCCAAAGAAAAACAAGAGACAATTTAGTCTCCTTCTACATCACAGCCTCAAGTAGAAGCATTACAGTCTCCACTTGAATTAGAGACTCAATGCATTCTTCCTACACAAGAAGTATAGACTCAATGTGCATCTACAACATCACATCTTGCAAAGGAGGAAGAGATTGAGTCTATCCCAATTGCAAATAGAAGTAGAATCTCAATGTACACCATCCACACAAGAAGTAGAGACTCAATGTACTCTTAGAGAATCACAGCCTCAAGAGGACTCATCAAACTCTATTCAATTGTAAAACATGTAGAAAGAGATGGATGTATTGGTGACTTGAATAGGTAGTGACTCAATAGCAAGCCATTCAAGTCTAATATGATTGTTATTCTTGGCATATCCAAAGAAATTGTATGTGGATGTAGATCCAAATTCTCCTTGAAGTTGCTAGCTTTTGACTCATCCAAATTGTTAGGTGCTACGTTTTCATACATGTTTGCAACAACAATAAGATTATCTAGTCTTATCCCCAATGTTGAGATAGTATGTTCATCCATGTTCTCTTCGAAAAGTATAGGATTAATGATATTCCTTGCAATTGTCTCCATTTTTGTGTTATGTTTTCTTCTATACCCCCTGTATCGATCGCATCATTAATAGTCCCCATTTTGGATGGTATGTTATCCTCTACATTAATAGTCCCCATTTTGGGTGGTATGTTGTCTGCTACAATAGCACCTGATGCACTCCTTGATGATGCCATGCTTCACAACCACCTCTTCTTCATACTCATCATCCTCATCCTCATCCTCATCCTCATCCATTGGTGTTATTCTCCAATTATTCGCATGAGGTTGTGGACAATGGCACCAATGCCATTCATTACATGGATTGAAGAGAATTGCACTTAGAGTGCCATTCCCCATTCTCCATGTGATGAATGTCAATAGTTCCATTCTACCCACCATAATTTGATTATTTGGAGAATGGCACCAGTGCTAAACTTCACAACTTCTTATGATCTTTTGGAGAATGGCACTAGAGTCATCCTCCATGTAGACTTTTCACAAGATGTCAATAGCACTAATGCTAATGTTCATGTGAGTTTGTAGAGAGTGGCATTGATGCCATTATTCAGATGCCAAGGTTGTCACGTGAGATTTTTCTCATACAAAATTTGGAGGAACCTTAATAAATGATGATTAGAGATTGGTATTCGTTCCATTCCCCACAACATATGATGGTTGGACAATGGCACCAGTGCCATTCTCCAGAACATCATATGATTATTTGAAGAATGTTACAAGTGTTATTCTCTATTCTCCATGTGATGAATGACACTGGTACCATTGTCAACAACACCATATGATTATTTAGATAATGGCACTAGTGACATTCATCACATGGATTTTTGAGGATGGCACCAATGCCATCCTCCATCCTCCATGTGATGAATGGCACCAATGTCATTCTCTAAGTAACCACATGATGTTTTGGAGAATGGCACCAGTGCCATTATCCTCAAATTCATTTGAGCACTAATGCCAATCTCAATGGGAGTTTGTAGCCATACTCCATGAGAGTATGTGAAGAATCCTGCATGAGAGTTTGTGGATAGTGGAATTGGTGCCATCCTCCATGATGTTGGTTCCATTGTCCACAACAATTCTATTCTCCACAACACATGATGGTTGGAGAATGGCACCAGTGCCATTCTCCACAATATCATATGATTATTTGGAGAATGTCACCAGTGCTATTCTCTGCTCTCCATGTATTGAATGGCACTAATGTCATTCTCAACCACATCATATGATTATTTGGTGAATTGCACTAGTACCATTTCCCACAACACCATCAGACTTTTTGGAGAATGGCACCACTGACATTCATCACATGGATTGTGGAGGATGGTACCAATGCCATTCTCCATTCTCCATGTGATGAATGGCACTGATGCCATTGTCAAGTAACCTCATGATGTTTTGGAAAATGGCACCAATGCCAATATCCTCAAATTCATCTGTGAAATAATGCCGATCTAAATGGGAGTTTGTGGAGAATGGCACCCATGCCATACTCCATGAGAGCTCGTGGAGATTGGCAGTGGTGTCATCCTACATGACCTTGTGGATAATGACACTAGTGCCATTCATCCCATGGATTGCCAAGAATGGAACAAGTTCCATTCTCTAGATATCAAAGTTATCCTACCAGTGGAACACAAAACATGCTATCAGGGTTATCACATTAGAGTCTTCACAAATAATATGTATAGGAACCTAACACATGATGACTATAGAATGGTATTAATGCCATTGGTGACAACACTTTATGATTATTTGGAAAATGGCACCAGTGACATTCATCACATGGATTGTGGAGGATGAAACCAATGCCATTCTCCATTCTCCATGTGATGAATGGAACTCGTGCCATTCCCCAAATATTCATATAGTGTTGTGAACAATGGCACCAGTGTCATTCTCTAAAACTACATCTGATCTTTTGGTGATAATGGTCCACTCATGATGGTAGGATCATGGTTCTAGTGTCATTTTCCAAAAAATCATTTGATGTTGTGTAGAATGCCCATTATCATGCTAGTGGAACATAACACATGATGGCTAGAGAATGGCACTGGTGCCATTGTCCAAAAAATCATATGATATTATGGAGAATGGCACCAGTGTCATTCATCACATGGATTGTGGAGAATGGCACCAGTGACAATATTCATGCTACATGTCATGAATGGCACTAACATCAATCTCCATTACATCATATGATTCTTTGAAGAATTGGCACTAGTTCCATTGTCCACAATTTCATCTGATGACCTTGAGAGAATGCCAAAACAACATATCTCCATGTGAGTTTGTGGAACCAGTGACAATTACCACATGGATTGTGGAGGATGGCACCAATCCAATTCTCTATTCTCCATGTGATAAATGGCACTGATGCCATTCTCCAAGTAACCACATGCCAATTTTGGAGAATGGTACTAGTGGCATTCTCCTAAAATTCATCTGAGAACTAATGCCAATCTCAATGGGAGTTTGTGAAGAATGGCACCAATGCCATTCCATGAGAGTATGTGGAGAATCATGCATGAGCATTTGTGGATAGTGGAATTGGTTCCATCCTACATGATGTTGGTTCCATTCTCCACAACACGTGATGGTTGGAGAATGGCAGTGGTGCCATTCTCCACAACATCATATGATTATGTTGAGAATGTCACTAGTGCTATTCTCTATTCTCTATGTGTTGTGAATGGCAATGATGCCATTCTCAACCACATCATATGATTATTTGGTGAATGGCACTGGTACCAGTCCACAACACCATATGATTATTTGGAGAATGGCACCAGTAACATTCATGACATGCATTGTGGAGGATGGAACTGATTCTCCATGTGATGAATGGCACTGGTGTCATTCCCCAAATATTCATATAGTGTTGTGGACATTGGCACCAGTGCCATTCTCTAAAACTACATCTGATGGTAGGATAATAGTACTAGTTTCATTTTCTAAATAATCATCTAATGTTGTGTAGAATGTTCATGATCCTACTAGTGGAACATAACACATGATGTGAGGTTATCACATTAGAGTCTTCCCAAATAATATGTATAGGAACCTAATACATGACGACTATAAAATGGTATTGGTGCCATTGTCCACAACACCATCTAATTATTTGGAGAATGGCACCAGTGCCATTCATCACATGGATTGTGGAGGATGGAACATGCCATTCTCCATTCTCCATTTGATTAATGGCAGTGGTGCCATTCCCCAAGTAACCACATGATGTTTTGGAGAATGGCATTAGTGCCATTCTCCTCAAATTCATCTGACCATAATGCCAATCTCAATTGGAGTTTGTGAATAATGACACCAGTTCCATACTCCACGGGAATATGTGGAGAATCTTGCATGAGAGTTTGTAGATAGTGAAATTGGTGCCATCCTCCATGATGTTGTCAAGAATGGCACTAGGCTCATTCAACTATGGTTTAAGAGGATGGCACCAGTGTCATTCTCTAGGTGCCAACGTTGACACATGAGAGTTTTATCATAGGAAATTTGAGAGGAACCTAACACATGATGGTTGGAAAATGGTAGTATGTATGTCAAATTATCACAGATGATGGTTAGAGAGTGGCACTGGTGCCATATGATTATATTCACAGTGGCACCTATGCCATTAATCACAAGGATTGAGGAGAATGTCACAAGTCCCATTCACCATTCTCCAGTCTCCATGTGATGAATGGTATTGCATTGAGGAGAATGGCACACATGGTTTGAGGAGAATGACACACATGGATTGAGAAGAATAACACCAGTGCCATTCTCGATTCTCCATGTGATGATTGGCATTGGATTGAGGAGAATGACACCAGTGCCATTCTCCATTCTCCATGAGATGAATGCCATTGGATTAAGGAAAATGACACACGTGGATTGAGGAGAATGGCACTAGTTCCATTCTCTATTCTCCATTTGATGGTGAATGGCATTGGTGCCATTCTCAAAATATTCATATAATGTTCTCTCTCTCTTTCTCTCTCTCTCTCTCAATTGGTCAAAACCTTATCCATATAGTGATAACCTATGAAGAGTTTTATGGCCAAATCTTTTGGTTATGGTGGAAATCAATTGCATGAGGCTAGAGGATTAAGCCATGGTGGCAAATGGTCAAAAATATAATGCCATATGGTCCAAATATTATGGCTCTAAGGTCTAAAAAGGTTTTTAAATCTTAGGACATAATGTCTAAACATCAGGCTAGATGGTCAAAACTTTAGCCATATATTGATTAATCTCATGGATTACACACAATGGTTCAGGTCCCATTCCCTAGATGTCAATGTTATCGCAGATGATGGTTAGAGAATGGCACCAGTGCCATTGTCCACCACACCATATGATTAAAATATTGATATTGGCACCTATGCCATCAATCACAAGGATTGAGGAGTGTGGCACCAGTGCCATTCTCCATTTTCTATGTATGAATGGCACTAGCACCATTCTTCAAATATTCATATGATGTGGAGAATGGCACCAGTGCCATTCTCCAAAGTTCAACTCATATAGAATTCAAATTATTCCATGCATGTCAAATTGTCACAGATGATGGTTAGAGAATGGCACTGGTACCATTGTCAATCTCTCTCTCTCTCTCTCTCTCTTGGTCAAAACCTTATCCATATGGTGATAACCTACGAAGAGTTTTATGGCCAAATCTTTTACATATGGTGGAAATCATTTGCATGAGGTCAAAGGATTGAGCCATGGTGGCAAATGGTCGAAACTATAATGGCATATGGTCGAATTGTTATGGCCCTAAGGTCTAAAAATTCTAAAAATCTTAGGTCATAAGGTCTAAAAATCAAGCTAGATGGTCAATTGAGGAGAAATTCTCCATGTGATGAATGGCATTGGTGCCATTCTTCAAATATTCTCTAAACTTCAACTTGCCTTGTGAAAAAATTTCAAAATTAGGCGGGAAATTTGAATTTAGAATTCAAAACTTTCTCAAATTTAAAAATTTAAGTTCAAAAAATTATAATGTTAAAACGGAGCATTTCAATTTTGAATTTGAATTTGCATTTGCAATACAATTTCAATTTGAAGTTGAGAGAGCTCTCTCTCTCTCTCTCTCTCTCTCTCTCTCGCCCTCTTTCGCTCTCTCTAGGTGTGAGAGAGAGCGTGAGTGGTGTGAGAGTTGCACGAGAGAGAGAGAGAGAGAGTAGTTGCAGAAAAGAGTAGCTTTAGGAGAGAAGGGAGCGTAGGAGGGAGAGGAGAGCATCGTAGGAGAGGAGAGCGTAGGAGGAGGAATTTGATGAAACCAAGTCGTAGGATGAAAGTCAAGAAAGCAAAATCCCAAGATGCCAAACCTACATATCGATTCACCTCTTGCCAGATGGATCGTTATCGCCTTCCTTCGATTTCTAAACTTCTTGTGGATTTCACAGACGAAACCAGCAGCTTCTCAAATCTCGTGAAGATTTGACATGACAAGCAGCACATATCGATTCCGGACTGTGGATGCAGATTTTGAGAGGAGGATGACGATGATGAATTTCAGGAGCAGCAGGCTGGATAGAGGTGTGAGAGGCAATGGAGGCAGCCTGGGGATTATGGAGCCTGAGGGCAGAGATGTGATGCAACTTCAATGCTCTCGAAATTCAGGATGTTGAATTTTGAGAGCAGAATGACGATGCTGTGAGCTTGGATGATGAATTCGAGAGCCAATTTTAATTCATTGAAGGGGAGCGTGGATGACGAAATTGAGATGTTGCTAGAAGTTGCTAGGGGAGGCCCCGAGCTGCATCGTCATCGTATTAGAAACAGAGGCCGTGCGGATTTTGACCTTGGAGGGAGAGGAGGAGGTAAGGTCTTTTGATTTTTTTAGGGTTATTTTTTTTAATCATTGCTTTTTTTTTTTGCTTTCGTTTTGTTTTCATAAAACATTGCCTAAACTAATAGTGGGCCTAGGCTTGGGATTTGAGCAATCATAGTGGCCACTAAAGTAAAATTCAAAATATTATTCTTCAAGCTATGTTGAAGAGTAATACTTGGACCCTCATCTTGAAAAATCTTTGACTTTGCCTCTTAAGAGGTGGATTACGGTAATCATCCAAATTGATTACCACTTCTTTACGCTTTCTCATCTAGTCATGGAGAACATTTGGACACCTCCTAGAAACTACTCCTCTCTTGGTAATACTCTTCTAGTTGTCTTTCTAGGAATTTTTCCGGCTTGTTGTTGCTCATCTAAATGTTGATCCTCCTAGGTATTGGATCTCTACCTCCACCAACTTAATGGAACGGACTACTCAGAGCTCTCCAAGGCATAAACTATCCTTTTAATTGTGGAAAAGTACCTATGGATAGATGCCAAGTACAAAATATTCAAGCTTCCTTGCCTTAATTGCATGTAGCCCAGACAAAATTTTGCTATGATGGCTACGTGCACCTTAATAGGCCACTGAACCCACTATACTCTTGTTCAACTTCACCCACTGGTGGTATTCACCATCTTGGCCTGATAAGATTCATGCACTCCATGAGTAGCTAATTCAGCATTCAATGACTTCCTCAATTGAGAATGCTTCTTACACACCCCTTGTACTTAAAATCCCCTCATGCACAAAGCATAGGTGCTAGTGAGTGGAGTGGATAGGAGGATCCCCTCTAATGGAATTCGTTCTCTTGTGGTTGGTACAACCTTGCTATCTATAAAACCTAAGTGGGAGAGCCTCTAATGGACTTCCTTCTCTTGTGCTTGGTACAACCTTGCTATCTCTAAAATCTAGCTGAAGTCAATCTTAGGGTATTCAAACTTAACAAAGTGTCAAGGTTCGACTCAAAAAAGTATCAAGGTTTGACTGAACAAAGGATCAAGATTTAACCATTGTAGCCATCCATTGACTTACCCCTTGTGACCAAGGGGTTTGTATTGATGGAAGTTTTCAACTATAGTGAGACACTTTCTCCCATAGCTCAAATGAAGGCAATACCAATGATAATTGCAATGGTATCTTATTCAAAGTGGTACATCTTCTAGATGGACATGAAATGAGAATTTTTAAATGGAGATATCAAGGACATTTATATGAGAGAAGCCACCTAGATTTTGAATGTAGGGTGACCAAACGGGGAAAGTGTGCATAGTCTCAGAAACATTGTATGATTTGAAATAGGCCCCTTGATCATCATACCAATGGATCTATGACTCCTTTGGAAGAATCATCTTGATATAGAGTGCATAAGATGTAAACATCTATCAAGAATCATCTTGATATAGAGTGCATAAGATGTAAACATGAATCTTCATTCAAAGGGGCCCAAGAAATAAATGATGATTTTATACATTGATGATTTGATCATAAAACAACCCACTAAAGGGATATTAGGTTCTTGACCATGATTACACTAGCTCACCATGTCAATGATATTGATATCCATGTCACGGTAAAACCTAACCGTTCCAAAATTCTTGATCAAAACCCTCATCCTCATTCTCACAATGTATATCTCATAGAAATTAGAGTATCCAAACTATGCAAGTAATTAATGAAATATCACATGCAATGTAAAAATATGATTATGTAGAAGATTAAAGAGAAACTTACATTAAAGGAGGGGTGGCCCTCTCTCTCTCTCTCTCTCTCTCTCTCTCTCTCTCTCTCTGTGTGTGTATATATATATATATATATATATATATGAAATTCTTACCAACAAATAATACCTACACACAAACAAATGCAAGGTCATGATGATGGTGGAAATAATTCATGCTTTAGAAAAAAGTTCTATCAAAATACCAAAATTTTTAGGGACTCATTCATAGATTCTGGAGATTGGCACTAGTGCCATTCTCCAAAAACCCATGAGGGGATTGGCATCACTGACATTTCTCTATGTGGGTTTGGGGAGAATGGCACAGGTGCCAATTTCCATAAACCCACATGGAGATCAACACTAGTGCAATTGTACATAGGAAAGCTAGACTCATATGGAGAATGGCACAGGTGCCATTCTCCACAATCCTACATGGAGAATGGCAATGGTACCATTCTCCCCCACTTCATGGACATCTTTGTTGACCTTATGAAATTTTGCACAATCCCACATGTCTCCCCCACTTCAGGGACATCTTTGTTGATCTTATGAAATTCTGCACAATCCCACATGGAGAATGGTACTGGTGCCATTTTCCATAGGAAAGCCAGACTCACATGGAGAATGGCACCAGTGCCATTCTCCACAATCCCACATGGAGAATGGCACTGGTTCCATTCCCCATAGGAAAGCAAAACTCACATGCAGAATGGCACCAGTGCCTTTCTCCACAATCCCACATGGAGAATGGCACTCGTTCCATTCTCCATAGGAAAGCTAGACTCACATGTAGAATGGCACTGGTGCCACTCTCTGCAATCCCACATGGAGAATGGGACTGGTGCCACACTCACTTGGAGAATGGCACCAGTGCCATTCTCCACAATCCCACATGGAGAATGGCAGCGGTGCCATTCTCCCCTGCCACAATGACATCTTTATTGGTCCTATGAAATTCTTTGGTTGTAGTTTGTTCATAATTAACATCCTATAATTGTAATGAGAGGGGTTGGCTATCAGATGCGGTGACAAGGTCATGATGATGGTGGAAATCATTCACGCTTTAAAAAAAGTTTTATCAAATTACCAAAATTTTAGGGACTCATTCATGGATCTTGGAGATTGGCACCAATGCCATTCTCTAGAACCTACTAGGGGAATGGCATCAGTGCCATTTCTCTATGTGGGTTTGGGGAGAATGGCATTGGCACCATTCTCCATAAACCCACATGGAGATCTGCACTAGTGCCAATGTAAATAGGAAAGCCATACTCATATGGAGAATGGCACCAGTGCCATTCTCCACAATACCACATGGAGAATGGCAATGGTGCCATTGTCCCAAACTGCAAGGATGTCTTTGTTGGTCTTATGAAATTCTACACAATCCCACATGGAGAATGGCATTGGTGCCATTCCCCATAGGAAAGATAGACTCACATGGAAAATGGCACCAATGCCATCCTCCACAATCCCACATGGAGAATGGCAGTGGTGCCATTCTTCCCCACTACAAGGACATCTTTGTTGGTCTTATGAAATTCTTTCATTGTGGCTTGTTCATAATTAATTTCTTTTAATCGCAATGAGAGGGGAAGATGCAGGGACAAGGTCATGATGATGGTGGAAAGAAGTCATGCTTTAGAGAATAATTTTAGGGAAATAATTAATAGTTTCACAAAAAAATTGTATAGACTCATTCATGGATTCTGGAGATTGTTGGCACCAATGCCATTCTTCAATAACCCACTAGGGGATTAGCATTGTTGGTAAATTGAAAGGAAAGCAAAGAGTGGACACAAACTCAGAATACTTGCATTATAGAATGAAGAAGAGTGAGGTCCTTAAGTAGGCACCTCATACATGCTTAGTGACATCACTGATGACTTCAGAGCTCCACAATCATCTCCTCAATCTGCTCCTAGATTCTCTCAATCATCGTATGTGGCTTTCCACCACCTAACTGTGCTTATGGGCACCTAACTGTGCCTCTAGCACTCACACATAGAAACCAAGGTGTGCCTGAGGCATACACCTTGAGATATCCCAACATACCCCCCCTCAAGGGAATGCCTCAGGCTATGTCAAGGATACATCTAGTCTCATAGTTTCTCATGCCATCTCATGGTGGTCAAGGATAAATCTATGGCTAGGTTCTCATGCTAGCAAGGGTTCCCATGGGTGTAAGGTAAACAAAAGGGATACTAAAAGACCTTCCAATGGTTATCTCCCCTGCATGTACATGCACACAATGTCTGCAGGAGGTACCATGGAGCAAAAACACATACACAAGGCCTACATCATATGGTGACCAGAGGTGTTTACAAAACACACAAAACACAATATTTTATTTCATTCATTTTGGAGGACTATCTAGGCTGAGTACCTTCACATAAAAAGAGAGATCTGGAGCATACATAGAGATGATTTAAAATGTATAATCTTCAAAGGATGCCTCATCTTGTGGAGGCTCATCAACTGAAAGTAGATTTGCATTTTCTGTCTTTGCTTTGGCTCTGCGAAATTTCTCATGATGGTTGTTCTTGCCATAGTGTTTGCATGGATTAATTTTGAAGCAGTCTTTTGAAAGGTGATTTGTCTTTCCACAGTGATTGCAAGGGGTAAACTTGCCCTTCTGGACTTTTATAGCATAACCAGTGTCATTGCCTTTCCTGAGCTCCATATGCCTTTCTTCTTCTTGGAGAGCAGAGATAATACCTTCAAGATTAGGATTAGGAAGATTTTTCAAAGTGGTAACTATATGATCATAATCTTTAGGCATACTCTTAAGTAACACTGCCATAGCATCATCTGGAGTAATAGGAGAGTTGATAGAAGCTAATTGAGTCATAAGACTCCGCATGTAGTTGACATGAGCTGCCAAAGTAGTGCCACTAACCATCTTCAATTCAAAGAAAGAGATTTTAAATGATAATTTAGAGATGTGAGAGCTAGCACCAAAAATCATGTCAAGCTTCTGCCAAGCTTCTGAAGGAGACTCTAAGTCAGAGATGTGGTGAATATAATCATCTCCTAAAGCAAGAGCAATGATACCATATGCTTTCTCCTCTCTAGCGGGATCCCTTGCCGGGCGTGTCGGAGTTGAGGATTCTCCAGCATTGGAGGCTATAGAAGAAGCGGTTGGAGTCGGTTTGACAAGTCCCCAGAGGTTCTCCCTCATCAATGCAAATTTCACCTTCATCTGCCATGTGTGGAAGCCCTTTCCATTGAACTTCTCTAGATTCAATAGGGTAGCCATGAGAGGGTCTAACCCAGATATTGGGCAATGTCTTTCTCTCTTACAAGGCAAAAAATAACTGAAAGGCTTCCATAATATAAGCACTTGATGTAGCAAAGACTAGTGACCAATATTCAATCAATGATGCTTTTTCTTACATGTTTCATAGAGGTGGCTTAAAATGAGAACTTTCCAATCAAAACCAGGTATAGCAATTCAAAGCACAACTGAAGCTACACTTGTACTGATGTTATTGAAAGTTTCAAAAAAACAGAAATGCTAGAATAGCATCTTATGTAGCATCATCTTCAAAAAGCTTGTCAAAACTGTCAAAACCAAAAGGCTGAACTTGGAGAGCTTGTAGCTTACTCTTTAGAGCAAAGGAAAAGGGGGTTTCTAAGGCAGAAGAGAGCTGATATACCACAGAAGTCCTCTGGGAGGAAGAGGTGCAAAAATGCATCAGAACTCCATAGCTTGCCCCTTCAAATTCGACTGGTTTTTCATTGATTTCTCCTTGAATATGCAGCCAATGCTGCTCAGATTTCAGCACAAGATAGCCCAAGGCATGGAGAATCTACCCCTAAAAGAAACTAGAGGAAGATGAAGTATGCTAAGAGAAAACACAGAAGCAAAAGTCAACGATCTTCGTGTAATGGCGAGGAAACGAGGGCGTCTTTCTTCAATTCCTTTCAGCCAGGGGTTTGCCCCTTCGAGCTAGATCTCTAGCAGGAAGGGCATGGGAAATGGTTGAGAACCGGAGGAGAACAAGCTTAAGCAAACTTTGGGAAGAAGAGGAAGAGATGGTGAAGAAGAAGATGATGAAGTGGCAGAAATGGGCTCAAGGGGGATCAAAGGGCTCTGATACCATGTTGGTAAACTAAAAGGAAAGCAAAGAGTGGAACAAACTCAGAATACTTGCATTATAGAATGAAGAAGAGTGAGGTCCTTAAGTAGGCACCTCATACATGCTCACTGACATCACTGATGACTTCAGAGCTCCACAATCATCTCCTCAATCTGCTCCTGGCTTTCCACCACCTAACTATGCTTATGGGCACCTAACTGTGCCTCTAGCACTCCTACATAGAAATCAAGGTGTGCCTGAGGCATACACCTTGAGATATCCCAACAAGCATTAGTGCCATTTCTCTATGTGGGTTTGGGAAGAATGGCACTGGTGCCATTCTCCATAAACCCAAATGGAGATTGGCACTAGTGCCAATGTCCATAGGAAAGCCAGACTCACATGGAAAACAGCACCAGTGCCATTCTCCACAATCCCACATTGAGAATGGCACTACTGCCATTTTTCCCCACTACAAGGACATCTTTGTTGGTCTTATGAAATTGTTTGGTTGTGGCTTGTTCATAATTTATTTACCTATAATCGTAATGACATGGGATGGCTATCAAATGTAGGGACAAGGTCATGATGATGGTGGGGAATAAAGTGGTTGGAATTGGTGTAATGTGTGCAATAGATCCGAAGGGTCGAGGCTTACTATAGAGGTGTGAAGATTGGGGCAGAAAATGTATCGGTGATAATGGAGAAGTCTATCAATAGTAACTGCTCTTGCCATTTCCCACTATGGATGCAGTGCTTATTGGTGAGGCACTTTGGAGTGTTGTCAAGTGGTCTAAGGGCTCTCTAAAACATGTTGGTGATTCTTTAGATGATCCTATGACTCAAGAAGGCGGACCAAGTGAGCCTGAGCCACCTTATGTTGAGGCAATGCAAGTTTCTTTATTGAAAATGAAAATTTCATTTGTGAATCTTGGAAAGAAAAAGATTGTCTTGTGGGATGAGAGCAAAACAAAGACCATGGGGGAAGGTGTGATCTTGTATGTTTTCCCAGGTGACTCTATAAACTTTAACCTATTGGGTAACGATTGCATTGGTGTGGGTATTGAAAAGAAAGAACAAATTACAAGAAGTGGGTCTTCTATGCAAGATGCTAGCTCTCTCAACCTAGTTAAGTGTCCCATCAAGCAGATTACCTTACTTGATGGAAGCCCATTGCAACAATATGTGCCCATGGACCACGTTGCTGGCATGGATGAGGTGGTCAATGATCAAATGTTGAAAAGAGGTGATCCATCTTCAAAGAAAAGAAGGTACACTTTCATTAATAGGGTGCCTAAACAAAGAGACCCGAAGTCTGTCACGGATGCCATGACAACTTCCATTACAAGGGCTACATACACATGTACGAATTTGTTGCTGTCAAATACAAGAGAAAACCCACCCTCTTCAGAGGGAAGTGTTGTTGTTGAGCCACCATACCAAAAGTTGCCAGAGAACTTGCTACTCCAACTAGATAATTGTGGGTCTGAGAACAAAAATTGTTTGCATACCTTTCTCTTCTTGTAGCAAGGGGCATTTTCAAGATAGTTCAATTGGTCTTCTTGATGGCAAGACACACCCATGAGGACATTGATGCAATGTTCAGTAGGCTCTATGAGAGCTTCCAAGTGGGGACAAACATTCACTTTCCCTCATTTGATAGATACATTCAAAAAATGTACATCATCTTCACCAGCACCATTTCTTCTTACATGGATTCCTAACTTCAAGGATTATGTGGATTGCTACCTATGTGATGGGAAAGAAATGCTAGTTGGTCATGCAAAGCCATTACAATTTCAATTTTACATGCAAGGTGACAGACCTATGATGTAGTACAAGGTGCATCCAAAATCACCGAATCGTATGCCCACCACTGAAGGGGGAATTGAGCTGTGGAAGAAAGATAGTAAGGGTCGACCATTGTTGCCAAAAAGTTGTCCAGATATACTGCCAATGGCTGCATTTGTGAGAGATCACTTGCAATTAATATCAAGCATAAAGGATTACAGTAAGTTTTGGGAGAGATTTGCAAGTGGAAATAATGCATCGTATGAGTCCTACATTAGGCCAGTGATAGACTACTGGAAAACCATGATTGTTGAGCTCAAACAGGAAAACATCTCAGAGATAGGAGTGTACAGAGACTTTTGGCCAAGAACACAATCACCTCATGAGGAGGATGATATAGATGCTTGCATTAATGAGTTCCAAGGCTATGAGGAATGGAATGATCACTATTGCAGGCCACTACAAGGTAAGCCAAGGGAAGAGTTTAGACCAATGGTGGATGTTAAGCAAGGCGACTTCGTCTTGGTGAGGCCATCAGACCCTATATACCCCATATGACTTGGGGTTGCCGTATCAAGTGCCAAGATGTCCTAACTTTAAGAAATTATTAATTCAGTATTGGACACCATCAATTAAGAGAAAGGGGATCAGTGATGCAGATGCCTATGTTGACTGCTAGAACAAGTATTGGGCATCAAATAGGTTGGATCCACAGGTATGGGAGTGTATTGATGCATTGGTCTAGTCATGGACATTAAAAGCCATAAATAGACCCAAGAAGATTAAGATTCCATGGAGTGTATGTATCAAAGCATAAGAGAGTTTGCTTGGTATCAGAGCATAGAAAATGGTGATGATTTTCTCCCTCTTGATCTCCCAAACTTTCGTTGTAATATGTGTTCTCATGTGATGTTTCTCAATTGTTGTTATCTTATCAAGGGATATTTGCATATTATTAATATGACAATTTTTAGAAGTTTTCTTTCACCACCAACAACTTTGTTTCTAGTGGTTCACTTTGCACGGTGTTTGTTAACACCACCAACTGGTGTTTATTAACACCTCAAATAAAATATACATGTTGTCCGCAAACAGTGTTTCTTAACACCACCAAATACATGATTTTCAAACTCTACCACGAATGCATGCTTTGTTTTGGTTATTAAACCCAATGAAACTTTCCACAACCAATGAAGTTTTTCATAATCATTGAAATTTTCAAATATCAGCATATTTAATATTGGAAAAAATCCCACAATCAATGAAAATTTTCCCAAATTTAATGAAACCTTTCCCAAATTTAATGAAATCCACCCAATTTCAAAATTCCCAAAATGCAACTTTTGTCCCACTTTATCTAATACAGTGTTTGAGGTCCTTAAGTAGGCACCTCATACATGCTCACTGACATCACTGATGACTTCAGAGCTCCACAATCATCTCCTCAATCTGCTCCTAGATTCTCTCAATCATCCTATGTGGCTTTCCACCACCTAACTGTGCTTATGGGCACCTAATTGTGCCTCTAGCACTCACACATAGAAACCAAGGTGTGCCTGAGGCATACACCTTGAGATATCCCATCAAACCCCCCCTCAAGGGAATGCCTCAGGCTATGTCAAGGATACATCTAGTCTCATAGTTTCTCATGCCATCTCATGGTGGTCAAGGATAAATCTATGGCTAGGATCTCATGCTAGCAAGGGTTCCCATGGGTGTAAGGTAAACAAAAGGGATACAAAAAGGCCTTCCAATGGTTATCTCCCCTACAGGTACATGCACACAATGTCTGCAGGAGTACCATGGAGCAAAACATACACATGGCCTACATCATAAGGTGACCAGAGGTGTTTACAAAACACACAAAACACAATAATTTATTTCATTCATTTTGGAGGACTATCCAGGCTGAGTACCTTGACATAAAAAGAGAGATCTGGAGCATACATAGAGATGATTTAAAATGCATAATCTTCAAAGGATGCCTCATCTTGTGGAGGCTCATCAACTAAAAGTAGATTTGCATTTTCTGTCTTTGCTTTGGCTCTGCAAAACTTCTCATTATGGTTGTTCTTGCCACAGTGTTTGCATGGATTGATTTTGAAGCAGTCCTTTGAAAGATGATTTGTCTTTCCATAGTGATTGCAAGGGGTAAACTTGCCCTTTTATAGCATAAACAGTGTCATTGCCTTTCCTGAGCTCCATATGCCTTTCTTCTTCTTGGAGAGCAGAGATAATACCTTCAAGATTAGGATTAGGAAGATTTTTTAAGATGGTAATTATGTGATCATAATCTTCAGGCATACTCTTAAGTAACACTACCATAGCATCATCTAGAGTAATAGGAGAGTTGATAGAAGCTAGTTAAGTCATAAGACTCCACATATAGTTGACATGAGCTGCCAAAGTAGTGCCACTAACCATCTTTAATTCAAAGAAAGAGATTTTAAGTGATAATTTAGAGATGTGAGAGCTAGCACCAAAAATCATGTCAAGCTTCTGCCAAGCTTCTGAAGGAGACTCTAAGTCAGAGATGTGGTGAATATAATCATCTCCTAAAGCAAGAGCAATGATACCATATGCTTTCTCCTCTCTAGTGGGATCCCTTGCCGGGCATGTCAGAGTTGAGGATTCTCCAGCATTGGAGGCTGTAGAAGAAGCGGTTGGAGTCGGTTTGACAAGTCCCCAGAGGTTCTCCCTCATCAATGCAAATTTCACCTTCATCTGCCATGTGTGGAAGCCCTTTCCATTGAACTTCTCTAGATTCAATAGGGTAGCCATGAGAGGGTCTAACCTAGATATTGGGCAGTGTCTTTCTCTCTTACAAGGCAAAAAATAACTGAAAGGCTTCCAAAATATAAGCACTTGATGTAGCAAAGACTAGTGACCAATATTCAATCAATGATGCTTCTTCTTAGATGCTTCATAGAGGTGGCTAAAATGAATACTTTCCAATCAAAACCAGGTCAAGCAATTCAAAGCAAAACTGAAGCCACACTTGTACTGATGTTATTGAAAGTTTCAAAAAACCAGAAATGCTAGAATAGCATCTTATGTAGCATCTTCTTCAAAAACTTGTTAAAACTGTCAAAACCAAAAGACTAAACTCAGAGGGCTTGTAGCTTACTCTTTAGAGCAAAGCAAGAGGGGCTTTCTAAAGAAAAAGAAAGCTCACATGAAGGTGAACTTCTGGTGCAGAGGTCTGAGGCGATTTCGCACGACTTTGCTGGCTGGAGCGTCTTCAAAAACGACTTGTTTTTCTCTGTTTTTACCTTGAATATGCAGCCATTGCTACTCATATTTCAGCACAAGATAGCCCAAGGCATGGAGAACCTACCCCTGAAAGGAATTAGAGGAAGATGAAGTATTCTAAGAGAAAACACAGAAGCAAAAGTCGACGATTTTCGTGTAATGGCGGCGAAACGAGGATGTCTTTCTCTGATTCCTTTCAGCCAGGGGTTTGCCCCTTTGAGGTGGATCTCCAGTAGGAAGGACATGGGAAATGGTTGAGAACCGGAGGAGAACAAGCTTAAGCAAACTTTGGGAAGAAGAGGAAGAGATGGTGAAGAAGAAGATGATGATGTGGCAGAAATGGATCAAGGGGGATCAAATGGCTCTGATACCATGTTGGTAAACTAAAAGGAAAGAGTAGAGTGGACACAAACTCAGAATACTTGCATTATGGAATGAAGAAGAGTGAGGTCCTTAAGTAGGCACCTCATACATGCTCACTCATACATGCTCACTGACATCACTGATGACTTCAAAGCTCCACAATCATCTCCTCAATCTACTCCTAGATTCTCTCAATCATCCTATGTGGCTTTCCACCACCTAACTGTGCTTATGGGCATCTAACTGTGCCTCTAGCACTCACACATAGAAACCAAGGTGTGCCTGAGGCATACACCTTGAGATATCCCATCAATTCTATGCTAAAGATTCTTCCCATGTAGTATTTCACAATACACTAGTCACACCCCACCCTGTCTATGTGTGTTTTATGGATGTATCTTCACCCGATTTTTAGTTCAAGCTTCCTCTTTCTATTGTTTGTCCATAGATAAGCCTCGTCTTGCCTCTCTCTTTTCCATCTTCCAAGCATGGATGACATTCCCGTGTTTTGTGGATGGGTGGAAGAAAATCCAAATGAGTATCTTGTGGCTTTCAAGCGCCGTTGTGTTTCTCTCAACTTTCTCACTGAAGACAGATGGCTGTTGGTTCTTCCCACATTTCTAGAGGGTTTGGCTCAAGTGTGGTATGAGAAGCAGGCCGAAGACATTCGCCAAAGCTGGCCAAGGTTGACAGCAGTGATGATTGAGTATTTTGGCAAAGAAGAGGAGCCAGAGAATGTGTACCTATAGGTGGCAAACTTGAAGCAGTCAGAAGGTGAGACGGCGTGTCAATATGTGGATCGAGCGGCCGTGCTCCTGGACCATTTAATTGCCACGTAGGAGGACAATGCCGGATTTCAAGCTGGAATGACTCAGCATGTGTTGGGCTACCTTGTAGCAGGAGCAAGTGACGAATTCCGCCTCAAGCTTAAATGGGAGAATCCAGAAACTATGGTGCTAGCACATGAGATTGCTCAAAAGTTTGATAAAGATTCGTCCGATGGAATGAATAGAAATAATAGTAATATCTCACCATAATCTTACAATTATCAGTTTCCAATCTTGGATTCTGGGGAATCTTTGAAATACCCTTCTAGGATTACAGAGAATGGGAAAAGTTCAGTCTGACCCCGCTTCAAAGAAGACGATTGTCCCTCCGCAACCCCCTCAATTCTTGCAACAACAACCTGGGGGGTCTAACTCAGGGGCATACCCCCACCCCTCATTAGGGATGTATCCACCGCCTCCACCTCAAATGTATGGTCCCCCCTTAGATTCTTACCCTCAACAAGGTGTATGTTCTCACCCTCCGCCTCGAAGATTTCCCCAGCCTCGCCCATGAGCCCCCCTCCTTTCTACTCCCTTGGCCCCTCTAGCTAAAGAGGCCCCCCCTGCAACAGAACCTGGAGTCAATGACCTAGCCAAGGACCTGAATGATCTTCGGCTTGAGATGGTGGGCATTAGAAATCAAGCCAAATGCCCTCCAAGAGATTGTGCTAATGTTGTATGCTACGAGTGCCACCAGAAGGGTCATTATCGCACGGAATGTCCCAATATTCCCAAGGTGAATCTTCTAAGTGAATCAGGCAAGTGAATCAGGCACTGAGGATTCTGACGTAGAGATCCTTGACCTTGGGAAAAGAAGTTGTACCACCTCGGACCCCTCTCCAAACCATGGACCGGGCCGCCCCAGGAAGAAGGTGTCCTTCTAAGAGCCCTTAGACGCTGAGATGGCAGACCCACCAACAGAGAAGACTAAAAGATCCCACAGGAGTAAGTGGTCACCCTTGGATTTTTCCATCGGCTCAGGGCAAGAAGACTATTCAGTCGTTCAGGACCTTGCTCATCGGTCTTTGAGCATCATGCTCCCTCAACTAATAGCATTAAGCCCTAAGGTAAGACGTGAGCTACAGTAAGGGCTCTCAACAAGGAAGAGCAAGAAAAAGGGAAAGGTACAAGAGGTATCTTCTATCTCTGAAGAAATTGATCGGCACCCACATACAGTAGATGTCATCATAGATAATTGCCGTGTCAAAAATGTGTGTTGATGGGGGAGCTACGAATCATGAAGAAATTGAATTTGAAATGCACAAGGCGTTCCTCCACTCAAATCAAGGTAGCAGATGGTCGATGACTCGCCACCCTGGGAGTCATTGAGGATTTGCCCATCACTATCAATGGGTTGACCACTACCATCAATTTCTATGTAGTGGACATTGAAGATACATGCAAGAGCTACACAACCATACTCGGGAGACCATGGTTGAGAAAGAGTGATGCAGTCAGCTATTGAAAGATAGGACACATGTCTTTTGGTGCTTCTAAGGAGAAGATCCCGGTGCAACCAGGTGCCATGGAACCAGAAGAAGAAGAGGAGCAAGACAGTGATACTCTCTCGTCCTCGGTTTCTGAATCAATGGAAGGATGAGACCGAGGGGAGGAGTTCTCAGATGAGGAAGTTTACATGATGGGGGTGTCTCCAACCCCGCCACCTACAGAAAAGGTAACAGCTAGTCTTCAACACCCTGAATCTATGCTTTCCCCAAACCTCACTCCAAGTGAGAAAGATGAGTTCTTAGAAATGTTCAAAGATTTCCTTGACCTTTTCGCAACTAGCTACCGCCACCTTCGCCATGTGATTGCCATAGAACACAAGATAGAGTTGAAGCCCGATGCGAAGCCTATGGCTCAGAAATATCGGAGATTAGGGCCCCTACAGACTGATGCTCTATGATCAGAGTTGCAGAAACTTGTAGAAGCTGGGTTTATTGTTTCAGTTCACGATACTAAATGGGTTTCACCAGTGGTAGTCACCACAGTTTAGGATTTGGGTTTGGGGTTAGTGTTTAGGGCGTTAGTATTTGGGGTTTAGGGTTTAGGGTTTAGGGTTTAGGTTTTGGGGTTCAGGGTTTAGGGATTAGGGTTTAGAATTTGGGGGTTAGGGTTTAGGGTTTGGGGGTTTGGGTTTAGCGTTTAGGGTTTTGAGGTTTGGGTTTAGGGTTTAGGGTTTTGAGGTTTGGGTTTAGGCTTTAGGGTTTAGGGTTCAGGGTTTGGGGGTTTGAGTTTAGGGTTTAGGATTTGGGGTTAGGTTTTAAGATTTGAGGGTTTGGGTTTTGGGTTTTGGGTTTAGGGTTTAGGGTTTAGGGTTTGGAGTCAAATTAAATTTGTAGTTTTTATTATTTAAATTCAAATTTATTAAGATTTTAACTTCTTAATAATGTGAGTGTTCAATTCTTATGAGTTGTAAGTAAATTAGTTTTTGTAAATAAAAATTTTATATTTTTTAATCTCGCAACTTGAGTATATTAAAAAGAACAATGGAAAATAGATTATTTCTTTCTTTTAATTCACAACCTAAGCATATTAAAGAGAACAATGGAAAATAAATTATTTCTTACTTTTCTTCGCTTCGACGGTTGGTGTAGTCTAGATTAGCATAGATTAGTTTGTCCTTAGAGGAGAGAACTCCAAAAAAACCAATCAAAGCCATGCTCAAAATTTCCCGACTAGTTCCTAATCGGAGTCAGTCCATTCTTTCACATTCGGTTTCACACTCACAACAACCCTACCATTTAAGTAACGATCAAGGTTTTTAAACTTTTAAGATGATTGAAAGTTCTATCAGTGGACAGGACAGATTACAGTTGAATGAGTTAAGGGACTAGACAGAGCAGATTATATTTGTACTAGTTGTGGGAGTTGACAGAGCATTTTGCACTTATATCAGTTGTGGGAGTTGACAGAGCATTTTGCACTTATATCTGACAGACTTCAAATTTATATTCGATTGTACTTTATTTCATTTTACACTATCCATGAGTTCATTGTAAATCCTTATTTTTTTTCACATTTATGCATGTATCTAAGCCTTGTAAAGCCTTTTAGGCTATTCCCAAAGCATGAAATTGACACTTATATGATTGGGAAGAATAAAAACTTGAGGTGTATCAATGGGACTCATTGTACTTTTGATTTATTGTGATTCTATGTTGCAAAAGAGAAGTAGTTGCATTTGCTACAATCCATGAAAGTGATCCAAATTCTATTTGTCACTTTAGAAGACTTGGCAAAGATAAGGTGGCAGTTATCGTATCAAGGATTCTTAGTGCACATGTTGAGCTAAAGCATAAGTGTGGGGATATGGAAATCCTTGGATATGTTATGCCCTATAATACTTCCAACAAAGCATTTATTGCATGGGACAGAGATGAGACTTATCCAACACATGTCATCAGGAATGAGTCAAGAATACAAAGTGCATATCTTTGGATTTTAGAGTGGGAGATATTTTACAAATGTTATCATTTGCAATTAAGAATGTAGCAGAAGGTCAATCTTGGGATTTGAACAAGTGGAACACTGGACATTTCCACAGATGAGAATTCAAAAAGATACTGATGATGCTATGGATGATAACTCAATCTCATTGGATGGTCCCTACTATAAGGTAGGTAAGGATTTGAGATGGAGCATGCAATTTTTAAAGATTGGAAAGACTCGGCATGTGGTTTTTAATGATAAACATAATGTATACTACAACATCAAAGAATTGAAAGAATATGCCAATGTACCAAGCTCTATTCCTTCAGAGATGGATGATTCCAATGCACTCAACTAAAGCACTGACGTCGTCTTATCAGAAGTCGATGAGTTCATTGGTACCGAGAAAGAAAAAGATTTCACAAGTGATGCCTTATCCGGGTGGATGAGTTCATGCACATTGAGAACTTGGGCAAAGATGTCAAAAGTGATGTCTTTTCAAGCATGGATGGCTTCATGGATACTGATAAAGTTCTTGGAGCCAAACCAAGTAACTATGGAATTATGGAAATCATGCACGATAGTATAATGAGTGATGTTCTCTCTGGAGTAGAGGAGTTTCAAGACTGCATCAATGAGTGATGTTCTCTCCAAGGATGTTTTTATTGAAGATGTGCTTATATATTAATATAAAATCCTGGCAAAAGTTTTCATGATCATTTTTTTAGTTTCACAATATTAAGAGAATGTTGTACTTTTTTATATTTTTTCTTTTAAATTTTGAAGGAAAATTTGTAAATCCTGGTGAAACTAATGCGCAACAGGTGGGGGGGGGAGGGCGAGGGGCGCGGGGGAGGTGGAAGCGTGGGGGGCACGGGGAGGGGGGGCAAGGGCGCGGGGGAGGGGGAGGGAAAGGGGCGGGGGAGGGGGAGTGGCCGGGGCGGGGGGGGGTTAACCCCCCCACCCACCTATTGTGCAGGTGGGGGGTCCCCCCACCTATTGCGTGTGCAATAGGTGGGAGGGGGGGCGGGGGTGTAGGAGGGGAAGGGGCGGGGAAGGCAGGAGGGGGAAGGGAGGGGAGGGGGGGTTAAGGGGGAAATTCCCCCTCCACCCACCTATTGCGCACGCAACAGGGGGGAGGGGAGGCATGAGAGGGGAAGGGGAGGGGCACGGGGAAGGGGCTTGGGCAGGGGAGGGGGCGAGGAGGGGGGGTTGGGGGGGAGGGGAAGGGGAGGAGCAGGGGAAGGGGCGGGGATGAGGGAGGGGAGGGGGGATTAAGCCCCCACCTGTTGCGCACGCAATAGGGGGAAGGGGGGCGAGGGAGGGGAGGGGAAGGGGAGGGGCACGGGGAAGGGACGGGGGTGGGGAGGCGGATGAAAAAAATTAATTAACTTAATTTATTTTTAAAAAATTAAAAAGTTAAAATAAATAAAACTTAAAAAAAATTTAAAAAATTAAATTAAATTTTAATTGTAAAAATAAACTAATTAATTAAAATAAAATAATTAAAAAAGAAAAAAATAAATTTATTTATTTTATTTTAAAAATTAAAAATAAATAAAACTTAAAATAATATTTAATTAGAAATTTATTTAATATTTTGAGTTTGAAAATCATTGTCATTCTCATTTTTTATTTTTGATTGTTTTTGAGAAAACTATGGCTTCCAGTTTTGGTTCCAAGGTGTCTTTCAAATACCTTGAACATGCTTGGTATTTTATGGAGCGCAAATCAAAGTATTTTTTGGTGATCACTGCAGAGAATGTATCAAGCGTGAAATATTCTACAGAGGCAGTAAGAAATGGTGGCATGGTCTCAAACATCAACATTAAAGAAAACAATTTGATAGAAGTTGTGTGCAAAGGAAAGAATGACGAGGTGGTTTACAAGTTATGAGTTACTCACAAGCACTTCTTGAAGCCCTTACCAGATTCAATTGAGGGATCCCAAGAATTACTTAGTGCCTTAGAAGCATTGAAGAAAATGTGGGATGCATTTCCAAGTGGTGGTGTTGTACCTTCAATAGTAGTAAGTACGCCATCTATAACATATAACCCTCAAGTACCGCCAATATCTATGGCGATAACTACAGTAACTCCGGCAAGAGTAACTATAGTATCTCCAACTGTACCTACACCATCGACTGCTGCAACTACAGGAACAAGAAGGAGTGATCGTGGAGCAGATTCAAGTTATATAGCTATTCCTAGAAAGAGAGCAAAAATAACGCCTACTCCACTTGCAGATCGTTCAAGTGCAGGTTATTTAAAACTAGGCGAAAAATTGGATAGCGATGAACAGGAGGATCCGCAAGAAGAAGATACAAGTCTCGAAGACTTTTCTATAAGTGTGGCAGACTTACATCCTCTAGAGGATGAGGGATACATTTGGGGATTTTCACAATTCACCATGGCCACAATGCTTATTGATCGAGCTTCATTTTTCACAAATCAAAGAAAGCTAGATAAGACATTTGCACACAAATTGTATGAAGATACGAGGAAAACAAGAACTCCAGTTGCCACTAATATCACTCTTCATCCTATGGCATTTAAGAGACTTCAAGAAGATGATCCTACATTGCCTAATGTCACATTTCAAAAGCGTGTGGACTTTCTTGATGCTTTTGAGAACTTTAGAAGGAGTGACTTTGTTCATGGATCGGCTTTGTACCAAAGCCGATATGGGACTGACATCGAGAAGAGATACATGCTGGCAAAGAATAGATTCTTGGAAAGATGCAAGTTTGAGCCCATTGATGGGCAACACTTTTGTGAAGCTTGTAGGATCGCCCTTGATGAGGGAAGAAAAGGAAACTTGCCACAGATTGAGTGGATGGAAAAGTTTCAACGGGTCATTTGTTATATATGCATATTTAACGATGACTCAAAGTACATTCTAGAATCAGAAAGGCTGAATTCTACTCCATTTAGGTTGAAAAAAAGCTCTTCTCTTTCTGAGATCTTGATAAAGGCAAGGGAGTTATGGATGGGCTATGGAAAGCCACAAATAGTGAAGGGCAAGAGACCTACATCTGAGTACATGGCAAACAGGACTCAGTTCTATAGATGCTTGAAAGGTGTTGTAAGCAATACGCAAGGCATATCAGGTAATAAGGTTGAGGCAAAGGATTTGAACACCGCCGTTGCAAGATACAGGGATGTTACTTGCATTGTCTTCCACGAGGACTCAGTGTTTCAGAGCATCGTGGATGTTTGCCAAGCATATGAAACAGGGAAGATATCCTTTGAGGCACCAGAGCACATTGCAACTCAGAGGAAAGAAATAAAGAAACCGATGTCTATTGTTTGGTGGAGAGCATTAAGGTTTGTTCCAAATGCAATAACAGAAGAAGTATGCAAGAAGATCCTAACTGGTGACTGCTTCTTTGGAAAGAAGAGCAAGCATAGCAACTTGGATGAAGTGGTCACCCAAATGATTCAAAGTGAGGCTGCTCTCTCGGCACTATTATTTTTATTGAAATTTGATGATGAGTTAGTTGGCAAGTCAATTGATGTGGATAAGAAGAAAGCACTTAGCCTAGGTCAACTCCTTGATAAGACATGGGCTAGAAAGTGGTTGGCTTCAATGGATGCAGATGCCACACCAACAAAGGATCTAAGAGCTAAAATGCCAAAGGTTGTTGAGACAGAATATATGGATATCAAGAAAAAGGCCTTGCAGTCCACTACCCAAGGTAGAGCAATTGGTTGTTTAGATGATGGTTCTCCATTCAGCTTCTCCTATGATATCCTGCTATCAGAGAATGATACAAAATTTGCACACATCAATGGCATTGATACAGAGCATTTCATAACAATGAGCGGTCATGCTTGGGAGAAGCCATGCGTATTTTTCATAGATGAATTGCAAGACCTTGCAGTGTCACAGATAGTTGAACTTGTGTGCTTTATCGTAGAAGGTCCTATGGCAGATAAGAAAAGATCAACGTTGGTCCTGTTCGTGATAGAATCACAAAGGGATGCCTTGTATGCGAGTTTGACATCTACATTTGGGTATTTACTTTCAAAAGTATACCATGGTATAGTCACGTAATCATATGACTGTCTTGGAAGGCACTGCCATTCAAGTCTTGCAGCCTTTCTTGATGTGCTTCTTATCCAGGGGTGGTGGCAATCTAATCCAAATTCCTTTAAGGACTCTCGAGCTTCATTACTTTGAGGACAATAAGGTTAAGCTTGATGCAGCAATGGTGGATTACAGAAAGCCGATGTATCCTGATGTGATACTAGAGATGACAAAGAATTTACTGAATGATGGGTGGGAAGTAGCATTGTATCGAATGGGTTTTGCTGCTAAGAAATTGCTACGCCAAGGTAGAAATGTAAATGTCATTGATACCCCCATCAAATTGAGTTCTTTGACACATATTATAGTTGCACTACCTTCTTTGAAGAGGAAAATATCAAAGAAGAGGGTAGTGAGTCTGAGGGTGATGATTCTAGCTCAGGTGATGATGAGGATGAAAGCTCTGCATCTGATGACTTACGGCAAGAAGAAATCCGCACAAAGAATAAGGGTGATCAATTGTCAACCAGGGATGTTTTTATCGAAGCTGTACTTATATATTAATATAAAATCTTGGCGAAAGTTTATTGAGCTAATTTTTTTAGTTTCGCAATGTTGTTAGAAAATTGTATACTTTTATATATTTTTGTTGGAATTTTGAAGTAAAAGGTGCAAATCCTGGCGAAACTTTCTATTTTTTTGCATAAAAGTTTCAAATCTTGGCGAATGTTTTGAACATTTATTTTTATTAGGGCATATAAACTTTTGATGCCAATATAAAAGTTTTGCTTCTTAACGAAACTAACATGAAAAAATCATCCATGTTGTCAACTAGAGTCAAGGAGGTTCCACTCATCATACGGGAAGGCTCGTGCTAGTAAGAAGTAGTAGTATAGCACATCATAGGAAAAGGTAAGGCTAAAGAGGTGGAAGCACTTCCCTTGAAATTAAAAGTGAGGAAGGCACCCTTGATCTTGGGTGAAGGACAGGCAAGTAGATCAAGAAAGGAAGCCTTACTCAAAGAAGGTATGGATGAGGCAAAGCATGACTAGGAGGAGTTACCAGAAGCTTTAGAACTCATTTCATGCATCCTTTGTTTGGAGCCTCTCCGTTCTTGCCTTCCCATCACTTGTCATGTTCTCCTACCTTCATTGATATGGGTTCTCAAAGCCATAGATCCGATAGACATGATAGAAGTAGGAAGCCCCATACTCATACTCTCGTGGACGAGGAGTGAAAGAGGAAGCTACATGAACGAAAGAGAGCCTCGAGAGTGAGAGCAAGATCTCATGATGCACCCTTACCCTCACCTCCATCTCCCACCCCTACCTCCACCCCCACCTCCCTCCCTCCCTCCTCCCCCTCCAGCCCCCCTCGCCACCACCACCACCTCATCACCCCCTCCCCTCGCCCCCTCCCATGTATACCTTCTCCCCTCCCCCTCCCCCCCATACCCTCTCCACCTCCTTACTCCACTTCACCTCTTCTCCCTCCACCCTTCCTCACCCCCCTCCCCCATCCACTTCCGTCCCTCACTCCACCTCGTCTCTGTTTGTCTTACATCCCTCCCCCCCCCCCCTTGTTCCCCCATCCTTTGTTCCCTCTAGCCCTCTCTCCTCCACTCTACCTCCCCCCCCTCCCCCCTCTAGCTCTACTCCCTCCACTCTACCTCCCACCCCTCCCAAACCCCCCCCTCTAGCTCTACTCCCTCCACTCTACCTCCCACCCCCCCCCCCCCCCCTCCCCCCCTCTCCCTTCCCCCTCACCTCCCCCTTGTGATGGAGATCACGACATGACTTGCCTAGGACTACCATTCGTTGTCGTGCTAGTAGGATAGTGGAGTCATTCTTTAGTGACATTACACCAGCTTCAAAGTTAGCTCTACTATCTTGCTTGATAGATCGCCCTACCTTGGTGGAGTGTAGGAGGCTTGCTGGTCTTGTTGCATCTAGAGATTGTTGAGATATCGAGCTCCACTCGTGATATGCCAGGGTGACTATTGTGCATTTATGTCACCGACTTGTTAGCTATAGATGCGGTTGGTACACTGCCCATGAATAATAGCTGGATGATAGCTATTGTTATGTACTCTAGTTCGTGGCTCAGTTAGTATGCCACCTTAGTTAGCTGAGTTTGGTTTGAGACCCACGTATAGGGTTCTTCTATTTCTTTGTACTAGAGTTCTTTTGGCTTTCACAACTAAGAAGAGGAAAACTGTTTTCAGCCTCCACCTTTGTGTGTATTCCCCCATTGTGTATGTGAGAAAGCTGCAAGTGAGACTCCTTGCTTCTCTCCCACTATCTTCACATGGTATCAGAGCCTGGTTCGTGGTAAGGAGCTCAAGAAAGCAAACCAAGTTCACAGTGTCCTGGTAAGAGGACCAGTGTTGCTTTCCTTGTTCGAGTTTGGGAACAAATCTCTACAAGTAGCACAGTCGGAAGTGCAAGAGTGCACTGTCTCAGTTTGAGACGCCCTTCGCGGTGTGGCAAGAGGGCAGTATATGTTGCGGTGTGACTTTACTTTTCTGATTTGAGGCCATTTCGGGGCCGGTTTTGGAGGCAGAAGTTCTTCGCAAGCACTGAGAAAAGGGCCCTGTTTTTGCTGTGCGACCACTATTCTGCTAGTCAGTGGAAAGTTGCCGTAGAAATTGCATCGTATGCATGTGTGCAGAGATATTGGGAGTTACAGAATCATCCTTATTGCCTGTTCATGCAAAATGGTCACTAGGAAGTGACTGTGTGGTCAAATACCACTTTCTCAGTTTTGCAGATTTGTCCTTGTGAGGCAGAAGCTGTGTTTTTTGCAGTGACAGAATATTCTGCAGTGTTCTGCAATGGCGTCTGATTCTCTTTCACAGATTGTCACTGAAAAGCTTGACAAGAACAACTTCCAAGCATGGAAGTTTAGAATGACAAGTTTCCATATGGGAAAAGGCTATTGGGAGTTCATTACAGGAAATGAAGAAGAACCAGTTCTTCCTAATGTTCCCCATCAACAGGAAATGCAGGCATTTAAAGGATGGCATGAGAGAGCCAAAAAATTAAGTATTGGCTCTCTATCAGTATTTCGGATTCTATGATTGTGCATATTCAGGATGCAAGTATGCCAAAGGAGGCATGGGATACTTTGGCAAAAATGTACAGCATAAATACGCAAGCCAGGAAAATGCAGCTCAAGCAGGAGTTGCACAATGTGCAGAGAGAAAATATGAGCATCAATGACTACCACATGAAGGTGAAGAAAATTGCAGATGCACTTGCTTCCATTGGGTCGCCAGTGGATGATGATGATTTAGTTTCTGTGACCTTGAATGGTCTAGGAAAGGATTATGCATAGTTCCGAACATCCATTGCCGTCCGTGAAAAATTTTTTGATTTCGAGGAGTTGGTTGCTCTTCTAATTTCTGAAGAGTAGATAAATGGTGGTGCATCTTCTTCAGGAGGAACTTCAAAAGAAACTGTCTTCTACTCAAATGCTGGAAGAGGTAGAGGCAAAGGTAGAAGAGGCCGATCTGGAGGCCGTGGTAGAAATCAGAATATGCAGCAAACTCAAGAAAACCAGTCCTATGGAGGAGGACATGGTAACTCTAGAGGCAGGGGGAGCCAAAGAGGCCATGGTGGATGGCAGAGAGGTCAAAATGCAAACAGCAATGTTGAATGCTAGTATTGTGGTAAAATGGGTCATATGGCTAAAGACTGCTACAAAAAGCAGAATGACATTATGAATGGAAAATTGCAGCAAGGTAATTATGCATCCTCTAGTAGATAGGGTGATGACAGAAATGAGCATTTGTTTATGGTGCAGCACATGATAAATTCTGTGACAAGTGCAGAAGAAAGCAATGATGTGTGGTATGTTGACTCAGGTGCGTCAAACCACATGATAGGTCATGCAGAATGGATGCAAGATGCAAGGAAAATGGAAAGACCAGGATTTGTGGAGACTGGTGATGATACTGCAAATCCTATTGTGCAGATTGGTAAAATTCCTTTGTCTATGTAGGATGGGAAAAAGAAATACATGTCTGATGTATTTCATGTCCCAAACATCACCAAGAACCACCTCTGTTGGTCAAATGGTTGAGCAGGGCTTGCAGGCCAGATTTAATCCTCATGGATGCTTTGTTGAGGATATGAAAAATAACGGTCGCTTGACAGCAAAAGGAAAGAAGAAGGGCAGGATGTTTACGTTAGATGCAGACATGCCTGAATTGAGTGCAGCAATGTTTGCACATGGGACCGGTGTTGTTGCAAATATTGATATCTGGCATAAACACATTGGTCATGTTAATGTACAGCGACTTAAATCAATGTAGGCCCAAAATATTGTTGCAGGATTGCCTAAATTCAAGGTTACAGAAATGCATAAGGTATGTGAAGCTTGTCAATTTGGAAAACAGGCAAGGAAACCATTTTCTAGGCATGTTCAAGAGAGTAAGAAGCCATTGGAATTAATCCACTCTGCTGTATGGACTAGTAAAGCTGCATCTATTGGAGGCTATCATTATTTTGTCACTTTTATTGATGACTACAGCAGAAAAGTTTGGGTGTATTTTATGAACAGAAAAGTGAAGTGTTTGGGCATTTCAAAGCTTTTAAAGCTATGGTTGAAAAAGAAATAGGCTTGCAAATAAAATGCCTAAGGTTAGATGGAGGGGGAGAGTACCTCTCAAATGAGTTTGCAAGGTTCCTGCAGGAGCATGGCATAAAGCAGCAATATTCATGCAGCCATACCCCACAGCAAAATGGACTTGCATAAAGGAAAAACAGGCATATTGGAGAGGTATCTCGGGCCATGCTAAATGAAAAAGACCTACCAAATTATTATTGGGCTGAAGCAGTTGCTACAGTAGTTTACATAATGAACAGGACTCCCACTGCAGCAATACATGGCATGACACCAGAGGAGATGTATACTGGTAGGAAACCAGATATTTCTCATTTGAAAATTTTTGGTTCCATTGCCTATGTTCATGTGCCAGATGAGTGGAGGTCCAAGTTGGATCCAAAAGCTGAGAAGTGCATCTTTATTGGTTATTCTCTACAGCAGAAAGGGTATAGATGCTATAACCCTTCTACTCATAAGTTTACAGTGAGCAGAGATGTTGTTTTTGATGAGATGAGTAGTTGGTATAAACCAGTAAATGTGATTGATGATGTAGATGCACAAAATGGTAATGCTGCATAGAATTCACAGTAGCAATCACAAAATATTAGTGGACCTACAGTGTCCTCTAGCAGTGGTTCACATACTTCGCCATGGACAGGCAGATTGAGATTAGGAGAATCTCCTCAAAGCAATGTAGATAGTGGTATGCAGGTATCACGAAAAGGAAAAGAGAAGGTAGATCAGCCCATGTTTGATGTGAATGCAGGTCACTCTTATGTGGATGGTAATTCTAGTGGCTCAGAACAGAGCATTGATGATGAGTTGGGTATTCCTTCTATTGTTACACCAAGAGTAAGGAAGACCAGGGATGATTTGAGAGCACCTGGAAGTGAACCTATTTTTCCAGGTCTACCAGAGCTAGGTATCCAATGGATAGGCTGAAATATGATGGATTTATAGCCATTCACTATGCCTATATGGTCAAAGTGATACAAGAACCAGAACCCACTTCTTTTGAGCAAGCCATGGGAAAAGAAAAATGGGAGAAAGCCATGGATGAAGAAATGGATGCCTTGGAAGCAAATGCTACATGGGAATTGGTGCCTTTGCCTAAATACAAGAATGCAATTGGCTATAAGTGGGTTTATAAGGTCAAGCACAATGCAGATGGTTCTGTGAACAGATACAAGGCAAGATTAGTTATCAAGGGGTATGCACAGACATATGGCATTGATTATGAAGAAACATTTAGTCTGGTTATAAGGATGGCAACCGTAAGAGCAGTCATTACTATGGCTACATCAAAGGGATGGTCTTTACATTAGATCAATGTAAAGAATGCCTTCTTGCATGGTGATTTGCAAGAAGAGGTCTTTATGGAGTAGCCACCAGGCTATTCATCCTGAGTTTGTTTGTAGGTTGAAGAAAGCCTTGTATGGCTTGAAGCAAGCACCTAGAGCATGGTCTGACAAGATAGGACAGTACCTTGTCACTATTGGCTTTCAGATTTCCAAGGCAGATTTCTCACTTTATGTGAGAAAAACAGAGAAAGGTATTATGCTGCTTGTTATTTATGTTGATGATTTGATCATCATAGGTGATAGTGATGAAGATATCCTTCATGTGAAAATGCTATTGAAGCAGAAGTTTGAGATGAAGGATTTGGGAGAGCTGCATTATTTCTTGGGCATTGAGGTGATTAGATCACCAAGTGGGATACAGCTCTTGCAAAGGCAGTATGGATTGGGCATGCTGTCCAAATATGGGATGACAGGCTGTAAGCCTATTTCAGTTCCTTTGGAGCAAAATGTGAAGCTGAGCACAGATGCAGGTGAGCTTCTGGAAGACCCCACTATGTACAGACACATACTAGGAAGTTTGATTTATATGACTATTACCAGACCAAATTTGGGCTATGCTATTGGATTGGTAAGTCAGTTTATGCAGGCTCCAAGGAAACCGCATTTGGATACAGCTAGACCATACTCAGGTATGTGAAGTCCACATTGCAGTATGGACTATTTTATGAGACTGGGGTTCAGATATTGTTGCATGGATACACTGATGCTGATTGGGCTGGTAGTATTTCTAATAGACGATCTACCAGTGGATATGTGTTCTCTTTTGGGAGTGCTACACTTGGAGCAGCAAGAAATAGCCTACAATTGCCTTGTCGAGCACAGAGGCTGAGTACAGGGGTGTAGCAATGGCTACATGTGAGGTAGCTTGGTTGCATAAGCTACTTTATGATATGCATCAGTCTACAAATGGGCCAGTTGCCATTTATTGTGACAACATGAGTAGTATACACTTGGCAAATAACCCAGTCTATCATGCTAGAACAAAGCACATTGAGGTGCATTATCACTATGTGTGGGAGAAGGTTTTACTAGGTCTTATTGATCTAGTTTATGTTAACACAGAGGATCAGGTAACTGACATATTCACGAAGGCATTGGGCACAGAGAAGATGTACAAGTTCAGAGACCTGCTTGGTATGCAAGAATTAGGATTGAGCTCGAGGGGGAGTGTTGAGATATCGAGCTCCCCACTCATGATATGCCAGGGTGACAATTGTGCATTTATGTCATCGACTTGTTAGTTGCAGATGCGGTTGGTACACCACCCATGAATAATAGTTGGATGACAGCTATCCTTATGTACTCTAGTTCGTGGCTCAGTTAGTATGCCACCTTTGTTAGCTGAGTTTGGTTTGAGACCCACATACAGGGTTCTTAAAGAATTCAAGTGAATTGGACAAGCCATTGGCCTTTACCCCAACATATACCTTACATTTTTATTGTTGTAGAAGTCATCCAATTCCATCAAACAAATAAGGGGAGAGTTGGGAACATCATGTTCTCCTTGAATCTGGAATACTCTACCATCTTTTTCAAACATAGTGGAGTTATTTAAATAACTCCGTTGTAAGCTATGCCCAAGACTATACAACCATTCTCAACTAGGAACAGCATTGGTTTGATCAAGATGCATGATTTGGAAATTCAAGGCATCTTGATAACCTTGGATATCCACCTCTACACTGTGTCCCAAACCATTTTATCACTAGCCTTTGTTGGAGAGTCCACATATTTATGGGTGCTTGGACTCTGTGGAAACTTTAATTTCCTCTTATTTTCTTAATTAATGAATAGTTTAAGAAATTATATGTTGTGCTATCATCGATCATAACTCTTACTCTTTTACCCTTTATTTTTCCATGCATCCTTGTTAAGTCATGAGGACCAAAGGTGGCTACAACATTGCCGATGTTAGACAGCACATATGGGTGTTTTCCTCATGAGAAACCTCTACCTCAGTGTGCTTTCTAGTAACATTAAATGGAAACACTTACACCGCATGTACTTGTTTTTGTAGATTTCCATTTGGGTATTTAGCTCCTGCATGTTTACTTTTAGGGTAGTTCTAAGCAGCATGATCTATTCCCAAATATTTGAAGCAAAGATTTTCCTATTGGGCCTTTTTATAATCCTCTTTCTTTAGGTGTGTTTGAGATTTCGTACGTGGTGGTACCTGAGAAGCCTCCTTCTTTAAGTGCCCCTTCCTTTTCAAATTGCTAAATTTGTTGAACTTAGAAGGAAAACCTATTTGTTCTGAAGTTTAAGCTTTGGATTTCCTCATCATATCGTCATATATTTGGGCATATTTAATTGCTTCTTCATAGGTCTTGGTAGACTTTCTTCTCAACTCAACCTTATATGTGTCTTTCAAAACTCTCACAAAACCCCTTATCTTTTGGAATTTGTCGATTCCCTTCAACTAAAGGACCTCCTTACCCATGCTATAATTGTCCCAAGCCTCCCAAGCTCTTTTTAACTCATTTTGAAGTAAAAACTCCTCTAAGAAGGCTTGTTCAAATTCAAGCCAATACCTAGGGATCCTATCATTTTCTCGAAGGATCATCCACATTTATAAGCCTTATTTCCAAGGGAAAGGCTCACTTCCATGAGTTGACATTCAAGAGGGGTATTCTTGAGTTGATTGAATTCTTGCCATTTTTCCAAGATTGTATTTATCACATCCTTGTTGCTTTCTTTATCTTCCCCATTGGAAATTGGTGGTTTCAAGTACTCAAGAATGTTAGAGGTTTCTTTATATTGAGAGTTGGCCCCTCAACTTGACTAAGAGGAGTCGGCGATTGTGCCATAGGAGTTACCAATTGAGAATTGGATAACTTAGATATGGCTTCAATCAGAGCTTTTAATATATCATTAATCATCCCTATTAACTGCTTTTCTATACTTTGCATTTGAGTTTTTGGTTAATGAAATCCAAATATAGAATTCCATAGTCACTGTCATCAATATCCTCCATTTCCATATTATCCTCTTGAATTTCATTATGTAAGCTCCTTATGTTTTTCCTCTTCAATTATGGATTTTCCTTTTCAAGACCTTTCCTCCCTCTTCTTGATATTCTCCTCTCTTTCTTGAATCTTCAATTTAAAATGAGAATTTTCCTGAAATTATAAAGCAAAAGCTTTATAACAAAGAGAACAATGCAATGTCCACTTCCATCGTATTTGTTTGAGATTTCAGCTTCAAAATCGACACGCTTTTCTTTGATTCTCCTTCTTGCCTTTTGATCCTGTTCTTTTGCTTCCCTCGATCTTCATTCTATTTTGCTTTCAATTATGGTGAGGCTAATACATTAAAAGAGATATGGTTAATGAACCTTTGAGAGAGGAAGGAGATAAGGAGAACTTTAGGAGCTTTGGGAAGAAAAGGGGGTTTTAGAGAGGCCTTGGGACTGAATTCTTTTAGTCTTTGAAACAGGGGTAGAAAAGGAAAAATGAGGGTCCGTGTAGGTACGTCGAGGCATTACGATTGATCTATATCTATCACCTAGCCTCGAATCAATAATTTGCCGACTTGTTCTACTTCCTCTTTGCCATTTCTTACATGTTGGATCCTCACATGTAATCATAGCCTTCCAATTAAGTCTTCCATTCATGGTTGTTTAGCAAAATTGTTGCACTCAAGCTCGTAACATCGATGTTCCTCATTCTACACTAATGTTCTCTATAGGAGTTGATACATTGTGTATCGTACTAGCTTTGCTGCTCACTATGGAGCATGAGATTCCCATCCATTTCAGGCAACTGAGCTTGCATCAATTTATCTACACATAGTCAATTGGAGCTAGATGGTTGCGCTGATAATGAATCATGACGCTATTTCATTTCGCCCACTTATTGCTTTGAAGCTTGCTTCTTCACACCATCAGATTCTCTCAAATGAACTCCCAGTGTTGCAATCAAGCAAATTTCCTCTCTCTTCGTGTAAATGTAAGCAACTTGTGGACCAAAAAATGCTAAGAATTCTTTGCCACAAATTGAATTTGACACTTTGATACCCATAAAACAATGATGGAGGGTTTCTACTCAATTGACCACCCAACCACCATGAGCCCTCAAGAGAACCCTATCATTTTGTATATGAGAGAGCGTCGTGTTTTTCTTCCTTCCTCTCCTTCTCTCTTGAGTTCTCTCTAGAACTCTCCCATGTACTCAGTGCCTGTCATGTGGACTTCCAAGTTGCCAAGTGTCCTTTAGAGGACCTTACCTTTTAACCTTGCTTTGCCATCCCTCTTTAATGCTAGACATGATTAGCCTTTAACCATTCTGAGTGTCCACCATAGCACTATCGAGCAATCTTGGTTTCCCACCTCCTATCATGGCCTCTATATTATAGTTGATGTAACAGGGTATTCCATCACAACATGTATTATCAATGTATATGGAGGCTTCCATTTTCCAAGTTGCCAATGTCCATTCTATGTAAGGAAGGAATAAAAATGATCACATGGGATCAGAACTGATTGTTTTGAAATGCAATTCAATCCAAGCCATTATAACTTTTGAATACCTACACATATTTCATCTATGAGGTTTCATCTACCACGTCTCACCCACAACCAAATACCTAATCAATTCTCTAATCCATCCATGAATTCATATCTTTTGGCACAATTAGGATTTATAAGCAAATAAATACTCATATCTAACTAAATTTAGATAATATTTAAAAGTAGTACATTTTCAAAGAACATATTGTGAAGAGAGTGGGAGAGAGGTAAGGAGTCTCACTTGCAGCTTTCTCACATACACAATGGGGGAATACACACAAAGGTGGAGGCTAAAAATAGTTTTCCTCTTCTTAGTTGTGAAACCCAAAAAGAACTCTCTCTTAGTACAAAATGAATAGATGAACCCTATATGTGGGTCTCAACCCAAACTCAGCTAACCTAGGTGGCATACTAACTAAGCCACTAACTAGAGTACATAAAGATAACTGTCATCTAGTTATTATTCATGGGCGATGTACCAACTGCATCTACAGCTAACAAGTCGGTGACATAAATGCACAACGGTCACCCTGGCATATCATGAGTGGGGAGCTCGATATCTCAACACTCCCCCTTAAGCTCACTCCCAATTCTTGCACACCAAGCAGGTCTCTGAACTTGCACAACTTCTTTGCACCCAATGCCTTCGTGAATATGTCAGCTACCTGATCCTCTATGCTGACATAAACCAGATCAATAAAACCTACTAGAACCTTCTCCCGCACATAATGATAATGCACCTCAATGTGCTTTGTTCTAGCATGATAGACTGGGTTATTTGCCAAGTGTATACTGCTCATGTTGTCACAATAAATGACAACTGGCCCATCTGTAGACTGATGCATATCATAAAGTATTGCACCCCTGTACTCAGCCTCTGTTCTCGACAAGGCAACTATAGGCTATTTCTTGCTGCTCCAAGTGACTGCAACACTCCCAAAAGAGAACACATATCCACTGGTAGATCGTCTATAAAAAATACAACCAGCCCAATCAGCATCAGTGTATCCATACAACTGTATCTAAACTCGAGTCTCATAAAATAGTCCATACTGCAATGTGGACTTCACATACCTCGGTATGTGTCTAGCTGCATCCAAATGCGCTTTCCTTGGAGCCTGCATAAATTGACTTACCAACCCAACAACATAGCTCAAATCTGGCCTAGTAATAGTCATATAAATCAAACTTCCTACTATGCATTTGTACATAGTAGGGTCTTCCAGAAGCTCACGTGCATTTGCGCTAAGCTTCACATTCTGCTCCAAAGGAACTGAAATAGGTTTACAGCCTGTCATCCCATATTTGGATAGCATGTCCAATCCATACTGCCTCTACAAGAGCCATATCCCACTTGTGGATCTAATCACCTCAATGCCCAAGAAGTAACGCAGCTCTCCCAAATCCTTCATCTCAAACTTCTGCTTCAATAGCATTTTCACATGAAGGATATCTTCATCACTATCACCTGTGATGATCAAATCATCAACATAAATGACAAGCAGCATAATGCCTTTCTCTGTTTTTCTCACATAAAGAGAGAAATTTGCCTTGGAAATCTGAAATCCAATAGTGACAAGATACTGTCCTATCTTGTCAGACCATTCTCTGGGTTCTTGCTTCAAGCCATACAAGGCTTTCTTCAACCTGCAAACAAACTCAGGACGAACAGCATGCACATAACCTGGTGGCTGCTCCATATAGACCTCTTCTTGCAAATCGCCATGCATGAAAGCATTCTTTACATCCATCTGATGTAAAGACCATCCCTTCGATGCAGCCATAGCAATGACTGTTCTTACGATTGCCATCCTTGCAACTAGACTGAATGTTTCTTCATAATCAATGCCATATGTCTGTGCATACCCCTTAACAACTAATCTTGCCTTGTATCTGCTCACACAACCATCTGCATTGTGCTTCACCTTATAGACCCACTTGCAGCCAATTGCATTCTTGTCTTTAGGCAAAGGCACCAATTCCCATGTAGCATTTGCTTCCAAGGCATCCATTTCTTCATCCATGGCTTTCTCCCATTTTTCTTTTCCCATGGCTTGCTCAAATGAAGTGGGTTCTGGTTCTTGTATCACTTTGACCATATAGGCATAGTGAATGGCTGTAAATCCATCATATTTCAGCCTATCCATAGGATACTTAACTCTGGTAGACTTGCACAAAATAGGCTTACTACCGGGTGCTTTCAAAACATCCCTTGTCTTCCTTACTCCAAGTGTAACAACAGAAGGAATACCCAACTCATCATCAAGGCTCTGTTTTGAGCCACTGGATTCACCATCCACATAAGAGTGACCTGCATTCACATCAACCATGGGCTGATCTACTTTCTCTTTTCCCTTTAGTGATACTTGCATACCACTATCTGCATTTCTTTGAGGAGATTCTCTTGATCTCAATCTGCGTGTCCATGGCGAAGTATATGAACCACTACTATATGACACTACAGGTCCATAATATTTTGTGATTGCTGCTATGAATTCTGTGCAGCATTACCATTTTGTGCATCTACATCATCAATCACATTTACTGGTTTATACCAACTTCTCATCTCATAAAAAAAAACACCTTTGCTCACTGTAAACTTACGAGTAGAAGGGTTATAGCATCTATACCCTTTCTGCTGTAGAGAATAACCAATAAATATGCACTTCTCAACTTTTGGATCCAACTTGGATCTCAACTCATGTGGCACATGAACATAGGCAATGCAACCAAAAACTTTCAAATGAGAAATATCTGGTTTCCTACCAGTATACCTCTCCTCTAGCATCATGCCATGTATTGCTGCAGTGGGAGTCTTGTTGATTATGTAGACTATTGTAGCAACTGCTTCAGCCCAATAATAATCTGATAGGTCTTTTTCGTTGAGCATGGCACGAGATACCTCTCCAATATGCCTATTTTTCCTTTCTGCAAGTCCATTTTGCTGTGGGGTATGACTGCATGAATATTGCTGCTTTATGCCATGCTCCTGCAGGAACCTTGCAAACTCATTTGAGAGGTACTCTTCCCCTCCATCTAACCTTAGGCATTTTATTCGCAGGCCTGTTTCTTTCTCAACCATAGCTTTAAAGGCTTTGAAATGCCCAAACACTTCACTTTTCTTTTTCATAAAATACACCCAAACTTTTCTGCTATAGTCATTAATAAAAGTGACAAAATAATCATAGCCTCCAATAGATGTAGCTTTAATAGTCCACACATCAGAGTGGATTAATTCCAATGGCCTCTTACTCACTTGAACATGTCTAGGTAATGATTTCGTTGCCTGTTTTTCAAATTGACAGGCTTCACATACCTTATGCATTTCTGCAACCTTGAACTTAGGCAATCCTGCAACAATATTTTGGGCATGCATTAATTTAAGTCGCTATACATTAACATGACCAATGCGTTTATGCCAGATGTCAATATCTGCAACTACACTGGTCCCATGTGCAAACATTACTGCACTCAATTCAGGCATGTCCACATCCAACGTAAACATCCTGCCCTTCTTCTTCCCTTTTGCTATCAGGCGACCTTTATTTTTTATATCCTCAACAAAGCATCCATGAGGATTAAATCTGACCTGCAAGCCCTGCTCAACCATTTGACAAATAGAAACTAGGTTCTTGGTGATATTCGGGACATGAAATACATCAGACAGGTATTTCTTTTTCCCATCCTGCATAGACAAAGGAACTTTACCAATCTGCACAATAGGATGTGCAGTATCATCACCAGTCTCTACAAATCCTAGTCTTTCCATTTTCCTTGCATCCTGCATCCATTCTGCATGACCTGTCATGTGGTTTGATGCACCTAAGTCAACATACCACACATCATTGCTTTCTTCTGCACTTGTCACAGAATTGGTCATGTGTTGCACCATAAACAAATGCTCATTTCTGTCATCACCCTGTCTACTAGAGGATGCATAATTGCCTTGCTGCAATTTTCCATTCATGATGTCCTGCTTTTTGTAGCAATCTTTAGCCATATGACCCATTTTACCATAGTAGTAGCATTCAACATTGCTGTTTGCATTTTGGCCTCTCTGCCATCCACCATGACCTCTTTGGCTCCCCCTGCCTCTAAAGTTACCACGTCCTCCTCAAGTTACCACGTCCTCCTCCATAGGACTAGTTTTCTTGAATTTGCTGCATATTTTGATTTCTGCCATGGCCTCCAGATCGTCGGCCTGCTCTACCTCTGCCTCTACCTCTTCCAGCATTTGAGTAGAAGACAGTTTCTTTTGAAGTTCCTCCTGAAGAAGATGCACCACCATTTCTCTGCTCTTCAGAAATTAGAAGAGCAATCAACTCCCCAAAATTAGGAAAACTCTCACGGATGGCAATGGATGTCCGGAACTATGCATAATCCTTTCCTAGACCATTCAAGGTCACAAAAACTAAATCATCATCTTCCACTGGCAACCCAATGGAAGCAAGTGCATCTGCAATCTTCTTCACCTTCATGTGGTAGTCATTGATGCTCATATTTTCTCTCTACACATTATACAACTCCTGCTTGAGTTGCATTTTCCTAGCTTGCGTATTTGTGCTATACATTTTTGTCAAAGTATCCCATGCCTCCTTCGGCGTGCTTGCATCCTGAATATGCACAATCACACAATCTGAAATACTAAGACAGCTAGTACATAACTTTTCTGGCTGTCTCATGCCATCCTTTAAATGCCTGCAACTCCTGTTGATTGGGAACATTAGGAATAACTGGTTCTTGTTCAGCTCCAGTAATGAACTCCCAATAGCCTTTTCCCTTTTAGAAATTCATCTTTCTAAATTTCCATGTTGGGAAGTTATTCTTGTCAAGATTTTCAGTGACTGTCTACGAAAGAGCATCAGACGCCATTACAGAACACTGCAAAAATATTCTATCACTGCAAAAAGCATGATTTCTGCCTCACATGGGCAAATCTGCAACACTGATGAAAGTGGTATTTGACCACACAGTCACTTCCTAGTGATGATTTTGCATCAACAGGCAATAAGAATGATTTTGTCACTTCCAATATCTTTGTGCACAGACATACGATGCAATTTCTGCGACAACTTTTTATTGACCTGCAGAACAGTGGTCGCACAGCAAAAACATGGCACCTTTCTGAGTGCCTGCGAAAAACTTATGCCACCAAAACAGGCCCCAAAATGGCCTTGAATAAAAAAATAATGTCACCAAGGGCCTCGCCCTCGCTCGTAGCATATACTACCCTCTCGCCACACCACGAAGGGCGTCCCAATCTGAGACAGTGCACTCTTGCACTTTCCGGCTGTGTTACCTGCAGAGATTTGCTCCCAAACTCCAAAAAGGAAAGCAACAATGATTCTCTTACCAAGACACTGCGAACTTGGTTTGCTTCCTTGAGCTCCTTACCACGAACCGAGCTCTGATACCATGTGAAGAGAGTAGGAGAGAGGTAAGGAGTCTCACTTGCAGCTTTCTCACACACACAATGGGGGAATACACACAAAGGTGGAGGCTGAAAACAGTTTTCCTCTTCTTAGTTGTGAAAGCCAAAAAGAACTCTCTCTTAGTACAAAAGGAATAGATGAACCCTATATGTGGGTCTCAACCCAAACTCAGCTAACCTAGGTGGCATACTAACTGAGCCACTAACTAGAGTACATAAAGATAACTGTCATTTAGCTATTATTCATGGGCGGTGTACCAACCGCATCTGCAGCTAACAAGTCGATGACATAAATGCACAAGAGTCACCCTAGCATATCACGAGTGGAGCTCGATATCTCAACACATATATCCATTGTTTAAAAAGTGATAATTGAAGTATTCAATGGTGGATGCATAGCCAGCTTACATGGATGCTTCTATCAAAAAAACCTTATTTTTGTTTCAGTTTTTATCCAAATAACATTCTCCAATGCTCTCCTTCATTGTTTGTAAATAAATGATGGGGATGACAATTTGAGATCATGATTAATTTCTTGCAAATGTAATTTAAATTTTAACTCTTAATTAATAGTTTAATAAATTGAATATTACCATGGGCATGCATACCTCTATGTCCATTCTATTAATATAAAATTATAAAGGAATCCATGCCCCATCATTATTTTCCAACATCTACATCTATACCTCATCTACAAGATTCCACACGCAAGCTAGTACCCAACCACAGACAACCTAGTACACTTTATCAATTATTCACATCATAAGAAAAAGTTAGCCTGGCTAACTAAATATAAAAATTATCCTAAAGTGGTACATTTTGAAAGCATTAATATGAAAATGTATAAACAAAATATAGATATCCATGGTTGTAGAAACATTACTTGGTATATTATATCCAAGCATGTCTAGCCAATGTATGTAGATGCTCAATCCTTCCATTCAATGAAAACTTTATTACATCCACATGCCTTTCCATCTTTCATCTATAGAAGAAATAATAATTATCGTAAAAGATTCCCGATTGTGGTCATGAAGTTTCTTGTCATATATATTGTAGCAGTTCTTGGCATATGGCTCCGCTTGTGAGAACTCCCTCCCTAATTTCTCCACTACAAAGTAACTGGCCTAAAAAAATGTTAACTCAAATGACACATCCCTTTCAAGACATTATGGACCCAAATCTCACATCCCTAAATAATCAATTCCAATGCATCTTGACGATTGAACTAAGCAAACCATTAGCATTTCTTTAAAATCATTAATTGTATCAAATCAAAGCATATGAATTGAAATAACATCACAATTCATAGGAGTCCATCTCTCTCTCTCTCTCTCTCTCTCTCTCTCTCTCCCTCTCTCTCTCTGTCTCTGTCTCTCTCTCTCTCTCTCTCACACACACACACACACACACACAACACCTCCCACACTCTCTCCCTTACACCCCTTCTGAGCTATCCAAATGTCAATGTCGTCCTTTAGAATGTGTTGTACACAAGATTGAAGTGATAGATTTCAGCTAGGGGAAGGAAATTACTTCACCAACATAGAAAGAATGGGAGAAAGCAACAAGAAAATTGTTGAGCGGAGGAGGCTGAGAGGGGGTAGTGAGGAGGAAGACGTTGAGAGGAGGATGCTGATAGGATAGTCTTGAAATACTAGAGCGAACTCTTGAGCTCCTTTCCTTTTTAGGGGCCTTAATTGAATGTAGACCTAGGCACATTGAGACCATGTAACAAAGACTTTGAAATGTCTAATTGAAAAACCCATTTTGATGAATGCATATCGTATCTTAAAGGTTCCTTACTAGATTCCCAAGGAGCAGATTTACCATGAGCTAGTAAAAGATCAAATATCAAATAAATTAAAGGAACATATAAGAGATAAAACAACACAGTTTGAAAAAGTAGTGATTTGACATTCACCGATGCTGAAACACATTTGACATCAAAAACGATAAATATGCTTCCTCTTGTAAGGATAGGTTTTTGTATTAAGAAACTTCAAAAATAGTGTACATCGAGAGATTACATTAAAATGTGTGGATGGGAAAGACTAATGCATAATGAGCCTAGGTGGCGAAGTGAAACTATGGGAAATCGGGTCACAAGGATGGGTGTATCTTGACTTTGAATCACAACCACTCGAACTCATTGAAGACTCTCTGTATATTTGAAAGCTGCATGGCAGGGAACTTTGACTAGGTGGTTGTTACATGGGAGGTTGTGAGTTAATGTAAAGGTAGATTAAACATTGTGAATGAGGTGGCAATACCAAAAAGGTATCCTACTACACCACCCTATATGGATGATTGAGGAATGGGGTGTGACATATTCGATTGAAAGGGAAAATTTTGGTTCAATGGGATTGTTTCCTGCAATGCATATATGGAAAGACCAAGTGACAAGGATGGGCCTAGCTTGACTTGGAATGACAACCTCTCGAATTCATTTAAGAGTCTATGGATATCAAAAAGTTGCATAAATAGGGACTTTGACTAGGTGGTTGTTACATTGGAGGTTGCTAGTAAATCTAAAGGTATAAGAAACGTTGCAAATGAGATGGTAATACCAAAAATGTATCCCACTACACCACCCTTTGTGAAACCAAAAATATATTTTGCTACACCACTTTGTGTTGATGATTGAGAAATGGGAGTGACATTAGATTCAAAGGGGGACACAATGGCTCAAGTTTATTCCTCGTAGTTGTTTTGGCCTATTAGATGCTAATTAACCTATGTGCATACGTTAATTTATTCTAAGCATAGGTTATTCTTTTAAGCCTATGTTTAAAAGGCTTTTATTTTTTGTACTGAAATCCACATTACATGTTGAGGGGGAAGGTAAGTAAAGGGGGGGTGGTAGGCGTGCCAATTGAGGTGGAGGGGACATTAATAAAGGGGGCATTAAAGAGGGAGGGGAGTGCAATTTGTGAGGCCATTTATAATATTATGTTATTTCCTTTATTCTAAACCTCAATCCCCAACGAATTGAAATTTGATTTTTTCATTCCAAGGACAAAATAGTACCTCACATATGATAAAATATAGGGATATCCCCATACATTGATAAAATGTGTGTGTGTGTGTGTGTGTATATATACACACACACACACACACACATATAGTTATACATATAGATATACATATGCATATACATATATACATATATATTATATCTCTTTTCTCTCACATGAAGTTAGTTAGAGATTTGAAACAACCATTGCCGGCTGTCGTCCCTCCTACCCTTCACCAACTTGCTGGCCAAATGTCCATTTTAAATACAACGGTTATACATAGTATGAACTAGGGAGAGGGTCGGAAGATGTAGAATGAATATTGCACAATCTTCAAGAGTATTTAGCATCGGTGTGCATCCAAGAATCCTTTCTAAAACTACCCATAGACCTCTGGCATTTGGCAAATGCTATTTGAAATGAAGGTAACTCAGGGATAGTTATGAACAAAATGTTGTTTTGGAGACATGAAGGGTTTTTAACTTCCACATTTGCCTAATTTGGCTCTCTATTAGAGATGGATTGCTCTACGATGAGTAGATTAGTTAAGACTGCATTTCTTTAGAAAAGCCTAAGTGGGTTGATTCACCTGGGAAATGATAAGATCTCTCCTTTGAGACACACATGGACAATGTTGAGAGCTTTCTCAATAGACTTGTTATGGTCATTTAGATTTAGCAAATTGCATAGCAAGTTGCTCTTCAAGAAGAGATCCTAGCTTACTATCCTTGTAAGCCGTTTGAATTGCATTTGTAATTCAGTGTTATCCAAAAGTGTGGCTTTGGTAAGGATGCTCATATTTTTGTCTTGTTCCCCAAAGCTCTGGAAGTATGTGAGACGAATGGTTATTTTGCTTTTGAAAGGATAAGATTAAATTTTAGTGTTTACGCTTATGCTCATTTTTGTCTTGTTCCCAAAGCTATAAAAGTATATGAGACTAATCGTTATTTTCTCTCAAGGTATGTGGATTGAAATAAGAGTCTAATTTACTAACATAGGGGTAATAAATGTCAACGTCAACGTTCAAACGTGTCCTTTGTACTCTAGAGCCATAGTTACAGAATCTCTTCTCTATATTTTGAAAATTTCTCATATGGTGAGGTGGCAACGCGGAGTTGTTACGTGGCCAAAAGTCGAACCCTTCAAATAAAGCAGCATGGAGGGTGTGTTACTCAAAAACACACGCCATATGACAAAGCTCGCATTCTTATCAGCGCCGCTAATTCTAGCGGCGCTACTACTGGTAGCGGTGGAGGCGGCAGCGCCGGCCCCTTCAACGCCAGCGGCGCCGCCCACGTCATCCCCACCGCCACCCACTTCCGCCGCTGCCACGCCAGCGCTAGTCTCACCGCCACCAGCTCCGCCGCCTGCCGCTACTTCCCCGCCGCCAACTCCTACGCCAACTTCTACGCCGCCAACTTCTACGCCACCACCCCCAGCGTCGCCACCACCTCCTCCTCCACCTGCCGCTACTTCTCCGCCGCCAACTTCTCCTCCTCCTACCGCCTCCCCTTCATCTCCTCCTCCCTCTTCTTCTTCGCCACCCGTTTCTCTTCAATCTCCGCCACCTCCACCTCCCCTATCATCGCCTTCAATCCCTCCTCCTCCTCCTCCTCCCTCTCCATCCTCATCGCCGCCACCGCCCACACCACTTTCTCCTCCTCCCTCTCCATCGTCTTCCTCTCCTCCTCCCTCTCCATCTTCATCTGCTCCTCCCCTCACACCACCACCACCACCACCTTCACCACCTCCACAGCCGCCCTTACTCCCCCCTCCAGCTCCATCCCCACCTCCCACCCACTCTCCACCTCCGCCTCCAGCTCCCTCCTCTGCCCCAGCCCCTCCAAAGTCGTCTCCTCCTCCTTCCCAACCTCCTCGATCTCCACCACCACCACCACCGTCAGCACCACCATCAGCATCGCAACTACCGTCACCGCCCGCACCCCCATCGCCCGCTCTCCAGATAACTCCGTCCTCTCCATCCAAACGATTGTCGGGCGGCCAGAAGGCCGGCATCGTCATCGGTGCGCTCCTTGGTGTCGCTGCTTTAGGCCTTGTGGGCATCTTTCTCGTCGTGCGATACAGGAACAGTGCCGTGTAGGCCGATCTGACCAATGGCAGATTTTTACATGTTCTGGGGTCTTTGCTTTGAAAGGTACGTCTACAATCATTGATATGCGCAACGAGGACTCAAGAATGCACCTCCATCACTGCCAATTGTTTCATCAAAGAGACTCGAATTTCACTGCCAAAGACGCACTCTTTTCGAAAGTTATCTTAGAGCTGAAACGTTGGAAGGCGAAGTGGTTTAAGCGATGTAGTTGGATTCTTCAGATCAACACGATGGATTGCTTGTATTGTTAAAGAATGTGATTTACAATTCGACGCTTGGGAAGCATTTGCAGATTTTCTTGCGCTGGATCGGACTAGCTTTCAGTGGCAGCGCATTTCTTTTCCTGAACGTTGTCGCATAGACGGCCAGGGTAGCACTTTCCCCTACTTCTGAAAAATGGATAGGGTAACGGGGCCAGCCTTCTGCACTCCTATCTTTTCCATAGTGTAAGGGGTTGACCCTATGGTTTTTATGATCTTTTTCGAAATGTAAGAGCATCTCACAAACTGAAATAGAGAAAGGATATAATTTTTCATAGATTTGTAGCAGGCACCCTTTCCGTCCTCGAGTAACTCGAAATCCTAGTATTTTATCTAATTTTTAAGGGGGAAAAACCAATGAGTAAGATGGTGGACATAAGACACAACACAGCGTCTATTTGGATCCAATCCTCCCTGCAAATGTAAGGGGTGGTGACTTATTATTAATTTCATGATGTCCATATTTTGAAAGTTGAAGTTGAACAAATACATGCATAAGGGTGATACGATAAATGTTCTTTGTTGTAGTCTATACAATATTGTCACATGGACTACACCCATATGAATAAAGGTGTCGTCATCTTTCAATCTTGCATCTATCTTGGCTTTCCTTGCTCCCTTGCATCGATAATATGCATTAAAATAGAGGAATGTTGTAAGAATTCAGATTGAAAACAAGGAATTTTGAATAAGCGAGCAATTAAAATTATTTATATGACAATATTATATAATATATTACTATTATAACCACATAGTGTGGGCGGGAAGGCGACATGCGTTTTTCCCCAAAGAATTATAATTCAAGGGAACGGGCCCTTCCCTGGGTATCGAGATAACGTCGAGAATATAAATATTAGCGTTGAGGATAAGTCTATAGTCATAATCGTAGTCAAACGCTGGTAAAATCACTACGAGTAGTGCAATAGGCCATATTCAAATTCTCTTCGTTTTTTGGTGATTTCTTTGATCTTAGAGAATATATCCCAAACACTTGCCAATGTGACCCTGAGAGGAGCGGCATGTGTCCTTGAGTAGGATGATTCTAACATTCTTAGATAATTCAATAGACCGTGGACATCACAAAAAGACAACTATCATTAGCTGAAGTCCGAAGTAGAGCACGTAAAATTCTCACTCTCCACTCAGCCACCACTCAGCCAGCGTTACGTGCCTCTCCAACCCTGGGAAAAAGGGAGTTTGAACACTGTATTAAGTCGAGCTTTCAGGCTTGTGAGAGTAGAGCATGAGGTCGTGACTTCACATGCCAAGGCTATGCCAAACTAGCCTTCATCTCTTCAAGGCCATTCCACAATTCTAGATCAGTATGAAACCGATATAGCTGTACTTGAGAGCCGTCAATACCTTTCTTAATACCAAATCTAGATTTGGATATACTTGAGAGCGTTGACTCAAGTCTAGAATGCAACTTCGGTAGGATAACTTATGCCTAATGTGTAGAGTTTTTTTTGGGCTTAGATTCGATCAACTGGAAGGCCAAGATCCAAGTGCTGGCTCAATCGCCAGAAACCGGCCAAGAAGCTAAGTGCCAAGATTGGCTTGCATCCTTTATCTAGTCAAAGGATCAAGTACCATAGTTGTTGGCATATTTGTCAACTTGTAATAGGTGCAAACTTTTCTGCCTTCTTCTGTGTCCTCATAAACCTGCCAAAAAACAAAAGTGGTGTGAATCATATCCTTCAGAGTTTCATGGGCCTATGTGTCTTGATTCAATGCGTAGCTTGAACACTCCTTTGTCGAGTGCAAGTTTATTAGGAGCCATTTTAAAAAAATGATTTAGCACATTCGGCTAGAGAATTCCAGGTGTGGAATGCATGTTGAGAGCCCTCTTATGCCAGAAATGTCTCATTATTATTAGAGGCACTGATGGCCTGAGGAGTGAGCATGAACTAATAAACATCCATAGTATTCAATGGCCTGCCCTGGTAAAAGGGTAGGCCTTGGTAATGTCTTTTGGCTTGCAAGAAGTGAAATTCGACGGCACATGATCAATAAAATTGTCTATACGTGTCCTACACACATCAAAAGTCTGCTTTTCAGTGATGGTTTCATGTTGTTTTCTATGAGTCCATGTTTGGGCAGACCAGCTGAATGCCGATTCTTCTTGTTGGAAATTCATTTTGTTTGCCACTAACTACGGTTTGCATCCAATGCTTCTCGGGAAGTCTTACTGGAGCCTTCTCTCCCATCGCTCCATTACCAATTTCTATCACTCCTTTCCCTTTTCAATCATAACCTTCTCTTCTTCCAAGATCCAACTTCACAATTTTGCCTTGTTCCAATTGGATTCCCTTCAAGTTTTGCAGCTCTTGTTCATTTTAGTTCTCACACTGCCAAGAATCCTAGCACTCATTCTGCTTGTAGCTCAGGGAATTCCCTTGCTCTTGGTTTAATGCCAAACTAACGGCTATCAATCTTTCCCCTTCCATCTTCCTCATCAATCCATATTCCTCTCCCCCTTCTATCTCTAGTTTCCCCTCTCTGATCGATCCTTCCTCTTGATCCCCTTCCAGTTAATCATTCTGCTTGGCATCTGCTCTCCATCTGCTTGATGCCAATCTTCATGGATTTGCTAGATTGATAGCTTCATTTCATTCCCAGCCCTCCCAGATGACCAAGACTCCTCAAGTAGGAGCAATGGTGGCTTCTACTCATCGGATCATGCTCTCTCCATGTGGAGTGAAGTAGCAACTCTGGACTCTTCTCCCTTTCTTCTAGGAATGCTTTTTACCCCGGCCATTCTAGGATCATTTTCCCACACATAGGCAGTTTCATCTCTCCTATAGTCCATTCCCCTTGAATAGGCCTGGTGAATGCAATTTAGCTTTTTTGTTTTCAAAAGGATTACTTCATTAAGTAAGTATAAATGAAAAGTGCAAGAGCAAGCTCAAATGCAGGAGTACATCATGCCATGCATGAGAAAAAAAATGGGAAATAATCACCCCTCTTTACTTATGAAATCAAAGATTGAAAAAAAAAGTTGAATTGAAAATACCCTCCTGTATTTGTAAACCTATTAAAATTTTTGCAAAAGTGGAATTAACATATCCCTAAAGGAGAGAACAAGACTCCATGGAGTGTCATAGTATAATGAAGGCCGTTGAGTCTGAGTCATGTCCCTCGAAGAATCATAGCAATGTAGGGGATGTTGACATATGGTGCCATGAGCACATAGATTAAAGGCTAAGGAATGTATTAAAGTAGCCACCCTAGGATGTGGACTACATGATGTGGAGATGTGGATCAAGGATATCCACAAGGAGAGATGTGGATCAGAGGATCCCACAAGTGCTGACTATTCAAAGGGCACTCTCTATATATGAGTCCTATCATGTATTGTTGAATAAGAAGAAATGCACATTCACTCAAGATTCTGTTTATGAGTCCAAGCTAATCTATCTTGGAACCTAATTGACTTGAGGTACATGTCATGAGCATTCTCTTCAATATGTTTCCACATAGGTTCCATCCACCTAAGAGTGCTCCATAGATCCTGAGGCACTCTAGTTTTGTCATGGTGTCAGAGCTTAGGTCTAGTCTCCTAGATTAGTTATAGGCATGCCTTAGGGGCTCATGTTTTTCTCCTAGGTTAGTTCTAGTTTCAGATTGAGAGTTATTTTCCATGGTGGAGAGAATTTCAGTTTGTTTTGGGGAAGTTACACTCATTGAGAGAGCTTGAGAGCTGTTTAACTTTGTTCTTTGAGAGAGAGAGTCAAGGGAGAGTCTCTTTGGTATACTGTGCATGTTTTTCAGTTTCATAGGATTTCAGTTTCTTCTGTGAGTAAGAGCCATCTCCTTAGAGCCTTGCATCAAGCTCTCCATCTCATTAGGAAAAAAGGAAGCTCATTTTGGGGCCTTTTACGGTTTGGAAAAATAAGCTCTCAACCAATCAATAGAAGGCCAACGTAATGTTGAAAATTCACGAAATAAAGAGAAAATAGAAAAAAGAAACAATACTTTATGTAAGTACAAGCGTGCTACATTAGTGTGGAGATTGGTTTTTTATTCTCAGAAGATCTTTGGACAAGGAGATAGAATCTAAACTGACATTTTAGCTGACAAGATCCTTCCTGCTTCCACCTTCCTTTGAACTTTCAAATGTTGTGCCGCCTTTCGTGCGAAAGGTCTACCATTCTACACCATTGCCTCATTGTGCAACAGCCTTTCTTTTCCAAAACTGCTCCCTTGATCCTGTTTGGCGTAGAGTAAGATGTTTCTCGTCAACTGTCTGTTTGCCCACTTTCTCTTTCTTGAAACTTCAAATTGTTATCTTAGTTACATTATTTTGCTATTGTTACAGATTCAGAAAATCTCCATGGTGAACCAAAACCACGGCCATTCTTGTGGAAGACGCTCTGTGGATGATAATGCTACGAAGGCAGAATTATACCAAACATCCTTACCCCGTCGACCTGCTTCTTCTATTTCGTCGGTAGAGAATTCAAGTACAGTCAAAACGGAAGGAACTTGGGAAAGGTTTAGTGTTTCGAAAGGAGCATGGGTGCTCATGCAACCTAGCAAAAGAAAAAGACCCCAGATAAAAAACATTTTCTTGGCATCGTGGAAGGGAAGAGTACGAGATTTTAAAATCACCAAAGGGAAGATATCCGTGAAAGAAGTTTTGATTCAGCACGTGTACATGCATAAAGAACTTGTCTTGCGAGACTATCCAAAAAATCTTCCGCAACACAGGCCTAATTGTATATTTTTCTATTGTGGTTTTTTTCTTCATGAGGTGTATGGATTTTTAAGATGAAGCTTTCTCTCTTAGCTTATTGACATTCTTGTGTTGTTTTATTTCAGATTTATATCCTTCATCGTATGAGACATGGCAAAACATCGATTATATTCTCGGATTTATAGATGTTCTGCATGGATCGATAGGAGAACAATAATACCAAGGTCGATGTGCAACAGAGCTAGCTCAATCGGGTATATTTTTTACTGATCATTTTTATCAGTTGCTGGACAAAGCTAACACACATGGTGTATTAATAAAACAAGACCTTCCGGTGTGGAATTCAATGGATTGGCCTCACCCACATTCTAGTGTTACAGAGGCATATAGGGCGAAGCTTTTTACAGAAGTACAGAAAGCTCTGAGGCCCAATATTGCCACTAGGATAGTAAAAATTTCTTTGTGCATGCCTCTCACAGTTTTTGTGGACTTGTTTAATACCTTTCCAGTGAAGGTTTCAAAAACAATGTTCATAGTTAAAGCAACAAATTCGGCATGCATGCCATAATTTTTGGATAAAGGTTGGGATAAGAAGACATGTAGTTCAGTGTTTTGTGAGGTGGTCCAACCTTCTATGCAACTGAAGTACATGGTTGCATCACAAAATTTTATTTTCTCTTTTTATTACAAGCGCAGTCGAATGCTAGGCACAAAGCTTGTCCCAATGGATCAAGATGAAGAGTCTTTTGGTGCAGAAAATAAACTTATTGATATTGATGTTATTGAGAATGGTGATGTGCTAGTCAATATCTCATTAAGAGAATGTTGCTCCCTAGCTCAATTGCGCAGTGACATTCTATTTGAGACTGAAAGTTCTATCTCAAATGACTTTTTATTTATCTACAACAACAGAAAGGTACACCATCTGATTTATCCTAGTCTCATTAAGCATTGCTATTAGTTTAATTTACCACTCTAATTCATATTGCATTTTTGCAGTTACTCAAAAGAAGAGAGAGCTCAATAAAATGCAAAGACATAGAAAATTTAAAAATTGAGATAACACAGACTCCATAAACAAAGGTTTTGTATTCAATCAAGTAAGATTTTGTACAGAACTGTTTATTTGAATCTGTAGAACATATTTCTGACATCCATTTTCTATTTATGTACAGTTTGATCCAGAGGCTGCTCTACATTTTCTGGAGGATCTTCTCTCTACTGCTCCATCCTGTCCGTGCTCCATCCTGTCTCCTCCACTGCCCCAGAAGCCTCTCTTTGCTGCTTCTCCACCTTCTCCTCAACATCAGTAATAGGTCTTTGCTCCTGTGTCTGCTCCTCCTCAACACTCTGTGATTGCTCCTGTGGCTTCTAGTCCTCAGCATTAGGTGCTTCATCTGTGGGATCAAGGTGTATGACACCTTCTTGTACTTTAGAGCTTTCACCCAGCTCCACAGTAGCTGGTACAATAGGTTTGGGGGAGGCATAGCTCAAAAACCTCCAAATTGTATGAGCTCTAAAATTATGTACATAGTTGGAGCTGAAGCTATCCTCTTTCATCTGCAATGGCAGAGGATAATTTAGAACAATTTGTATCATTATGAATTATCTTCAAGCTAAATGAAAAGTATTTTTCCTTACCAGGTCTGGCTGTTCCTTCTCAAAGTAGCTTGAAAGTATATATTTTGCATTGATCAGCACCCTCCATCCACAGCTACTTGAATCATTTTGTTGTGGTGTCTGTACAGTTAGAAAGATATGTTAGAAACTGTTAGCATCAGCACAAAACAAAATTATTCAATAAGTTCAAATACATAGCATTTAATAGACTTTTTACCTCTAGACTTATTGGCTCTATTGAATCCAAAAGAGAGACATTTGGAGGACAGTGATCCAATGCATCTAAAAGCCTTCTAATACAACTGCAATATGTATAATTTAGTTAGTATGATATCAAAATAATGAAGTTTTAAGTTCAAAAAGCACACACAGCACTTACAATTTCAGCTCTCTATGTGTGTTTTTTAGAGAGTTGAATAGAAAGCATTGCTTCTGCTGGATGTCAATAGACACAAAACTCCAGTGGTCAGTGCATAAGGAAAAAAGCATAAGAAAATGAAAGGCTACAAGAGTTCCCAATATTAAAGAAGAATCTTAAAAGAAGTAGTCACCCACATACTTGCTATGGTATGGAAGTAGCAAAACATCAATTACTTCAAAATTGCAGTGTTTGAACCAGCTGGAAATACTCATGGGAGTCTCCTTTGCATCTCTTAATTTAGAAGAAATGGCTGGATCAACAATATGGACTGTATGCTGTACAGAGGGGTGAAGCCAGCTTCTCATCATGCTGCATAGGATCAGAAAATAATTAGGGTAGGTTATAAAGGAGTTACAAGGAGTACTGATTTGCAGAAAATGTAAAATTCATAGACACTTACTAGAGCATTGCAAGAATGATAGTATCTGAGCAATACTCATTCTTATTAGCCAATGCTGCTAAGCATTGTTTTGTCAAATCAAAATCATTGACTGAAACTTCATCCTCAATATGAACAACTACATCAGGGCCCAGCTCCTTCAACCTTCTATGTATCTGTAGCTCCTTCTTTCCAGTCTCCACATCTATAACAGATTTTGTTTCTTTTATTTGCTGCTTTAGTGAGTCCTCATAATCAGCCTTCCCTCTGGTGTTCTTTAAGTGTGTTACCTCAACAACCTTTACCTCATCAACCTTCAACTTCCTTGTAGGTGGATTTAGCAATATATCTCTCATTTTGATGTCCTGCCATTCCACAGGATGAACCAACTTGTCATACCTCCATCTCACTCTGGACAAAGTGTTGAAGTCTTTGGCCATCAAAGTCACCCTGTGAGCATGGGCTGCTACAAGCATTGCATCCTCAAAATATTTCTCCAAGTAATCCTCTGCCATTTCCTGTAAGGAAAGAATGGCAGTTCTATTCCACCTGAACCCAAGGTTCCAACTGTCACAAATTTCTCTCACCAGTCTTTGAAAGGGTGCTTTGGGTATTGCAAAGCCTATAGCTTTCTGTTGCCTCCTGATCTCCCTTAGCACACCTGCACCCTGATTCAATCTTTTGGCCTTTTGCTTGAGCAAGCTCATTGGTTTACCCTTCCTGCCATGTGCAGCTCTTCCCTTTGGAGGCACACTAAATTTCTTGGTACCTGCCCCAGCTGCTGTTGCTGCAAGCCCTGGTCCTTTGCCAACTTTCCTTGCAGTTGACTTGGTTCTTGCCATCACTCTGAAAAACTGCATACAAAGGATTGGAAAGAGATCACAGACATGGAGAACATGTTCTAACAAAGAAAAGGCAATCACAGGGGTGGAAGAAGCCATATAGAGAAATTTGCAATAAAATGCGATATGAGCAGTTTGGAATTTCAAATAGGTCCACATCATCGTATTTTGCTGCAAATTTTTGAAATGACATGCTGGTGCACTCCTACAGTGATTTCTATGTCTCTCCAACCAAATACAGTATGAATGGAGTTTATGCAAGAAGATTACAGCTATGGAAGTCACAAAACCAGAATGACAGGGGTTGATGAAGCAATATTTTAATTTTTTGCAACAAAACGCGATTTCAGCAGTTTGAAATTCCTAATGCCTTCTCCTCACATTTTGCTGCAAATTCATGAGGCAACATGCTGGAATATGCCTTCAGTCATTTGAAGGTGTTTGCATAACCATACAAGATGGATTGAGTCTATGGAAGTCAAGAAGTGTGCACAGACTGAAGGGAGAACCCATAAGTACAGTTTTACCCTCACATGCAAATATCACACTTGAAGATCTGCATTCCTACAGTGATTTCTCTGTCTTGGTTTGAGTCTATGCATTTCCATGCAGGATGTATTTTTTCTATTTTAGGCAAGAAGATTGCAGAGACTAAGGGGAGAACCCATTGTTACTGACTTGGAATCTATCTATGGATGTGCTATGCTGCTGAGGAGTAATCTGTGTTGAGGATGAACCTATGCTACTGGACAAGATGTAATGCTGCAGAGTATGGAGGTAGGGAGGCAAGAGAGCAGAGACTGGAGGGCAAGAGGTCTAAAACAGGATACCACAAATAAGTGCAAATAGAATTAAAGAATCACTAAATCCCACACGTGTGGAATGTAGTCGTTTTTCACACGTGTGGATGGGACCCAGATCTCTTGGAGTTTGAAATTTGGCACATGTGAAAGTACACTTGTGAAAGTACACTTTATGCCTTGGAACTTGTGCCATTCATGATTTCATCATCAATACCACAACCACTTTTCCCTCCCCTGGATCCTAATCTTTCATCCCTGCCACGACCCTCGCATCTTCCATTTCCTTCTCTCTGATCCTTTCCTACCCAGCACACTCCATCCAGACTGCAACCTGCCTGAAGACAGTACTGCCAGATCTGCAGGTTACCTAGAGTGCAAAGTTCAAGCTAGAGAAAGAGCAGGAGATTTACCAGTGCAACTCAATCAGCATGGAAAAGGAAAAAAAAGGTCAGAATTCTAGATTGGTTTCAATGTTTTTCAACATTTATTTCTTCCATCCATTGGATTTTTGATGTCCCAATGTCTTCACTCAGCTCCATCCTTCTTCTTACATTTTCAATTTATACTATTCAAGAATGTGGTAAATCACCCAGAAATTAGATTGTAGGTTGATATGAATAGAAACAAGAAATTTGCAACAAAATGCGAGGAGAGTGGTTTATAATTCTCTAAACATCCCATATCGCATTTTGCTGCAAATTCCTGTTGTTGACACCTTCCTCATGAAAAGTTTCACTCATTCCATTATTTCTCTTGCATATGAGATCATAGTGTCCAGGAATCACTGAGATGAACCAAGTGCTTGATTTGACATGCACATGAACAGAACTTGAGAATTTGCAACAAAATGCGAGGAGAGTGGTTTATAATTCTCTAAACAGCCCATATCACATTTTGCTGCAAATTCCTGCTGTTGACACATTCCTCATGAATAGTTTCACTCATTCCATTATTTCTCTTGCATATGAGATCATAGTGTCCAGGAATCACTGAGATGAACCAAGTGCTTGATTTGACATGCACATGAACAGAACTTGTGAATTTGCAACAAAATGCGAGGAGAGTGGTTTATAATTCTCTAAATAGCCCATATCGCATTTTGTTGCAGATTCCTGTTGTTGACACATTCCTCATGAAAAGTTTCACTCATTCCATTATTTCTCTTGCATATGAGATCATAGTGTCCAGGAATCACTGAGATGAACCCAGTGCTTGATTTGACATGCACATGAATAGAATTTGAGAATTTGCAACAAAATGCGAGGAGAGTGGTTTATAATTCTCTAAACAGCCCATATCGCATTTTGCTGCAAATTCCTGTATATGATTTGGTTCTCACTTCTACCTCATTAATTTGCTATCTTTAGCCCTGTGGAAATCTTCCTTGATGATGAGAAATGTTTTTGTTTTGGAACAGCTGGCTCCCAGGCCCCACCTTTTAAGAGGAAGCTAGACTTTTCTGCTGCTATTATTAGACCACAGCAATCACCAGGTGAGTCATGAGATGTCATGAAGGAATTATCTGGTGATATACAATGCATTCACTGATTGCATATGTCAACATATAGAATTCATAGTATATAAGTTTTTGAACAGGCCAAAAAGAAGAGACTGGAGCAAAGTGCTGATTCTTCCATCAAAAAACAAATGGAGAAGAGGACAATTCTCCAGATTTTCTCCTATTTGAGTTTCTTCACAAATGCAAGGCGCAGAGTAACTTCCATATATACCACAGTATTTTCAACATGGAGTTCACAATGAGCTCTGTACTAGAGTAGCACAAAGATTTTCTTTCAGACTATTGGGATGCCTTCAAAGAACTGACAGAGGCAGGAAGAATTGTGGGAGGAGAAAAGGTTTTTGTGCACATAAATCATATTGTCTCCAATGACAAGCTGAGGTACCATGTGAACAGAAGATTTGACAGCCTGCCTGATCACTATAAATGCAACTGTACTTTGCACACCAGAAAGTGTAGAGTGCTGGAGGAGAGCATGGCATTTCTTATGTACATTGTCTTCAGTCAAAAGTCTTTGGATGAACAAGGGCAGGAAATAGAAGAAGAAGACACATCTGAAGCAGAGGAAAACGAGGATGTTTCTTTGGTCACAGAAATGGCAGAGCAAGAAGAAGATATCAACCTTCAGGATGAGGGGCTGCAAGTGGCTGCTCTTGACCTTGTTCAACTGAGGACAAAAACTCTGAGGGGAGCAGAGCCAGTTGAAGATTTTGATGTTCAGAGCAGCAACTATGCAGTGCCCATGCTTCCAGGTGTGTTGATTGGTGGAAAGGATTATGTTTTCCTCCATGATATAGAGTGTATGTTTGATTTGAGGGAGGACTATGCCATTTCCCTTATTGCCCAGGCTTCAAGGCTTGACAAGGAGGTTGGCATAGAGGATGACCATTCACTACTGGCTTTGGAAACAATGTTTAATCCTGTAGAGGCCCTTCATTTTGTTTCAAAGAGGCTGAAAAGTTCCAAGAGCCAGATGAAGCTGCCTTCCAGCTCACACAGGAAGCTATGAATCTCTCAGCACTATACACAAAAAAGCCTAAAGAAGAGGCTGGACAAGAAGGGAGAGGGATAAATCTTTGGAAAGATGAACTGCTTGTTGCTGATGAAAATGAGAAGGTACTTCAAATCATATACTTTGACTTCTGCTTAACTTTGTTTTTGTAGGTTGTGTATTGTCTCACTCCAATCCTTTGATATGTTGCAGCTACAAATTGAGGATGACACATTCCTCCAGAGATCAAGTGGAAGCAGGCAGGTTGGGTTTCGCAAAATGTCAGGCCTAGCTCATTATATTCATGATCTAGGCAGTGCCAAGATCTTGATTTACCATAGGCAGTTGAGCAACAATGGAGAAGCCATTGTTTACTTCCTAAAATGTTTGTCCAGGGCTTTAGGTGGACATGTGGCAAAAGGCAAAGATCATTTTGATAGAGAGGTTGTCTGCCATAGATATATTTGGAGATTATGTGAATAAGCAGGCCTCTAGGTCCACTTACTTTTTGTCTTACACTTCTTATGCATTAGCATCCGGGTGTTAAGGAGCCCAAATATCTGGAGGGCTATGGAAAACACCAGCTCGTAAGGTTTCGAGAGCCACCCATGATTGCATCAGGCCACACAGTCCAAGAAGAGGAACAGGTGGAGAGAGTTGAAGAAAAGGATAAAGAGACAGTCGACATCAAGCCAATAAAGAAGAAAAAGACTCCAATCAAGATCAAAAAGAGAGTTCCGATCGGCAGGCCCTGGGAGAAATAGGATTTAGTCATCGAATATAGCACAAACATTATATTAAATTTGAACTGATTTGTATAAAGTCTTTGATATCTGGTATGATCTTGTATAAATGATTAATAAGTTGATGATGAAATGACTTGTACATTTACATAGAGTGGTGTCGTTAAATATTAAATGAACAATATATTGAAATTGTAAACAAATTGTATTAAGTTCAGATCATATGTTTCACATTGAAATACTTTTCATGCATAACACCAAGAGTCACTTGTTCCACTAAAAAAATTTCTATTGAATGAGTTTGAAAACATGTGGACATAACACCAATAAGTTACAAATGAGTCCTATTCATGTTTACTTGTCCATTTATGGTTTCTAAATATCTTCGATTCCCTCCATTGTCTATGTCTCTCTACTGCAATTGAATTGTCTAGAGCTTGTCTTCGTCTTTGCTTTTGGGCTAGAAGAAAAGCAAGCTTGATTTTGGAGCTAGCAACTTTTCTTTTAGCATGCAGCCTTTGTAGTATGCCTCGGTAAAACCATTGGAAGACTTCCTTCAGACTATTCGCCTTCTGACTCCCTCCATAGTGTTGTGTGTGTCTAAAAAATGCATTATGTGCCATGTAGTGAGACTTCTCCATGCCTTGGGTAGACCAAATAGCTGGGCATCCATACTTTTTGACAAAATAGGGAAGGTGGTTGTATATGATATGCTGTAAGACATAAGAATGCATAGTAAGTAATTAAAAAAAAGAGGATCACACTTAAGTAAAAGAAAAAGACATAACCTTACCATGTAGTGAGTTATATTGCAGGCTGTCCATGCGTCTTTCATTGACTTTCCAAAATGTTTAATTGCCTCCTCAAAGTTCTTGTAATCACTCTTTGTCCATGTTACTTTGTCACAGAACATGAAGAGTTGATCAAGAGACCTCCACACCTCTGCCTTCCTATTTCGTGCTTCCCCATCTGCCTCATGATCTTTCACAGCATTATGGACTTGCTTCCACAATCCATAATTAATCTTTGAAACTGCTCTACCTTGCCTTGCTTACTGTGTTTGGGTCGAGACAAGAATCTTCTTGCCTTAACACCACCAATAGAGGGCTTGATTGGTACCTCCTTGCCATTGGTAGACTTTTTAAAATCCTTTGTGATTTGAACATCTCCTCCATGTAGACCTATATCGGATAACACTTTTTCCAATGCTTGAAGAGCATCCTTTTTATTTTTTTCGGGACGGAGTTTCGAAGCAAATCCAATATATAAAAATACCAATTTCTCAATAATTCGACATAGACCATGCAATGTGCAGATGTGAACATTACATAGTGGAATGTCCAGAATGGCCTTGAAGTCAGGGTCAACTTTATCTCTATTAGGTGCTCTCTTCCACCATTTTGAATCCATTACTTGAGCTGATTCTTTGTAGTAAAGACAAGGAGACTTTGAGTTGCCTCCTTTACTAATGTTATACATGCACTTAAGTGTTTTAAGATCCCTGGCCATGTGCCACTCTACTTGAAAATCACCTTTTCCTGCAACATGGAGATTCTCACCTTTTGATTATTCTTGGTATTTCCGTGTGGTGAAACACCCAATCTAGTGTTTCATGGTCTTCGGTCTTCACCTGCGAGATTATAGAAAACAAAAGTATTACTATATCAGATTTGAAAACAATGACCAAAATCAAGTATAAAACAACCCATGATCATACCTGGAACGAGCCTAACCACCATATGTGTTTCTCTGACTGCACACTAAAATACTTCGAACTCGCTTCAGTCAATGATGTATCAATTGCTCCATTCATCAATGTAATAGTAACTCTTTCCATTTTCTTTTCCTTTACAACCTCACACTCATCCAGTTTGATAACAAATTTCAAAATGCCTTTGCACTCCTCAAATGTTATTCCATAAAACTCGACCATTCTTTTTTGAAGTTGTTGTAGATCTAAAAATATATTGTTCCAAGGATCATACACAATGGTTCCTTTAACACCATGAAATATTTCTTCAATATGGATATATTGCCCAATAAATTCATCTATACTTTCATTCAAATGACCTCTTATCCTCCACACAGTTGCTGGATTTGGTAGTAAAACTCGTTTAATCCTTTGATCTTTCAAAGTTGAGGATATCGCATGGAAAATCAAACTATATCCCTTCCTGCTAACTCCACTAACATCAAGAGCCTCTTGGATTATAGTGCCATCAACTTGATTATTGGATACAAAGTCCTCTACAACATTGCGTTTGACTGTTTTGTATTTTTTTTCCTCAATCAAACCTTTTGCTACACCGCAAGAAAGCAATCCTTTCATTTGTTTAACAGGAAGAAGGTTCGGGTCCATATTTTCTTTTGCAGGCTCCAATAATTTCTTGTAGTAACAACACAATATGACTATATCATTCAGCACCTCCATTCTTATTTTGCGACAATCAATGAAATAGATATAGTCTGGAAGAGAGCCTTTTTGAGTATACAAAATGATAAATTTCAATCTAACCTTGCTTCCTGAATTCGTTGCTTGCATCCACCAGTCCCAGCCTTCAAATTTGCAATGTTTTTAATCTTCCTACTATGTAGCCTGTCTCCAAGCACGGTTCTCTTCTTTCTTGCTCTTGTCAACTCTTTTTTACTCTTTGAATGCTCCTCAATTTCATTCTACAACTGCTGCTCCAATTTTGCACGAATGGCTATCTCCTCCATCTTGGCCCCCTTTTCTTGTAGGTACATCATTTTATACGTTTCCGCAAATGCAGACTGTGCTGAAATATAACCAAGAAGTCCATTTTGTCCATCGCCGGCAAACCTCAGTAATGTGGTGGGATTGACAAATGGAGGTGTAGAGTTTTTTACTTGACATTTTGGATATATGCTTCCATCGCACCATAAGTCAATATGTTGAAGCCCTTCTCTTCTCATATTTTCCCGCTGTTGAGCATTCAGCACCGTATCCTTTCGTCTTTTTTGTGCTGGAGCATATTGTTCTTCTAAGTCGATGTGAAGATGGTGTAATCGCTTCTTCTCAGATAGTGACTCACTAGTATCGGCCATTTTTTGTGCTTCTCAGGTTGCGAAGTTTGTTTTTCAATCTCATAGTCGTTTTGTAACATGAATCGTGGAAATGTGGCAGTATCCATGTGAATATTTTGAAAACTTGCAATCACTAAGTTCAGTGATGGACTCTTTATGAAAGGCCTGCACACGTCGGCCAAAGAGATGCGGAATCTTTGGTAAATAAAAAAAAATCTAAGAGGATATTTAATACAAAATCGTGTTAGTCAGACAAAAGATTATCTTATTCCTTTTTGAATTGACAGTTCTGTAGTCCTTACTGACAGTTCTGAGCCACGTTTCCGTATTTTACTATTTTTGAGGTCTTTTAGGAGAGAAATAAATAAATAAATAGTGAATTTCTTACAGGGCCCCAAAATGAGTTCCCTTTTTCCCTAATGACAAGCCTGGACTATAATCGATTGGTGACTTTTATGCGGATTCCATCCACCATATCAGCTGCTTGTGTGAACTTGCACCATCAAGCTGCCAATGGAAATTTCCCTCCACTGCAGACTTCCGTGAGTTAGCAGCCCCCATGATTCTCAAAATTTGGAGACAGCAGGTCCGGACAGTAGTTTGTGTATTAAGGCCCGGTTTGGTCAAACTCCTTCAAACAAGCACAACCATGGATAGATTACACCGGGGAATCTCAATCTCTGATCAAAAGAACCAACCTACGCATACAACGATCTCCTGGCTCCTACACGACCCGTTCCATCTCCAACGAGCTTCCACCACAGTCAACTGACTATACACAAGCTCCAACTAAGGCAATACCATAGCAAGATGGCCGACCAACAAGAGCCCCAATCGACCCATTACTAGCACTTGAATCGTCCAACCATTAGGTGTGGGTTTGCATGAGCGTAGGCATAAAATTCATTTCGTTGAAGGAGCTACGGTGGCCGAGAAGATGATTTACAAGAAAAAGCAGCTGCCCGGTGAGCATTTCCACAAAGACACAGCCCAACAGACTTGAGTCCATCTCAAACGACCTGCAATAGTCGCCCATGCTCTAGACAACAACGCAGTTCTCCTCTGTCTCCAAATGTGGTGACTCCAGCGACTACTCTACCGAATCACCATAGTGACCCACCAGCTAAATACACAGGCACTCCACAAACCGGCTCCTCACACAGTGCAGAGCAACAGTAAGAGCAGAAGTTAGCAACAATTGATGAAGTTTCATCCGATGAAAGCAAGCTAGGCATTACGAGCTGAGCTACAAGTACAATTTTGGGTTTGAAAGATACTCTTGCCTCGAAGCTAGGGTATGGAGCGAGCAGCCCGTCGAGTGAAAGCGAGAGAGGTGAAGTCACCGGGATGCAAATCGATAGCAATGGCAGAGAGAAGCCAAAATCTTACGTGCAGAAAGCTATACTACTTCATAGGAACCACATCCTCAGGCTTCAAAGGTCTCTAAGGTTCTCTACAAGCGACACATGGCAGATCATAATTAACTAGGGTTAGTCAAGTAAACCCATGGAGGTTAGGTTAGGTAAGGTTGAAACATGGCAGATAGGACCAACTCAACCCACACTAAGCCATGGTTAGGGGTGGTAAATTTAGTGGGGTTAGGTTCAATGCTTGGACCATAGTTAAGTTTGATTAACCATGGGTTAACTCATTTGGCTCAGAAGACTACCACATGGCAGAGTGCCACATAAGCATGCACAATCAGTAGTGTCACCTAAGCATAGGGGCCCTAGCCAAGCACAATTTGTAAGCAGCATATGAACTCCTGTGCCACATCATCAAGGCCCCCTCTTCTTCCACAAAAACTTTGACAAGGCGTAACTTGCAATCGAGGAGGAATTTGGACACGCTCCAAAAAGGAAAATGATCGCCTTTTCGATCTCTACGTGCCTGTTTGATCAAAATCATTGTTATCAATTAGACACTGCCAATATTGAAAGAAATCAATTGGTAATACCTTTGCAACATCAGAACATGGCATCCACACATAAAGCATTAATGCACATGGAAGAACAAAGCATCATTCAGCAAGCTACATCAAGTAAAGAAAACATTCATTGAGAAGCAAAAACCTTGCCACCTTTATCCCACACATTTGTAAATCAAGCGTGACCACCTGAGAGTAGCTATGAAAGCACCCAGGGGAGGTATTGACATGTAACAACCACACTTGACCACCTTAAGTAGCAATGCATGCAGTAAGGGGAGGCGATGGAATGTAAACTCACATCTAACCACCTTGCGGTAGCCAATGGATCATGGCACCAAGGGGAGGTGTTGAGATATGGTGCCATGAGCACATAGATTAAAGGCTAAGGTATGTGCTAAGGAATGTATTAAAGTAGCCACCCTAGGATGTGGACTACATGATGTGGAGATGTGGATCAAGGATATCCACAAGGAAAGATGTGGATCAGAGGATCCCACAAGTGTTGACTATTCAAAGGGAACTCTCTATATATGAGTCCTATCATATATTAATGAGTAAAAAGAAATGCACATTCACTCAAGATTCTATTTATGAGTCCAAGCTAATCTATCTTGGAACCTAATTGACTTGAGGTACATGTCATGAGCATTCTCTTCATTATGTTTCCACATAGGTTCCAACCACCTTAGAGCACTCCATAGATCCTGAGGCACTTCAGTTTTGTCAGGGGATTTGAAGGGCATAGAGGTGCCTTCTACAAAGCAACTCATATGTCAATGAGTAGGATATTAAAAGGGTTATGGACTATTTAGACACTTTCTGCAAGGCCTTTGCATCCAAGATCAACCACACTAAGACTGGGTATGCCACTCTCACAGGAGAAGAGAAAAAGTTTCTAAAGGAGCTAGGATGCCATAGAATCAAGCAAGGTACTGTTTTCAGGTTACTTGGGATACCTATGGGTTTTGACATTTCTATGAAATAGAGGTGGGACTGGTTCATGGACAGATTCCAAAAAAAGGTTGAGAAATGGAGAGGATTTCAGCCTTGCTTATTTGGTAGAAGACTTATCTTTAACCATTGCATTTATCCCATTGCAATTTTTTTCCTCACTTATTGGTCTCCTTCTAAAGCAGGACTTGACATATTCATTAAAATTTGTAGATATTTTCTCTAGTGTGGGAGCAAGAAAATTGCTAAAGTTAGATGGAAATTCTATAGAAAACTTAAAGAGGAAGGTGATTTAGGGATCATTGATATAGAACAAGCTGCTCGAAAGCTCTCTACCACTTGGATGCTAAGTTTATTCTACATCCTCAAGGTGATTGGACTTAGATCCTTCTCATTTCTCATAAGTGTCAGCCATCTCAAACCTCTTAGAGCCCCTAAATGGAAAAACTATCTTACCTTGTCTGCCATTTGCAATCCTGAACCCTGCAAAGAAAAAGGGAATCAACTCTGGCAATCCTTGTGGAAGGCTTACAATTTTTAGAACCTCTACCTTGAATGATGAGAACTTCTTAATGGCTAGTCACTTATTCAAGAAAGGAATTTAGTGTTGGGGACAACTGTGGAACCGAGTAGAGTAGAGGTGAAAGACATGGATTGAGATAAGGAGGGAGTTTTCTCTCAACAACCAACAAGACCCGTGATCATAGCTAGACTCTAGCTGTGGGAGGGAGACAGTAGGTGGAAGGGAGGAAGCTTTCTGGTTTATAGTAGGGAGTTCAGCTAGGTGGGGAGCTCTTTTTTTTTCCCCTATCCCTACTCCTTTTGGGGATATCTATGATGTATTTAATGTTCTAAATGCTAGATGGAACCTTCATGACACTAAATCAAATGGAAGGCCAGATTCAATAGCATTTGGCTAAAGAGTGTCCACACAACAAAATGTCTGCTCTAATGTGGTTGATTCTGCACAAAGATGTTTAGACTAATGTCAGAGGATTAAAGATTGGTAAGGGTGATGGGAAATGCTTGAGATGCCCCAGCTTCAATGAGGACATTTTTCATCCTTTTGTTCCTTGTCCTCAAGCTAGAAAAGTCCGAAAAAGTATACAGATAGAAATAGGTGAACCAGTCAATTGGAGATCTATTCTCTTGGGATATGTTGCAAAGACAAAGGCTCAAGGAATTGGGTCACTAATAAGAGCCCATGCTCTTTGGTACATCTGGGTGTCTAGAAATAACTTCCAATTTAATCAATTTGACTTTTCTATTGGCATTTGCTTTATGTCTTGGTGGGATAGGGAAAAAGTAGAATTGAAGTGATGATAGACAAGTACAAAGAGGACTTTATTCAGATCAACAATGACTTAGATGCCGACATGCTCATCTATCCTAGTATCAAACATAACAAAGTAGCTCCTAAAGAGGTGACACACCACAATTTGGTGATAAAGGACAAATGGAAAAAATATACTTTTGAGGATGGATGGACACCCCAGAGTTTAGAAGACGTATGGACTTCTAAAGAGGCAATTCTTTGGCTTGGAATAGATAGGGACATCCAATATTATGTATTGAAGTGCCAAAAATGTTAGGTCTATACGGTTGAATGCTCGCTGAATGCCTTAAGGTGGGAGGTGTCCCACACCCATTGGATATTCCTTCTAGAAAATGGAAAAGCATCTCCATGGATTTGATTGTTGGATTATCTAGGACATAGGGGAGGCACAACTCTGTGTGGGTAATTGTGGATCGGTTGACCAAGATGGCTCACTTTGTTCCAACCAATAATGATGTTAAAACTCCAAAACGAGCTAGGATATTTGGGGAGAATATTTTATATATTGCATGGCTACCGACCGATATTGTGAGCGATCGGGATAGCAAATTTAACAGCCTTTTTTGGAGGGCTGTGTTTATGGGGTTGGAAACTTCTTTGAATATGAGCAGTGTGGATCATCCACAAAGTGATGGTCAAATTGAAAGGGTCAATCATGTCATTGAGGAGATGATTTGAGCATATGTAAGTAAATGGCAAACTACAGGTTATCTTCCTGCCCGCAAGGTTTTCGCCAAGCTCGAAAGCATCAACACCATCAATTGCCTTATTTTGGATTTGAATAAATGTTTCTGACTCCTCGTGCTCAGATTTGAAAGCCTTCTAAACGAGATCCGCTCACATCCCGTACTATAAGAATTTCGTTGGGTTTGCACTCCTCCAAACCTACCAGGACTACATCTTGGATACTACTTGCAGCTTCAAGTGGAAAAGGATGTGTCTCATGTGCTCTCCAAACTGAAGCGGTCTCGTGCCAAATCATACAACTGGCCAAGTAGCTTCCTAAACTGGAAAAACAAGCTGAGCGCTGTAGAGGAGTCTGCTCTAATGCAACAGTTGATTCTAAGGCTTAGTTACGATAAGAGAGAAGGCAACGAGGTTGAATTCTTGACACAAGGTCTCTTCGTCGACAAAAGATACATCAAAGTCGTTAGGTTTTTAGGGGCAAGAACCTACGGAAAGGTAGAAGAAGTCCTGTGTTTCGGTGAGAGATACGCCATGAAGACATTCAATGGCATATGCGACTTCCAATCTTCTAATGAAGCAATTATACAAGCCCAACTGTAGCATCCAAATATCGTCAAGCTAGTCTGGTATACTTCTAACTTTGAAAAGGGAAATACTCTGTCACTGTTGATGGCATTGATGGGGATGGACTTAGAAACTTTCATCAAGCAGCAATATCATAGCACAAAGTGTCCATTGCTGAATTATCCACCACTGGTCTCTCTTCACACAATGTTGCAAATTGCAAAAGCAATGAAATATTTGGACGACCAAGATATAATGCACAGGGACCTGAAGGCTGCCAACATTATGGTAGATTTCAGCTAGAGCCCAGATGCGTTCAAGGAAGGGTACATCCATGTAAAGGTAGCTGATTTTGCACTTTCCAAAGTGAAGCATGCTGGTAGCATGAATACTCAGAATGTGGGAACCAAATAATGGAGAGTGCCAGAAGTGTTCAAGCAAGATTCTGCAGTACCAGAAGATAGCAATGAATTAAGCTCTGATCGCACAAGGTATACAATCTCTGCCGATGTGTATAGCTTCGCCATGACCTATTACGAGATTCTCACGGGGAGGAAACCCTTTGCTGATCAATATCGTATGGCCAATTTGAAGGAGAGGATAGCGTTATTGAATGAAAGGCCGCTTTTACCAGAGGGCCTGCATCTAGATTTGATCACGCGGTACTGGGATGGATGGCCGGAAGTGCGCCCCTCCTTCGATCGAATTTGCCAGGAGCTGGAAGCCTTGAGGGAGCACCTCATCTTCGATTCCACACATTGCACGACATCGCAAGAATAACCAAAACCCCAATTGTATATTACATTTGAGACGAATTTTAGGTGGTACAAATTAAATGAAGTATTTGTTCATTTTGGCTTTGACTCTAAGGCTCTACTTGGAATTTCTTCCGTGGTTTGCTGACCTCATTTGCACGTTTGCACGTAGAGCGGTGCTTCTTTGGCCTACCCCCCTTCAACCCCATAAGTATTGTTTCTTACTTGTTGCTTTTGAGGAGAGAGTAACTAGATCCCACTATTCAAAAACCAAGCTCTCTTTGTATTTTCACAACACACACTACCCTTGCCTATCAAATGAGGCAAGTGTTAAGGCCATGGAGGAGGTCACTATGTCTCATTGCCAAAGGAGGAGGTGTATCCTCTCAAGTTAGAGTAGTTATCGCATTTAGAGAAGCATAAATCGTGTTTGTAAAAGCTCAAATGAAGCAAGAGTGGAAGCCTTGCATTGGCCATTATGTGAGGGTAGATGAGGTAAAATGTTGATGGAGAAAATGGCGTGACTTTCTAAATGATGTCACACACAAAACAAGTGACTTCAAAGAGTGAAAATCACCTATTAACCACAAAGTACTCTTTCTAAACATACTTGTAAATCCCATTTTTTGCATGCCTAAGATACAAAGGCATTACCCTTGTAATGTAGAAAAGCATGATTTATGTACATAGCTAGAGTAACTCTTGTCAAGTATTACATTGAAGGAGGGTGTTGCAAGAATCAATGGTTTGTAGAACACTCCCCAAG